>NC_046303.1:42198861-42798861 GCF_004115265.2 Rhinolophus ferrumequinum
ACCACCTCACACACACCTAGTAAGGACGGAGGAGGGGGGGGAATACTAATAATGTCAATCAATATGGTAAATATTAGTACATTTTCTTATTTCACTTGCGAGAACTTCTGTTTTCTTTCAACCCTCCAGTGGATTCTTTTGGAGACTACTGACATTTGGTGTGTTCATTTTTATTTAAGGTTTTATCAGAAAACGTGGTCTCGATGATCACTTCCGGGATGTAATGTAATTGAAAGAATAAACACATGAAATTGAGAAGAAAAAGGTTGACTAATATTTTAATTTACTTTCATCTACAAATTGTCTGTTTGATGTCTGTAGCTCTACGCTATGAGTGTATTGCCTTAAATTAAAATATAAATACAAATTCTCGGGAGCCACGGGGTTTGGATACCAAGAGACTCTTTTGGTAAATGCTTGTTTATACTAGCATTCCACCATTTAGATGCTCTTGTAGTTACTGGGCATAAGAAAGTAACAATAATAATAAACCTTTGCTTTAAGTTAACATTCATAGATTTCAGAATTAGAATTTTTAGACCTAGAAAGAAACTTAACAGATTTTGTTTCCAAGTTTCTCTAAAAAAAAATCTGAGGAGACGCAGCAAGGATTCATAGATTTGGAATGAGATGGAGAACCTTGATTCCTGATGGAGGCACTGTCTGTCCATTTTCCAAATTGCTTCTAGTTTTCATCCTAGACAAAAGCATGTTTGGGGATCAGGGACCATGGATTCAACTTCATTTATTTGTTCAACAAATATTATACATATGGCAAGCAAATACAGTTCTAAGTGAGATGCTAGGTGCTAGGGATACAAGTGAATGGCATCAAGTAGTCTCTTGCTCTCATAAATGTTATATATTATGGCAGTGAGACAGCAAACATGGGGCAAATGAAAAGTTAACTAGAGTTAGACTAGTCCTCTGATGGAAGTAAATAGTGTGATATTTTCAAGATTCTATGGGGGATAATTTAGATGGGGGAATGCCCAAGAGAGTGAAGAATGCACTGGTGCTATGAAGGGAGACCAGGAAAAAGCATGTGTGGGGACAGAGCCCCAGAGAGCAGTTTCAAGGCTCTAGGTGTCACGTGGAAAGGTGCTGGCTCAGGTAGTAAATGGCCATCAACTGTGATTGGATGGCCATCAGCTGTGGCTAGTTGGCCGTCAGCTGTAACCAGTGAGCCACTGGCCACGAATATAACTGCTGTGGCTACGCTAGCAGCAAATGGGGGCTAGCAAGAAGATGGTGGCTGAGCTAGCAAGAGCGGATTGCAGTTAGGACGTGAGGTTGTTTGGCAGAGAAGAGGATGGCAGGTTGCGGATATTGTGGCTCCTGCCTCCTGTGTCTCCAACCGAGCCACCAGCGAGATTATAGTAGTATGACTCCCCTGTCTATTGCTCTGTGGGTGTTCCTTTTTGGCCTCACCATGTCCTACGTTCTCATGCGGGGAGAGGGACTAGAGACCCCATGTCGTGTGGGAGATCCTGCTTGCTGCGCCATTTGTCGTGCGAGGCGACCTGTGGGGTCTCTGTTCCCGCTCCCCACATAAGAACGCAGGATATGGCTAGGCCAAAAAGGAACACCCACGGAACCATAGGTAGGAGAGTCATACCACTATAGTCTCACTGGAGGCTGGAGCCACACGACGTGCGACCTGCTGTCCGCTTCTCTGCCTGCCAACCGACCAACTGCCCAACCAGTGCAGCCCTGGCAGTTAGATCAGTGGCTAATTGGCTAACTGGTTACAGCTGATGGTCAATTAGCCATAGCTGATGGCCATTTACTACCCTAGCCAGCACCTTTCCACGTGAGGCCAAGAGCCTGGAAACTGCTCTCTGGGGTTCTGTCCCCACACCCCACATGCCACCCCTTGTGACAGCCAGGCAAAGAGAACAGTAAGCATAAGGAAGTCTAAACCAGGAAGAACATGATGTGTGTAAGGAGCAGAAAACAGGCCACTGTGTCAGGAACATGAAGAGCAAGGAGAAGCAGAACAGGAAATATGGTTGAGTAGTGTCATGCAAGGTGGCATGTGGAGTCTCTAGTCCCGCTCCCCGCATGAGAATGCAGGACATGATGAGGCCAAAAAGGAACACCCACGGAGCCATAGACAGGGGATTCATAGCACTATAGTCTCTCTGGAGGCTGGGTTGGAGACACACGAAGCAGGAGCCACACGATCTGCAACCCACCATCCCTTTGTCTCTGCCAACCAACCTCACTTGCTAACTGCAATCCGCCTCTGTGCAATCTGCAATCCACACCCCGCCCCCTGCTAGCTTAGCCACGGCAGTTATGTCAGTGGCTAATGCTGACCGGTTACAGCTGATGACCAACTAATCACAGTTGATGACCATCTACTACCCGAGTCAGCACCTTTCCATGTGAGGTCGAGAGCCTGGAAACTGCTCTCTGGGGTTCTGTCCCCACAGTAGTCAGGCAGGAAATAAATCAGGTAGTTTTACAGGACATAGGTTTTCATTTCCTTGTAAATATGGTGGGATCATGGAGTCCTGTAGCCTGCTCCTTCTGATTATACTTTAGTTGTATGGCATTAGCCAGTCTCCGCCTTGGAGATCTACCTTGGAAATAATTGATCTTTCTACCTTGCAGAGTTTTGTGTGTGTGTGTGTGTGTGTGTGTGTGTGTGTGTGTGTGTGTTGTTTTGTGTTTTTTTAACCTTTTTTTTTGCCCTGATAGTATTTTGAAAAGTAGATTTGTCTGTCATAATATTTATAATATAAAAATGTCCTTTTTGTTTTTTTAGAAATAGAATCGCCACATTTAAATGTTTTCCTTTTATAATATGATATATATATATATATATGTGTGTGTGTGTGTGTGTGTATATATATATATATCTACTATATGGTTTCTATATATATGTATATATATACTATATGATACATATATATGTATATATATATGTATATAATACTATATGGTTTCCATGGGTTGTGCTGTACTGAACTTTCAGACTGTCTGAAATCATAGAGTGCTTTTCATATTCAAGACACCATTTCACAGTCCCTTAGTGGAGGCAAATACCCTATCAGCCTCTTACCAAAATTTAGGTTACATATTTATGTGAAAATAGAAATGTGCACATTTTCATAGTATTACATCCCTTTCTAATGCTGGTGATTTGAAAATTTCACACTATGTGGAATTTAAATCAGCCTCCAACTCTTCTTGTCATCATACTACTTAGTGTATTGTGATTCTAATACCTCATTCTTACTGTGTGCTAGGTCCTGGGATATGTGATTCAACCATCATGCAAACTAAAAAGTCAGTTTTATTTCGACAGTGTTCTCAGGTTGTGTATTCCAGCTTCTGTGAAGGTGACCACTGTCATCATCACTAGCAACCTCAGTGCATTTTATTTGAGGAATGTCTATTTTTGCTTTTAAAATTTAATAAACAAGTTACTGCAGTAGCCAGTATCACTTTTTGACTTAATTTAGTTCAGTTTTATGTGTTTCATATTCACGCCTGTCTCTGACACTGTCATATTTAGGAAATGTATATAAAAACTTATACAATTTGCTTAAATGTTCTCTACAGTATTTTCTAACTTGTTATCTTTGTTTTTGCACAGTTTCAGCTGCTTACCGTTCCCTTTTACCCCCAAAGTGGGTTTATTTAGGACTGTTTCTCCCTTCTCTTTTATATATCATAATTAGTAGGAGAAGAATACATGGAGGATTAACAGTGAATCTAATCTTTAAGAACTAGAATCATTTCTTCAAATTTCTTTTAAGCACTAATGTTATAAATTTACTTTTCATATTAACTTGAAAACATTCCTAATATGTTCAATAAATTTCCTTTGAAGAATTAATGCTTCAGTTTTACCACAAGGTAAATCTAAAGAGTTATATCATTTTTATTACCTGCAGAACTGCAGAAATCTTCTGAATTCAGGAAAAAATATTTCTTCGTCAGACATATTAGCTAAACTCATGGTTTTTGCTAGGATACTATGGATACTTATTAAATAAATAATTTAAATATTTTATTTTCTTATTGTTATGATTCAGTAAAGCAAGAGTGCAAGTATATAATCTTCAGTGTATAATTTATTCAGTGTCATCGACCTCATATTTCCTTTCTAATTCTCTTCATGTGCTTAATACTTCTCTGAGTCATATCATCCTCAAGGAGAAAAATAGCAGCTTAAACCAATTAACTCAGGAGGCCTCATGGTATTCTTATTGCCATTGTAACTGGATTCATTATTTAATATTCAGCCTGGCCTTACAACCTCACCAGAACAACTGTGGCTGGATGAAGGCTCAGCAGCTTTTTCTTTCTATTCATTATTTGTTAATTGGGTCTGGTCAGCTGCAGCTGATTTGATGAATTTCCATTTCTAATTGATGCAAGTGATTTAGTAAAAAGAAGGCTTTCTCTGTAAGGGTCAGAACTGGTAACCAGCCTTAACGAATGGGGCATCACAGAATGCTTAGATCCCAATGGTGGACTAGTGGTTACAGAGGCAGCAATACTTTTTAATCCATAAAATAGATTGCAAAGTCCTGTTGTAAATAGTATGTGAAATAGTTGTAAAAAAGAAAAGGATGTATTTAGAGGTGGAAATTTAAAAACATACACTTATACGGACTGGAGAATTGTATACAGAGCTATAGCCTCTAATTGAAGAATTTGGTTCATTATTACAAGAGCTTGACATTCATGTAACTTCACTAGTGAGATAGAAATACCAGTTGTGATACTTCTATAAAGGGTCTCAGCAACCATTTCTTGTTTGGTGTCAACTAATCTCCTCACAGTTTTGTGGAACACACAAAATTGTGTGGGACACACAATTCAATCTGAATTGTGCAAAGTATTAAGCTAGTTTCCGTTGCAATTTAGGTAAAATATGTAAACATTTAATTTCTGAACATTTTATTTTCAGTAGAAATAGTTTTAAGTTAATAACGTAAAAAATATAAAAATTGAAAACAAATGTGTTGTTATAAGTATCAAGTCTAATAGTGTTTACTTTGAGGTAAATATATTAAATATGCAAGGACCTTTTGTGTCTTTCACAGCCTTATCATTGTGACTTTCCAAATTAAATTTGCTAATATGTAGTGCTTGTAAAATTGAATGACCTACCCATCCAACATTGGCCTGTATCTCTGTCTCTGAGTGATCTAATCTATTATTTAATAACTGAAATTACAGTGAAATGAATAGTCTGAGAAACATACTTCTCATGTTTCACAAATGTGTTTTACCAAACGTATTTAAATACATTTAGAATCACCCTGTTTGGTTTATTTGTACACGTTTGTATAGGGTAGTTTGGAAAATTCAGAAGAGAGTTTTTTGGGGAAAAAACGTTAAAAAGAGATATACTAACTGATTTTTTGGGGGGGGATATGTGGTCGGGTAAACAAGGAAATCTTAATTCTAGAATTTATTTGAAATTTTTAATTCACACACTAAACAATATATGTTAAGTAGCTTTTCTCTAAATTCCTTTTCTCAGTCAATTCCTTTGTTTCTAATATTTGCTGTATTTTAATTATACTATATAATAATGTATCAAGATAGATAAAACTATGAACTGTGATGGCATCAGAAATAATAATTTCATAAGTTTGAGGAAATGAGTTACATTTAAAAATTTTAATATTTTCATGAAATTATTACAATTTATGGAGACTATAAAAGGGAGGAGTATGGGGAGCTGCAGTTTTAGCGTTTCTTGTTATATTTAACAACTGCACTTTAAAACTGGTCCTTATACATGATTCTGCAAGTTAAGAAGTACATTTTTATGTTAAAGTTATTTTCAAAAGAACTTTATATGGCAATTTAAAATTGCAGGAATCTCCATAAGATAAATATAATATTTATAATTTTTAGGTGTGAGAGGACTCATGTATTTCTTAATAGCACTCTAGAAAGGACTTAAACAATAATATCTTTCTGATTACAAATATAATGCTTGTTCATTATGTTATTGCAAAAAAATCAAGAGAACACAAAGATGGATACAGTTATATTTCATAACTACAAAACTAATGGTAGTGCTGAGAGCATTTGTTATGTACTCATCCCTGCATGTGTCCCTGTATCTCTGTTTCCTCTCAAATTAGGCCTTTTTAGAGTTTTTTTCTTATAGCTTAAAATTTACTTTTTTCAACTGAAATCACTTCTAAAAATACAGCATATGTGTATATTCCCAATGTGATTATTCTTTTATATTATATCTATCATAATTATTGTAACCATTTTACTTTTGCTGGATATTTAATTTGTTTCCAGATTAAGTGGCATTTCTATAAATATTAATGTTAGTAAATCCTTCTCTCCTCCACTCTACCAATAAATATTCTTCAGTGAATGAATGAAATAGTTGCACATATTTATGTAATCCTCACCCTAACTCGTACATGGAGTTCACTGTCTATTGTCTATCATCTAATTCTTCTACTTTTCATATATTATCTAAAATTGGCTAGTAATAAATGTAAATGGGATTTCTGGAAAAGACATGCTTACTAAAAATAACAGTATCTTCTAAAATTATAAATGGAACTATAATTTTTTTTTCATAACTGAAAATGACCTTACAGAATTGTTTAGTTTGAGAGTTCTTAATTTAATATAGGGAAGAATATTAGAAGCAGCTGAGAGATTGATTCAAAAGAAATCCTCCCCATTGTGATACACTGCTATATTGGTGGCTGAAGAAGCTCCCCAGGTGATTCTGATATGTCCCACAGGTAAGGGCCATACCTGGAGCCCAGCATCATTTATTTATAAGTCAAAAGACAGAAACCCATGAACAGTGACTAGCCCGAGTCTGAGATGTTATTAATGCAACTGAGTAGAACCAAGTCTGATATATATACTTGCCATTATCCCTTTTCTTGGCATTTCATAAATAATATGTGTTCTTTGTAATTGGTATTATTAATACATTAAAAAAAAAGTTTCAGGGTCGTATCAGTTTGCGAACGCTGGGTTAAATACAGTTTTCTTTAGTGAAATGTGTTTCAGAGCCTTTTATATGCCAATGTGATTTGTTATATTAGACAAATACAATGTGCAGCGTTTTTCCAATTTATTTCAGGATGGAGCTCACCCCTAGAGTATCTTGAGTGACTTGTCTTTTGAAGCGTCCTTTGACACATATTACTTGTCATATTACCATGCTTCTGTCCATGCTTCTATTCACACATACTTAAACTGTGTTAGGCATGGAGGGTGTAAACATTTAGGCATCCATTAATATGCTTGTCGTGCGGGAGACCCTGCTCGCTGCGCCATTTGTCACGCGGGGCGGCCTGCGGGGTCTCTGCTCCCCACATAAGAACGCAGGACATGGTGAGGCCAAAAAGGAACACCCACGGAGCCATAGATGGGGGAGTCTTACCACTATATTCTCGCTGGCGGCATCTGCCTCTCTGCAATCTGCGCTTGCTAGCTCAGCCACCATCTTCTTGCTAGCCCCCATTTGCTGCTAGCGTAGCCACAGCAGTTATATTAGTGGCCAATGGCTCACTGGTTACAGCTGACGGCCAACTAGCCACAGCTGATGGCCATCCAATCACAGTTGATGGCCATTTACTACCTGAGCCAGCACCTTTCCACGTGAGGCCGAGAGCCTGGAAACTGCACTCTTGGCTCTGTCCCCACAATACTTATTACTAATCAATCCTAATTTTTTCATGGGTAGTTCTAAATAAAAAAAGTATGCGTAATTTAAACTACCTGTATTTTAAAGCACTGAACTTCCAATTTTAGTGTGTATCAGAATCAGCTGGAAGGTTTGTTAGACTACAGATTCCTTAGCTCTTCCCAAGGTGTTTCTGATTGACTAGGTCTGGCGTGGGGCCTGAGAGCCTGCATTCTAAAAAGTGTCAGTGTGTACAAATGCTGCTTCTCCAGTGACCATGCTTTGTGAAACAACTGCTTTAAAATAAATATTGAGACTTTTCACTAACTGAGAATAATGACATCATCCATTAGATGGAACCCTTTTTTACATTTATGTTATTAATGAAAGTAGTTCGTTTTAATGTGCCTTTCTCTTAAGTCAATAGTATCGAGGGATAGACATCATAGAATAGCATATGAATTTTAAAATGTGTTAAAATTCACAGTTGAATCCAAGACTGAATCCCAGTTATCATTTTCATTCCTTATTAACAGTTGCAATTAAAACAAGTATGTTAGGGTAAGTGTTCTTTTGCTCTGTGGTTTCTCTTTTCCTTGTAATCCTTCTTTCTTTTCTTGTCCTTCACACTGCACACACCTAACGTCTGTGAGTATGAGTTGTGATTCCTACATGTAGCTATTTTGCTAAATTTTAGACTTTCAACATTACTGTTTTGTTATGTTTGTTAATAGAGGAACAATGATATCTTTGGCACTTTCACATGAATAGAAATAGTGATCTATTTTTAAATATTTTTATAAATGGCAAATTTTACGATTCAAATCACATATACCTACATGTGCACACATATACACGCACACAGTCATATCTAACTAAACCAGAGGTTTCACAATATAGTTCTTTTCTTTATATAAAATTGTATTTTCATATTCTCTTTTATTAATGTTTCATTTAAAATAATAATTTGGTCATGACCTGTTAAATTCATTTTATTACCTAATGATGGGTCGGAAAATGGCTTTAGGAGCCATTGTGCGGAAGAAGGAAAAAAAAGCCCTATTGCTCATATTTGTGTCTAACTAATCTTTCCAAATGTTGCAATTCTCCTAGGAAAAAATAATACCTGCACGCACACGTGTTAAAATATCTCAGGATATGGCTGTTATCTGGTCATATCAATTTTCAGAGCGATCTGGCAATTTGAACACTATCACTTCTTTATTGACCTGCTAACTTTTATGTTGTCGGACATTCTTCTAGCCATCGTATGAAATTTTCTGGTTGTCCACTGAAGTGTTTTCTGTTGTTCATCATTTGTATTAACTGCATTGTGCTGCCAAAATAGTCAAATGTTGTGATTTTTTGGTTCAGTTTTGTTTTGAGGAGATAACCTTGGAATATGGGAAAACAATAATCTCTAAAATAGACTTGATAATACAGGTGTGAATTTAATTTAAAAAATGAGTTAGGGAAGAGTTAAAGTAACTATTTGAACAGGAAAAAAAAAAGGTTTAATATAATTAGCCAAAAACAGTTGTTTTGGAGATGCATTTTGACTAAATGAATGAGATTCTTAGTTTCTTGCCAGGGTCAAGCAACAGGTAGTTTAGTATCAAAAGCATAGTTCAAAGAGATAGAAAATGAATCTTCAACCTTAAACTCCTGTGGGATTTTCTTGAATCGTTATTGATTAGTTCTAAGCTCCTACCATGGGAGACAAACTGGTTGAAGTTAGAATTTAATTATACTTAGAGTTACAATAGATGTTTTCTTTCTTTTTTAAAAGAAAAATTGATACACCTGGAAAACACACAAAAGTCAAGGGGACGTGACATAAAATAATCCTTCATTGCTATCTTATTGTGGTCATGTGTATCATTAATTGTCAAACACAGAATTATCCTAAACTGCAAAATATAAATTTGCTAACATAAATAGTGAAATTTATTTCAAGGGGATAGTTTTAATTGGGCTGTCTTTAAAGGCATATGTCATGTTTTTAAATGTACATTTTAATAAATACTGGTGTGGGAACACTCTGGTTCTCTCAGAATAATCCTGAGGCATGATTCTAACATTGAAAAAATTAGGCAAGAATTTAGGTTATTATGTGAATAATATCATGAAGATGTAATATGAATACTAACACTTGAATGGAAATTTGTGCACCTGATGTCATCGGGGTACTATATTTTAAAATATTCTTTTAGTTCTCCTTTTTGAAAACTATGCATTTGGCAAATGAAGACATGAATGTGCGAATATATGTGTTAGCATAAGTTTTAATATTCTCTTTGTTGTCTACCTTTTCCTATATAGCCTGAAAAAAATGACAGTGAGCCAGGCAGTCAGAGGATAAAACCCGTTTTTATCGATGATGCTAATTTTGGACGACAAATATCTTATCAGCATGCAGCAGTCCATATTCCCACCGACATCTATGAGGGGTGTAAGTAAAAGAATGTGAACGACTGTTATAATACCATGCTCTCGTCTGTCTTATGTATCTCATATTTGAAAACAAACAAACAAAACAAGGAGCAACTGTGATACTGTCTTATTTACATGCCATTTAAGAGTGTGGTAAACCGATTTGTGTAAATAGAAGAAATCTGATTTCCATGAGCCTTTTATGTTCACATGGCTTCATTCCATAAATATTTGTAGGAGAGTCTGTACCCATGGAGATGTTCTTCTGCTTTATTGTTGAGTAAATAATTCCGCCTTCTCAGTTGACATAAATAACTTAAAATGTAATAGATATATTCTTTAACTCAAAACTATGTGGTACAAGTGCACACATACAAATAAATGCAGATAAATATTTTTACACAAACTCACGAACTGGTAAAGGAAGCAAGATAAACATTTGATACTCTCCAGTTCTTACCACATCGTCTGTTGTGTTTTTCAGTCTCTCTCCCTCTCTGTGTCTCTCTCTGCCTTACCCTAGCATATGGGTCAAAGATACATCCATCCCCATATATTGTGGGCTCAAGATAAAAAGGAGTGTTGGGGAAAGAATTAAACAATAGACCATCACTGAATGGAAGACTTGATTGAGAAGCTTCACTGTGAGGAAGGGAGGGGAATAAGTTATTCAGGAAGATACAGGGGAGGAAGCTTGTGTCAGTGATGTTTCTCAGAGACACCCTCTATATTAATAAAGACAGAGCCTGGAAATTCTAAATAGGAATTCCCCTAAGGACAGTTTGATCGTTTATGAGAACCAGCTGTGACCCAGAAAGCAGGGTCTTTGTTCATTCATAGTTCTGGTCTTCCATGTTATCCATTCTCTAACCTCCACACACGCCCCACACAGCCCCCTCTGCCCTGTCATATAAGCAAATGTTGAGGAGAAAGAACCATTTGAGAGTTTAAAAAGTATGTTTCTTATAATTTCCATTAAGTAGAAAGGCTGTAGAGTGTATCCAGAGCTGCCTGGGTTTTGGAGCCAGATGGCCTGTATTCATATCTAAATTTTAGCAGGTATTGTTTCCTTGTGCAAATCTTTTGACTTCCTGGGCTAGCTCGTATTTTCTCACCTGTAAAATGAGGATAGGATTACTAACCGGAAAGGTCATTTGGGATAAAGTAAGTTAAAATATTTAAGTGTGCATAATAGTGCCAGGCTCATAGTGAGTGCTATGTAAATGCTTGCTGTTGCTATTAATTATACTTAAAGTTTATTTAGATACATAAGATTAAGTACAGGAATTAATACTGTAAATTAGCTTTTATTTTTTTTGGATTCACTGTGAGATTATTTGTTTAAAAGGAATTTTTTGAGTACATATGTGATTCTTTTCATAACAAATTTCATTTATCAAAATATTTTATTCATTCTTTTTGTTTCTTTTTACTATTTTTAAAACTGCATGTCATTTTTCTCCTATCAATTATTTTAAGATGTTAAACATGATATTTCTCTATGTATAATAGAAACAAACTAATATGTAGAGGTAGTTTCTGATGTTCCATGAGAATTAAATATAAATTGACTTCTCTTATAATCCTATTAATTTCAAGTCATTTTAGGAATTACCTGGAATTAAGATTCAGGTTTTTGTTTTTGTTTTTTTTCTCTGACCATTCTGTTCTTTTTTCAAGAATTATTTTTGATATTTGCAAATATATATTGTAACTATTATAACAAATATTCACATAATACTGAGCTATATGGTTATGTTCCTCATTTTTAAAAAAACATTATTTTATCCATCTTATTTTGTTCCAAATTTTTTATCACCTATTGTTTGTTGGATTTGTCAACAAGGTAATGAACTTATTACTCTAAGAGATTATCTTTCCACTGAATTTACGTTGAAGAAATAAACTGGCTGGATATAGATATTCTGAGGCAAAACCTTTTTTTTTTGGTCAATTTTCTGTGGATATCATGGATCTGTTTTCCGACCTGTATTACTATGTTTTACAAATTTCAGGCCAATTTGAATGTTTTCAATTTGTTGGAAAGGTTTTATGATTGTGTTTCTTTTTTGTTGCCTCTTATTTGGGGGATTTTCTCCATAGTCCTGAAATTCAGTAGTTCATGAATCTGAACAAGATATTTGAAGTCAGTGATTTTTTTTCAAATAGTCTTAATCTATGAACACATTGTTTAAAATATGTGTTTCCTTGGAAGACTTGTATGTAAAAATAAAACAAAGAACTACTATGACTGCGTCAAACGTGGTGTGACCAGAACCCTGTCCACTTGCCACCTTACATTCGTTAATAGGAAGCCTTCTGTTTGTCTAGTATTGGCAGTCAACGTAGATTCTCTGAGCAAGTTCATAGGTTATTATTTAATTCTCATGCCCAAAGAAAGGAAAAAGAACAAGGTCAAGCGTATTGTGAGTGTATCTGCTCTCTTGTGTATCTAAGCAGCTGGGAGAAGTGAGATGATTATTTCTGAGAGCTTTGCCTCTGCACTGATTTCCAAACCCTGTTTGATGTGGTAGTAAAAACCAGCGGGCCACAACCTCATTCTCTGTAGGACCTGGGCACCTTTGCCTAGTATAACTTGGGAAAGAGGATGGCTTGAGCTTACTTCCGGACTGTCTCGTAAAGCACCTGGAACTCCGTTTCAGCCCTGTCGTGGTATACAGACGCAGCTGCCACTACTCCACTGGCCTACTCTCATCCCAGCTCCCTCTACATATACGAAGTGTTTAATGAGACTCTTCGTACTCACTTCCACTTATATTCCTACAGGAATATAATATTCTACAGTCTATTCTTACACTTATATTCTACAGTCTTTATGCCATTCTATAGGAAAATTTCCTTGAAGTTCAGGCAGTGAAGTTCAGTAGTGATTATCCAGAACGTCTCAAATTTTCTATTAAACTCAATGAAGGCTATCAGAACTACATCATACATTTTAAAAATAGGTTTCTTTCTCCTAAAAGCTATATGCTAGATGGCAAAAATTTTAATACTGCTTACATATTTAACATAGAAAATAAAAGTCTCCAACAATAGAACTTCCTGAAGCTAATGGTGGTTAACAGTTTGAAACATAGTCCTATAGAATATATATACATATATATAAATTATATATATAATATATATATAATATATATATTATATATATATATATTTTTTAATTGCAGACACTAACTAATGAAATAACCCAAATGGGGTTTTTCATACTGCTCTTCAGCTTGCTTCCTCCCATGTCCCTCGACTTATAGTAGAGAAATACTTTTTTAAGCTATTAAAAGGCTGAAAAGAGAGAAGAGCAAGATTTCTTTTCAGCAGTATGTCACCCAGAGAATATAAAAACAAAATGAGTTTGCTTAATTTTTCAATGGGAAGATGTGTAACAAGCAACAACAAGTGAAAAGTACAATTCTTATTTTTTTCCATAGATAATTAGAGCCTAAAATAATTAGAACCTAACTTACTAGGTTAGTAAATTACCTTGAGTATACATGATATAAATACCAAAGTTCAGTAGACTTTATAATTCCATTGACGTGATTAATAATAATAATAAACTCGTTTTGATTTTACTAGTTGTTTGACTCAATGATAAGCTTTCTTAATACAAGATCTTATTTAAGTCACCTTTGTTAAAATAAATAGTTTTGAAGAAGGGGAAACTGAAGTAGAGTTTTTAATGAAAAGCTACATTTGTAAGAAATGGGATTATATATCAAATAAATTCTAATTCTGAACTTTATACTTTTAATCATTATGATAGAAAAAAATTCCTAATGTTATACTATTGAGTTAATTTTAACTTGGTTAAATTATATGGGAGCCAGGACTGTCCACAGAAGTAAGTAATATACTTACTTAGCAGGAGAGTCTTCATTTTCTTATTCTTTTGCTCTCTTTATTTTTATTTTTAGTTGAAATCACATTCATAATTAATGTCTTCATCTGTTTTATGCTGGGACAGACATGAAGTATGACACATAGCTAAATCTAAGCATACAGTTTTTAAAGAATATTATCACATAGTATACACATATCTTTTCAATATCCTAAAAGAGTTTTGATTTTGTATAAATCATTTTCTTTCCAACTTAGAATAAACTTTGTAAATATCCACAGAGGCTGATTTTAATAGTCTCAGAGAATAAAAAAATAATTGCTTTGATTACTTTGAAAATCAATAAGATATAAAATATTTAAGTAGAGGTTTTCAGAAGTCATAAGATATACTTTGGTATGTGGCATACTATTTTAAAAAAAGGAAAAGAAACTCTGTTTTTGGATTAGTTACTTAGTCCCATTTATCTTAATATCGGCTTCTCCTCCTTTGCTGAAATCTCATCAGTAATACTCTGACCCTGCCTGGCCTGTACTCTTTTAAAATTCATATCCGGCATTATGGGTTCTGTGAGTAAATGAAACACAAGTAAAATCAGAAATGTTAACAAGATCTTGCAAATGTAATAATTACTGGTATTCTTCATGCGGTTCGTAGGAACATATCAGATTTACAGGATTATTCTTCGTTTCTGAATTTAATAAATGCACAAGTGTAGTTTAATTGAAGGCTTAACTGAAGAAAACAGCTTCTTTCACTTTAAGACAGTTGGTAGCTACAGTCTCATAAGAAATCTCATGTTCTAATTTCCCAAAGGTGATTACTTTAAAGTTTCTTGAATTGAAATGTGATTATTTTTGCTCAGTGGTGTATTTAAAGTTTTTGAATAGTATATTTAATTAGAAATCTATCTGAAAGTTTTCATTTTTGAGAGTTTCACTGGTTGATAGTTTTCTTTTTGAGGGCACACAATTATACGTAATTTTCAGATCTAATGTATCTGTTTAAGAGTATGAAAAACAAGCATAACACTTAGTAAAATAAGGACTGAATATTCTGACTTGATTTGATTTTAGTCACAGAATTTTATTATTTAGTCACTTTAGATTCAAGTATAGGGAATGTGTTCACAGACTAATCTATAGTCAGTTATTAATAGAAATTTATATTGATATTTATTTATAGCATTATTATAGTTTCAAAAGGATATATATTGATAAGGTAAAATAATAAGGAACCCCAACTTGTATAGCACTTTCACGTCCTAGATTACTTTAGCTCCTGCTTTTAATTGCATGGTAATTATTATTTCCATTTGAGAAATGGAACATGTTTTTATCACAAAGATATATTCATTTTGATAAAAGAAGACAGGAGGATTTTCAGGAGGTTATTATTATCCTTGAAAGTCCCATATTATTTACTGATAATACTTGCTTTTTATAAATTGAACTACTTGTAATCACTAATACTGCATTGTAATTTATCTTAATGTTCATTTCTTTTGTTTTTCAAAATATAGCTACTGTACCTGAAATGATGTCAGTATAAAATTTACAGAGGAAAATGCTATCCTGCCTTTGACAACAATTGTGTAGATAGCCTTTTTATAATCTCTTGTAAATTTTAGCAGCTACTCTGTTCCAAGATATGTCCACCAATTAAATTAAGCAGTGCTAATAGTTTACATTTACTGTTTTAAACAACTGGTTCCATTTTGTTATTCCAATGAATAACAAGGTCGGTACTATCCTTTTTACAGATTAAGAAAGTTAATATTTTAATTGATTGGCATGCTTAATATAAATCAGGCTGTCTGACTCCACTATTCTGATAGTTGTAAAGACAATTGAAAATAATCCTTCCTTAATATGTTTGGTGTTGTTGGGAAAAAGGCTGGATTCGGTGTGTACTCATAAGTCTTATCATTTTTTTTTAAATAAATTATGGTGTTAGTGTCAAGATTTCAATGGAGTCATGTCAGTTTTTAGTACTGCTTTACCAAATATATTTTGTAGGAGTGGAAAATTGTACATGATGTTGATATAATATTCACTTCCATTGTATAATCTTATTCTCTAAATTACACTATTTAACTTTGAACTAAAGGAAACACATATAGAGAAACTTTAAAGGACTTAAGTTAAAATGCGGAATTGTGAATTCTTTAGAAAATGGGTAATTTGAAGGAAATGCAGGCCGTGGGAAACTATGATTATTTGATATAACGATTCATACAAGTAAGGTAGATTACGTAGGATGTAACTTGTTTGACTTGTGACCAAAGGAGATGTTCAAAAAGTTAATAAGAAAATATATTAGGAATAGACTATAGAATTTTCTCACGCAATGTATTTGTTTTTGAAATATACACTCTCTCCTTTTAAACCATAGTGACTACAATGGTTCTTGATATATTTTAATTTCAGTTATCTTGAGAGTATATAATACTTTAAATCTGTACTTGGCGCATTTGTTACTTGATAAATATTTTGAATTATTTATGGGCAATTTTATATTAAAAATACATATAAAAACAATAAAATAAAAACTACATATAAAAACAACAAAGTTTTACTCTATTCTCATAATACCAAAATAATATGGATTATATTTATATGTGTTAAGAAAAATACCACTTTTATAATAAAGTAGCATTATAGACGATGTAAAATGTTATTAATTATGTTTTATTGGAATAAAACTCTAAGAAATTTCATAATAACCAATGTCAAATTAGTTTTATTAGACATGGTATTATCATTCAATGACCTCAGAAACAGCCGATAATCAGGTGAAATTTTACTAATTTAAGTTGCTTAGTTTCAGATATATTTTATGTTAACTATGTAACATGAATGAAACAATATAAAATGCTCTCTTTATTTTGCCTCTTACACATTATTCCTATATTCAGCAAATGATTATTAAATACCAAACAATGGCAATATAGCACTGAACAAATACTCCTGCACTCATGGAGCTTACATTCTAGTGGATGGGAGTAGGTCATGAAATAAACAAAACAATAGGATATATTGTAGTATAATAAATACTCTAGGCAAAAATAAAATAGCAAAGGGTTATAGGTAGTTCCTGGGTTAGGAGTTGGGGAGTTGATATTTTAAAATAGGTAGGTAGAGAAGGCTTTGTGGATAAGTCAGCATTGTAGCAGAAGTCAGTATTGATGAGCATGAGAGTTATAGTGTCCTTGGGGTAAGAAGGTTGTAGGCAGAGGGAACAGAAAGAAATTTCAAAAGATCCTAAGGTTGGAGCATGGTGGGTACAGAAAGTGCAGGAAGACCACTGTGGCCAGAACAGAATGAACAAGAGAGCAAGTGTCGCAGCAGAGGTCTGATCATGTACAGACTTGTGGATACTTGCAAAGACTTTGATTTTTACTTTGAGATTGTCTTAGTTTGGGCTGCTTTAAAAAAATATCGTAGACTGCGTGACTTAAACAACTGACATTTATTTCTTACAGTTGTGGAGGATAGGAAGTCCAAGATCAAAGTGTTGGCAGATTTCGTTCCTAGTGAGGTCTCTCTTCCTGTTTTGCAGGTGGCCACCATCTTGCTATGTGCTCACATGACCTTATATTTTTATATGGACACCAATCCTTTTATGAGACTCCACACTCATGACCTCATGTCATCCTAATTACCTCCTAAATGCTTCACTTTCTAATATTATTACATTGGGGTTAAGGCTTCAGCATATGAATTTTGGGAGAACACAAACATTCAGTCCATTACAAAAATAGAAACTTATGATGATTTTTGAATTGGATTAAATAATTTAAAAAAGTGATACTGGATGCTTTATTGAGAACAGACATAAAAGAGAAGAATAGAGGAGAGATGGTAGGGCCTTGGACCAAGATTGTAGCCCAAAGAAATATTCCTATCAATATTGTGTAAACTTAGTATATTTTTGAAGCCTATACTCTTCCTTCTAATTTTATATTTGTTATTAATTTTTCATGATGAAGTTATGGTCAATTAACCTAATTATCTCAAAGCAGGTGACATACAAATTTAATCCTCAAATAAACTTTATAAAAGTACTTTTTAATTGAGAAGCTTATGAGCTAAGATAAAAATATTGGATCTTTAAAGAGTAGGAGTTAAATGAAAGTACAGTTTGGCAGATTATCAAAAGACGCTCTTCTCTGTGCCTTTCTCCATAACTTTTAAGTTTTCTTTTCTAGTTAAATAAATTCCATACAAGTTAGTTCCTTTCCCAAACATTCAGTGGTACAGTTAGGAACGGATGTTAGAAATCCTAGAGGAAAATATGCAGAGAATTTCTTAATTTTTCCTGGTTACATAAATCCTTGTACATTGATGCAAATTGCTGAGCTCCTCTTTGGGGCTTGCCTGCCATATTTCCTTGTGATAGACTTCTGGTTTGGGATTCACATCACAGTACCAGCAAGTTTTGGATTATACAAACTATTGATGTTTATATATGTCCATGGTAGTGTTTTGTCTGTTGGTTTCTGTGTAAGACAAGTGATCTTGGTTTAACTCCACACAGTGTAGTTCTTTGAAATAAAAATGTTTGTTGAGTTGTTCCACTTACCAGAATCATGGTTGAAAATAGTATATATTTTCCTGATAAACATATTATGATTTTTAAATTAATTTAACTTAAATATAACATATCAAAATTATTATTTTTCTCACTGTAGAGAAAATACATGATAATTTTATGAAACACAAAATAGTATAAAGGAAAAAATGTAAAATTACACTAATATGTGTGTGTGTTCACTGAATATATTAGTAGTAAATGTGTAGTAAACTAAATGAATATACTAATACTGACCTATTACAAAAGTGAGTTAATGAATATAAAGTTTATACCTGACCTTTTAACTTACCAGGAAGCTTTATCATACATTTAGTATATTTTGAAAATATTTTAATATTATGTTTCATAACTAATTTACATTTATATTGTTACCATTTAACCATTGTGAATAACTAAATCTCTGCATTTCTTTATTATTTCATTATGATAAAAGATAAGACCTGGTATTAGAAGGTCAAAGCTATTGATAAATTTCATTTATATTGCAGGTTAGTACCAATTTAGATTTATATTAGCAAAGAATTAGTGCCCTTCTAATTCCTACTTTATGAACACTAAATAATTACCTTTTAAATAATGTTTTGTCAATGTATATTGACAATAAGTTGTATTAGTTTACTGCGATTTTTTTTTCTATCTTTAACGTCATATGTTTCTTTTTCTTCACTGGGTTCTATAGCTGTCTAAAATAAAATATAGGGCACTATGAGAATTAGCAGTAGTTTGTCAGAGAGGATGATAACAAACTTCTTTAGAAATTACCCTGATTTTCCCACATGTTAGATCTCTCACAATATATATTGTAAAGTTTTTATCTTTACCTTTGTAGCCTGAATTTCATTATTATATTAAATTGAACTTTGTTAAACACACCAACTTTAAAAATTCAAAGTAATGTGTTAAAGTATACCTTAGCCATAAAATCATAAGCTTTTAAAAATTACACAGGCATTTACCAACAATGTTATAAAATGATACAAAAATATTAAAAGTAAGAAGTATAAATCCAAGTAAAATGGGAGTTAAAATCATAAAAGAACACTACATACAATTTTTTAAGGAAGTATTATAATCTATATGGTTTATTATCAAATGTAATCCATATTGACTCAAAAGTGGTCATAAAATAAACTGGAAACATTCAGATTTCTGGCCAAAGAAAATACTTCCTGCTGAGTGATATATATAAAATTTTCAAGAGAATAAATACTTTCAAATTTTAAAAATTTTACTGGAACACAAAAATGTGAAAAGTTTATCAACTCATATAACTTCTTATACAAAAAAAAAAAGTTGTCGCTTAAAAAAGAAGAAAAAAGATAGAAAGATAACCATAGGCCAATCTCATTTGGGAATAATGATGAAAAATTCAAAAGAGAACATTTGCCAAGTGAAGCAGCAATGGAAAAGTAATGAATGATAACAAAATAAATGACAATAATTGAGTATTTTAGATGTCTGATAATATTGTTATATTCTATATCAATTGATGCAGATTAAGTATTCAATAAAGTCTTACACCCATTTTTAATTAAAATTTTATCAAAATACCACTATCAACAACAAAAACTGCTCTGATGAGTAAGTAGAGCTGAGAAATTCCAACCCCTTCTAGCCCATTGGTTCTTTTTCTCAGAGCAGTTGTTTTCTGTGCTGGTATATAGCACAAATGTGAATTTGGGTCAAGATAACAATAATACAAAAATTTTTAAGAGTAGTACATTCTTAAGTTTTATGTTTGTTGTTTTTTTTAACCAGATAATTTACCCCCCCACCCCCCAAAAAAGAAAACTTTTCTCTAATTCTGGAGGATGCATCATCCCATGTTACAGTTATATGTTTAAGGACTAAAAAAGTGCATGTCTTAAAGAACTGTTAGTAAAATGTTATCATCATATTAAAGTAGCTTTTGTTTCTTCTTTTAAAATGCTATTTCAGTTATAAAGCCTTGATTCTGAATCATGGAGCCAATAAACTGATAAGGAAACTCTTAAAAAGCACAATTGAGTCTGTAACAAAGTGATCATCCGTTGTAAAAAAAATAAATAAATAGTTTAAATAATTAACATTATTCCTTATTAAGAGTAGGGCAATAAAGTAGTAAGAACATCATAAAAACACATTGAAGACAAGCCTGAAGTAAAAATATAGATTTTAGGGAAGGGTAATTTGCTCATATTTAATAAGAATGGCACGAAGAGAAGCAATTCTTCTGAGGTAAACTTTGCACTTACTTTCATTGCCTTTCTCTAGTGATATTTCTGTAATACATGCATTTCATAGAGAACAGTATAGTATTCATTATTTGATAGGAAAATGTTGACCATAGGTTAACCCAAATGCCAAAGATATGGTATTCCTTTGATCTTATAGACACTGTTTCTTTAATTCACTTAGGATTGTAGAGAAACAGACTAATTAGTAGTAATAGTTTTACTACTAATAGTTTTACTACTATTTATAAATTTTGTAAATTTCTATGGACTGAAAATTTCTCCCCAAAAATTCATGTTGAAACCCTAACCCCCAATATGACTGTATTTGGAGATAGGGGCTGTTAGAAGGTAATTAAAGTTAAATGAGGTCATAAGAGGGGGCCCTTATCTGGTGGGATTGGTGGCCTTCTAAGGCCACCGAGGAAAGGCTATGTGAAGGAAAGGAAAGGAAAGGAAATGTGAAGACTAACACAAGAAGTCAGGTGTCTACAAGCCAGGAAGAAACTGAATAGATAGGAACTGTCCTTTCACCACGAACTGAATAGGTAGCACCTTTATCTTGGGTTTTCCAGCCTCCAAAATTGTGAGAAAATACATTTCTGTTGTTTAAGCCACCCAGTCTATGGTATTTTGTTGTGGCAGCCTGAGCTGACTAAAACACAAATGTATTTCCAGACAAAAAGTGATATAGGCTTAAACTCTGGTTTTTAAAAAATAAATATAATACAAGCTATTAAATAGCTAAGTCACGTATTTCACATTTTATATTGAAATATATGCTTAGAAATATGTGGCTGTTAAATTTGGACTTGTAAGTCCCCTTTTTGCATTTTAATTCAGAATCTAGATTTTTGTACTTCTCCGTGGGCTCTAGAAATTAATGCTCACCAAACTCAATAGAGACATAGACTTTATTGGAAAGACAATTAATTTGCAATTCTAGGCATAAAGAGCAATGATAATTAAATTGGTCATTTTCATGGAGAATTCCCTAAGTTACTTAGTGGGTTTATAGGCTGTACAAATTCAGAGATTGAAATTTATAGTTACTGAAGCCTGTTTTTTGTTTTGACTTTTTTGAGAGTGAAGAAGAATATTGATCGTAATAACCTGATTGATTGTTCATTCATTCAATCACAGTATCCTGTGTCCAGTATGTTGCTGGAGTCACTCTGACAAGTTGTCTTTTTTTTACCGGTCCGTGCAGATAATATTGTCCTGTGCATGTGACAAGTTGATCACATTTTGGAATACTCTCTCCCTGGGTGAATTTGTGAAGCATCCCAGTTCCTTAATTGAAACTTGAATCATGTTTTAACCCATAAAAATATTCCCATAAAAAAAAGGGGAATTATAAAAACCCCTTGATCTCATTGAAAATAAACTTGTAAATTAGCTCTTGAGGTAGCTACTACTGCAAGGCCCATTTAGCTTGTTTATGTAAACATCTATTATGGTGGTTGCATCTGTCTTCCATATCCTCTACTATGTTATTGACAACTACTTATTAGAACACGCCACATTTTCTAAATTGTTCCATAGGAAATAAAATTATATCAAGATTCTTAAGTGGGATAATGGTTTACTGGCCAAACAAATTTGGGAAATTTATTTTATAGATCCTCTTTGGAGACTCGTAGTACACATTAACCTTTAAAAGCTCATAAAACATTCTGCTAGAAATAGACCAAATTCAAGTCATTTTTACTTGATATTTTTCATATTTATTTGACTATGTAACTTTAATATCCCACAAGTATTTATTTCATTTAGTTTGCATAATCACTTTACCCCAACACATTTATATTAGAAAGTGGGCACGATAATTTTGATAAAAATGTATAACTCACTTTTCTATATGAATCACTTTGTTATACAAAGGCATGTGTATACTCACATATAGTGACATATAATGAAAATCTAACTTTATTTTGTTAGACTCAAACTTTTTTAGTGAATAAATGTGGGTAACAGTGACTTACTTGGCAACTCTAAAATAATAACATGGTCTTGGTCACTTTTAATCATAAAAACAGTCACCAAAAAAAGAAACTGTCAATTCAGAAATTAAAATGTCTGTTCTCATGTGATCGTCAAAATCCCAGATTTGAGTTAGTGTTAACTCTTCTCCCCTACCCTGGATTAGAGCTAATGGAAGCCTACAGTGAGAAGGGGAAGGGGGTGGGACATTTACAATGCTGTGTGAGCTTTACCGCCACATAGCACAAGTAGAAGCATGGAGGGGAAGGGAAGGAAGAGGCTGGGAACTGGGATGGGTGACTAAGGGCGACTGGGTAGACGATGGTTCTTGTAGATAATTTAAACTGACTCTTTCTCTTGGGGAAGAGATCTTATGCGTTATTTAGAGATTTTTTTGCTGGGCTCTTCTCTTCTGTAGTTTTTTTGACCCAGCAGATACACATCTCTATTCTATATGAAAGCTTAACTGCTAGTTACTTCCATGGCCCTTGGTGGCATTTTGTATTTGATGCCCCAGAATCCCCTAGGATACTATAGAATAGTGGCATGCTTCATGCTTCATGCCAGCCTTAGCAGATGCTATCAAGTCAGCCAAAATTTGGGCATAGAATGTTGCATGCTTCTTAACGTTTTACTGCATGTGTCTTGTATTATATTTAATTACACAGTTTATCTCATAATGTTGCATATTGGGTGAAATATATAAGAAATCGCTAAGGGAAAGCCTGTTGTTCTTAGGTGCCTCATGAAGGATGTTCAATGAGTCAAGAATACTTAGAAAAGTTTTTAAGAGCCTATATCAACATACATGATTAACCAGGGTATTACACCCATGTGTCTAATCTAATAAGGGTAATATCCATATCCCAGCACTGTGTTTTGTATGCATAGAATTCACTAAGGAATATCACATATCTTTCCATAAATTATCGGACCTGACATGTATCTCTCAGTGATTTTCCTTAAGGAGGAGATCAAATATTATACAATATGTTAATTATATTTCCTTAATTTCTATTTATTTTCTCTATTTTATTAGGAGCTGTATTGTAAATAAAATATCCTTTGAATTGTTTTAGTCTATAACTGAACAAGAAATTCAGGGATTTGTTAAAGGTCCAGTTATTGCTATACTTCGTATTGTGTAGTGGGGAATACAAATTAAAATGCACTATTTATTTCTAAAACGAAATTAAAAAGGGAACATAGAGGGAAGAAATGAAAAAAAGATGTGTGTACAATTCAGTACCTCTATAAATTGATAGCTGGAAATAAGAAGTGTACTGGGCTAGCTTTTTATGATGGGTATAACAAGTGACAGGCCATTCAAAGGCTGAAGAATAGAGATAATGAAATCTTAAATTAGAATAGCTTTCCAAAACAGACTGACAGTGCTATTCACAGCAAATTAAAAAGGGTTTGACAATTGGAGAGAAAATGAAGGTATGGAATTTGAGATGAGAATTTTTTAATCATTTGGTATTTGCTTCATGGATAAAATCTTATACAGATTTCTCCCTAGAGATAAAGAGGCATTTGCAAGATATTTCTACAATCGTATTAAAAAGAGAAAGACTTTAAATGGATTAAAATTTTTAAAACTATTTTGTCTCAGGACACACAGATCAGATTTTCAAAGTATGGGGCTATGAGCTATCCTAATATTGAGATGGAATTTAGTCAATACTTATTGTCATTAGAGCATATCAAGTCATATACAATTTTAACTTCATAATACTTGATATTCTTTAGAAATACTGCTTCAGGTATGCAGCAATGTAAAGATAGAATCAAACACCTTACTAATTGATTTCAGTCTTCTGTAAAACTTGTTTTGTTTTTTGCTTGTTTCTTGCAAATTATAGCAATTGGAAGCTGTGAGGAAGTTCATAATAAGCTCCCACAGAACACGGAGGTCTTTTATTGTCTTACATTCACCCAGCCTGGAACATGACTGACGAAATGTCCCATTACTACCCTTTCGGATCTGTGAAGACCTGCTGTTTCTTGGTAGTCACCAATCATAAGCAATGAGTTTGTAGGATGAGTGAGAAAAACATACAGCAAGCAAACAAACTACTTTCATGTTTAACTGACTGAAATCATATTCATATTAATATGCATACATATATTATACATATAAATGTACACACACACTCTTATACAACAAATATATTCTGATAGTTCTAACTAGTCTTCCTGAAATATCACTAATCACCTACTTATATTTGTGTCACCAGTCAATGTATAAAATGACTGACTAATCTGGCTTTTTCTGCTTCTCAGGATTTTTTCCCCAAAATGTTTAAAAATCAAAATTTTAATCTAAAAGATTTATTTCCCAAATAAATCTTAAGACAATTTTTACCAAGTCTTAAATCCCTTATCAAACAGATTTCACTTACCTAGAGCTACTAAATAAATATCATTTCCATTCTCTTAATTTTAATCTTTCATTCCTTTTCTCTTTCTCCTTAATCCAGATTTAAAATATATGACTGCTTAGGGAAAGCAAAAACCCACAGCTTATTCTCTTAGGATGTGGATGATAGGTTGATTTCAGACTCTGACAGTTTTAAATTTATATTTTTGCTCATTTCCAAGTCAACAGTCAAAGTACTAGAAAAATACACAAATATTATATGTTGAAATTATATCATTTCCAATTTATTAGTTTTCTAAAACTCAAAAATGAATCCATTACTCACAATATTTGATATTAACTACCCTTCCCACTGACATACTGCTCATAATTAAGACAAAATGTAATTGAACTAGCATGTATTCTGTAATCACTAGGCTAGAGGCCATATTCAGGTTAGGAGATTTCAGTTTAACCTGGGTTAGTAGACTATAAATTGTGTGTGTGTGTGTGTGTGTGTGTGTGTGTGTGTGTGTTCTTATATATTGTTCTTAAATATGTATATATAAATTATCAATAAAATATGACATTTTTGCATTATAGGAGACCATGTATGATATTATCATATCATTGCTGTTAACTATAACATTGCTAAATTCAGCCTTAGATTTTTTATTAATTTTTATAATGAAGGATACAATTTTAATGGAAGTTGAAAATATTAAGATTTATCAATGGATCAAATTTATCATATGCCTTGCTGACTTGAATTTAACACTAAATTATATTATTTAAAAGTTTTACTCTGAAACTTTTAGACTTTTATCTGTCTTATAAGTTCCATCTCACATTTGACATTTTACTGGTGTTCCTTTGTTGAATTTCTGGATAAATAATTAGATGTTGTGAGTGACCCATCATCTCCTGTCTGCCTACTTAAGATTTAGCCATGCTGAGTTTAGACCTTCTACAATAGTAAAAGTATGCGAAGTTTTGGTACAGTGGAAGTTGAGAACTCTGTTCTAACCACAGTATTCTTAATTTCAAACTTCAAATTCCTTTGGTAACATATAGTGAAACATATGCATAGTTGTTTTCTTCTTTAGATTGCATTTTATGTTAATGTATAGTTACTACAAATTTAATCTATTTATATAATCTTACATATATAACAATCTCCCAAGAGTTTATTATTATTAATATTAAAGGAATATTACATGTGTAGTGTCTGCATCTACATTGGTCTTTGGTTTAAATAATGAGTTCTAAATCAATGTAAAATATTGCCAGATATTTAAATTTTGTTTTATTTCAAAGTTTACCCACAAGCTCGTGCTTTTAACTATGATTTATACGTGTACATTTCAAAAATTACAATTACAAGCTCTACTTAGAATATGACACTAAAGTAATTGCCAGAAAAAAAGTAAAACAGTTAAAGACATCAGTTTTGACACAAAATTAAAATAATTGATATAAAAAACACTTTTGTTTGAAATATTATGGAAAATGAAAAGTTTAGAATATCATTTCATATCTCCTACTTAATCCTCATTTTACTTTGCATAAATGCACATATGTACACATTTCACATCTGTATATCATTTGAGTGTAGAACTCTTTCCAGCAAGCTGTGAGTTGATTGGAATTTCCTATAATAATATCTTAACTTAGAGAAAAAGTATACTTCCATAGCCTATATTTCGATGTTGATAGCATAAATCTCACCTTATTCTGAACTAAGAGAAAGAAGAGAATTGTTTAGGAATGGATATAACAAATATTGTCCATAAGTTTCAGGGACATTTTAATTTTAATGCAAACATCTTTATGCTCCAAAAACTTACAATACCTCTGAAAGATTTTTAACTTTAATAAAAGATACAGATTCTAGACAATGAGATTAGATGTTTGAATTTGGTTTAAAAAATAATGTTTTATAAAGTGATTAATAAGATGGGTTCTCAGTGGTAGAAAAAAATTACTGGATATACTTTTGGAAGTGAGGAAATAAATTTACATTCAAGAGAATCTTTTTTTGAGAATATTATAAAGAAAGAGTAAATTCAATCTCAATCTCATAATATTTTTATTTTCTAAAGGCATAAAAAATTGTTTTTCTGTCCTCACGAGAAAATAATTATGTGAGGTTTTGACAGTGTCTTGAAGGGTTAGTATAACTAAATGCTTGTAAAATGAATCAAATGTTATTGATTTTGCATACCATAAGTATACATCAATTTAAATAGAGGATGGAATAATATGATCTGGTGCCCATAGTGATACACACACACACACACACACACACACACACACACACACACACCCCACTACCTTCTTCTCTAAGACGGTATTGCTACCTTGTTTAAGGATATGCAGTTGGAAAAGTTACCCCCAGAAATGTTAGTAATAAAATGTACAAGCTTTTGGTTTTAAACAAAAATGTTGGAAGTATCACATTTAGAAAT
The DNA here is from genome assembly GCF_004115265.2 of Rhinolophus ferrumequinum. NCBI lineage: Eukaryota > Metazoa > Chordata > Mammalia > Chiroptera > Rhinolophidae > Rhinolophus > Rhinolophus ferrumequinum. Next base: position 42,226,421 of record NC_046303.1, read on the forward strand.
AGCAGATGCAAAGGCAAGAAAATGGATAATCGATACTTTAGTAGAATATGTATAAAGATTTTCAGTTGAACCAAAGGAATGAATAGATTTTGCTTCATGTTTATTTGGAAGGCCACAGAAACTGACTAATAACATAAAAGACCCTGGCTTACGTCAGTTTGATTTGGAATACAAAGTGACAAGAAACTAAAAGCATCTTTTAAAAACACGAATAAGATTAATATCAAGGAAAATACATTTGGGGAAGAACAGTGAAATGTATTTCAATAAACCACGTTTATATCAGAACGGTAACTATGCGTTTAAAATTAAATTGACTTTATTAGTTCTTACATTTGCCTAATTGACTGTTTTATGAAATAGAAGATTTAAAGTCTTGATCTGTATATTACTTTCTGATATTAAATTTCACTGAAAGGTTGATTGAAGTTTCCTTTTTAGAAAAATCTTCTATGTGTCTAAGTAATTAAATCTTGTCCCTCTTTTCTTCTGATGAATGAGGGTGGTCTGTATTCATGCCTTTAGAGCTTCTGATGCCGGTTTAAATCATTTCCAAAAGTCAAAGGTGCAAGTGAATTGCAGAAGAGAGCTGCACAATAGTGGTGAAGAGAGTGTGTTCGACAATTTAGAATGTCTTAATAATACACATATGAGTCCTGTGGTAGAACTTTATGGGCTTACAAGACCATGTAATCATCGAGCCTCAGTCTCTTGAGGCTCTCTGTAAGTATACAGGCACAATAGATGACCTCATCATTCTAAGGGAGGCAGAAGGGAAATTGCTTATTCTCTAGTGCACCGCAAGCATTAAAGTGCTCTATATACAAGACAGGCAGGCATTGTATCTCTGGGTACTTGATTTCAGTCAATAACTATTTTTTAAAAGGCAAAATTTGAAATAGAATGCATTAGAAGATAATGGATTTTCATTGGTTTTACTATCTTTTCATATTCTCTCTTAATGGACTGTGAGTCATACGTGGTACACAGAATTTATATTCAGTGCACTCATTTTACTGCAGATGTGAAAATTGTTAAGGGGCACATTTTGTAGTTTTTGTTAAATGAGAACAACAGATATTAAAGTATACTACACACTGATTACTTTTTATGGCAAATGTGTTGTTGTTTATGAGAGTCAGGTCCACGTTGTTTCCTTTTGGGCATCTCTTTCTGATTAGTAAAACTTTAGTCTTTAAGGAATTCTAGATCTTCCTGGTGTCAATACTTGATGACTTCATTCAAACTGGATAGATCCCACTATCACTGAAACAATGCTGCCCAAAACTGAGTTCTCCATGCAGACTTCTGGCTAAGCTGCAGATTTATTTCTCTAATTGCCTTCTGAATAACCCTGTTTAAAACATATCTCTCATAGGTACCTCAGATTATACTCAAAATAGAATTCCTCATTGTTGTCTCCAAACATAGCCCTCCTCCCTCTGTCTTCGTTAATAGTACTGTCCGGGACCAGGCTAGAAAACCAACGCTTCTCTTTTTCCCTCCCCACCACCGGGCACAGTGCTCTGTAGATTATTTCTCCTCAACGTCTTTTTAATCTCCTTCCATTCCCTGTGTCCACCACTACTGTTTTAGTTCAGACCATTATAATCCCTCACCAGCCTGACTGTAATAGCTTTCTGTCTTGTTTTCACCATTCACGTCTGGCTTGCTTCCAATCCACATTCAATCTTGTTTCACACTGGCTTCTGAGTGAGGTCTCAAGTACAAATGTGATTATTTCTTACTTCTGCTTATATGGCTCTCTGTAATTCTCAGAATAATATAATTTTGTATTTGGTACCCCTAGGTCGTAAAGACATAGTATAGTATGTCTTTAATCTTATGTTGGCTGCCATCGTCCTACGTTCCCTTTTTGTCTTTCATTCACCATTCTGAAAAACTATCAGCTCCTGTAACTCCTGGAATGAATGCCTTTATGTTTTGGTTTGTTATTTCAGTCTCTGTGCCGTGCATAGGATATTCGCTGAACCAGCCACCAAGCCTTCCTATGACCTCTCCATTCTATTTTAAAACTGTGTATGTCACCTCCTCCAGGAAGCCTTTTGGTACCACCCCCTGAACCTTGAAACAGTTACTTAGCTTCCGATAGGCAGGTACTGTTCATAGAGTTTATGATACAAAAGCAAAATTTGATGTAAGATGGTTTGATTTATCCCTGTCTTCATTGGATTTAGAGCAACTTGAGAAGAATGATCACAGTTTGCCTGATTTTAGTTCCAAGAGCTAGTTAAGGATATTAATAAGTGTTTTTGAATGATTGAGTACAATGCTGAAATTAGACTTTCGCCTCTCAAGTGTTCCATCTATTACAGTACAAATGACCAAATTATTTTTAATCTGCCACGGTTTTTCCTTGTGTCGTGTATATCTGTTTGGATATTTTTTGGTTGCATGAAAACTGTTTGAGGTTCTATTTTTGAAATATCACACTAGATCATAAAACCATTCTATTGTTATCTATGCATTTCCTACTTGTCAGTATCATTAGTGTCTATTATCTTAATAAAAGGCTTTATATCAGTCTTCCCGTGATGCATTCTTTCTCTTTCAGGTCCCACCTTAAAATGTTGTTTCTTCAGAGTGAGCATTCTGTATGATAGAAATCAGATGATTAGGAAATGAAGCACACAAACTGGGAGATACTTCCTAGGAAGGTTCTTAGAAATATTGACTGATTTAAAGGACTTCCTAGAAACTGGGCCACAGTATGTGTATCAGGAGCTTCAAAACATCTGCATTAAAAGGAATTGATCTATCATAGATATTTTGAGTGTAGCGAAAAAAAAGACTAGAATGATTCTCCTCCTCCAATTCTTATGATGTCCACCATTCACCTATCTCTTTGCATTGAAGGGAGGAAAAGGAATTATTGGATCATTTGTACCTGCTTTGATATGGTATAGGACAATGAAGGTTAATCAAAGAACTGATTTTTTTTTAACTGAAAATTGCCTCTAACTTAAAAAGGTGACCCAACACGTGAGAATCACAATCGATATATTAATTTATCGATATTTTAATCGATATTTTAATTAACAAATATGTTTGAATACCTCAGCACACTAGTCATTACTGTTCACTGAATTCCCATTATGCATTAAGTATAGCATTACATTTCCATAACAACCCTAGATGTTACAGGTACCGTTTTCTCCATCCTGTACCTGAAAACCCCTATGCAATTGCATAGTTTGCACAGTAGTGTACATCTGTTCATTAAACACAGATGTTACATTCCATAGCCTCTTCCACTATATTTTAGGTACTGGAGAAAAAATAAATAACGTGTAGTGCCTACCCTAAAGCAAGACAGCATAATAGAAGACAGGCAAATAAACAAGGATAATGAAATATGGGAAGTATTTTAATAGAGGTATATAGAGAAAGCTATACGGGGGTGGAGAGTTTATACTCTGCTAGATGAGGGGTCTTTGGGGTAGGAAAATCAAAGAAAACCCTAGAGAAGGTAATACTGAATTGTGATGAAAAAAAAGAAGAAGTTTAACAAGTAGGCATGGTAGAAAAAAGTCCAAACTGAGAAGACAGTGTATGCAATGACCTGGAAGGCATGAGTGAACTTTGTATCCTCTGGGAAGGGCAGAAGTATTTGATGATAGCTTGTGTTTACAGTGCACAGAAAAGCAGTAGAAGAGGAGGTCAGAAGATTGGAGGGAAGCCAATCATAAAAGACCAGGTGTTATGGAGACTAACTGCAGACTTTTAATTAGGGAGGACATTTGCCAAGTAGAATACTGTGTTAGCAGTGGGAAGAAGGGAAGACAATGAGCTGAGATTGGAGGCAGGGAGATTATTTGAAGGTTATAGCCAATATAAGATTGTATACCAACTAAAATAATGAATACTCATAAGTAAATAAGAAAGGTTATAATGAAAGACCTGCGTGTGCCATGGAGTGAGAGAAGATGAAAGATACACAGCAGCTGGAACCAACATGATGACTTGGTCATTTACCATCTTCTGGTATACTTCATCAGATCAAAATTCTTTAAGCCATTTTTAAAAGTCTATTTGTGGAATATTTGTTTTGATCACATGTTGAATCATTTATAATATTTTAAAACTATGTCAGGGTAACTTGAGCTTTTTCAACCAATTTGATTTTGATAAATTCAAACTTTTGAGGGGTGATATTAAGTTATGAAAGAAAATTTAAAAATCATTTATTTGAATAGAAAAATATTTAATTCTGTATTATTAGGGTATTGCTGAATAATGCAGTATTTAAGACTGATAAATATAAATTTAATGTGTCAACTGTAATATGCACTTTAAAATCTGAAGAAATCATGTTCACTATGTTATAAGTATCCTGAAAACTGACATTTGATGTATTTGGATTTTTTTTTTGTATGTAGATGTCTATCTGTATGAATGACAAAAATATGTAATGAGTGCTCTGAATGTATGTATATTTACACGTATTTGGGCAATTCTCTATCCGTGTGCAACTAGAGATATAAGGATATTAACCTCGTGTTGTCTTAGAAACGGTATTAGATTTCATCCATACCTTTAGGTAACATGATCCTGTAAGTAATCTCTGATTCAATTTCTTCGATTTATTTTGTTTTGTTTCACTCTGAAGCAGTGCATGGTATTTAAACCAAGCGATTGCTCTCCTTGATTACAGCCAACTATGTAGCCTGTTTCAATGCACTTGATGATTGCATCTTAAAATCACTAGACAACTCTTTATTCTAAGACTGGTTGACACACACCCTTAAGTACCAAGCAGTGTCTGCCTCACTGACAGTATTCCCCTCATCCCCAGGAGCCTTGTTATCCTTCTTCAACCGTAGCTCATTAGTCAGCTCCAATATTTTTTGATCCTTCTTTTTGAATTTAGCAGTCCAGCTTTATATGGAAGTCTCAGAGGAAAGGCACGAGAATTCCCATATCTAATTTTGTCTGTAATTCTCACCCGGAGTTTTCCCTAGCTTTAAGAGAACTGTTTGTGCATAATTGTGTGTGGGTGAGGGGTGAAGGGGGTGGATGTCTGGTATGTATATTAGATCTTATGTAATTTAATTTCTTCTCCCAGAAATTTAGAGTGTCTGTACTATATTCATGTCAGCATTCACCAGTGTGGTTTGATTTCAGGAGCACTAGGAATCTCTCACTGTAAAAGTTATCCCCTCACCAAAATTATACAGTACATTGAGTGTTACTGGTAGAGATATATGTTTTGTTTTGCTTTTTAATTTGTATTCTCCTATAAGAATGTAAATGGTTTGGGAAAAGTTAGCACAGTTTTCTTCAGAGCTTTACGGCACGGAGATTAGGTAGTGTTTTTGGACAGTAACTGAGGGCTGAGGTAAGAGCAAAGATTTCTTGAGAGGCAAAAATATGAGGCTTCAATCCCTCATCCTAGCATTTCAGCAGCTCAATCAAATTGCTCCATCAATATTTTTAAAAAAAAAAATCTATTCAATGCTGAGGATTGAGAGGTAAATAAGATAATAAGAATAATGATAATGATAGGGGCAACTGATATTTATTGTGCCATTACTAAGTGACAGGCGGTGTTCGAAGTACGTGTGATCTTCAACACAGCTCTGTGAGTCCGTTATTATTATTCCCATTCTGCAGGTGAGGAAAATAAGGTTTAGAGAGGGTAAAGCACTTTTCCACGGTGAAAGGGCTGGTCTGACACAGACACTTGGCTGGTGAGTGGGAGGGCAGTCCATGAGAATAGCCTTTGCTCATACTGCGTACACTCATGTACTCAGTTCTTAAGTGCCAGTTATTCAGAGGGCATCACTGGCAAGATAATTTTTGTATGCATTTTTAAAAAAAAGCTCCATCAATTTGCAATCCTTTAAATTTGGCCTTAATTCCATATTAATTCTTACATGGCTTCCAACTTCATGTCTATTCTGTTATAGCTTCTGATTTTATTTTTAAACTCATGTTTCATTTCCCTTTTTAAAACTTAAATGAAAGTGGTTTAGAACATTTTCAGCTATTTAGCTGGTCTGTGTCTAACGGAATTTTATTCTAATATATAGAAATACATATTCAACAAATTTTTGCAATTTTAATTACAAATAGTCCAATTTGTAATTAAAATAACTATGTATTAATGGAAGAAATTGTATTATCTTCTTCAGGTAATTACTCTAAAGTTCCTGTTAACATTTACAAATTAAGCAATGTTCCCAAATTTAAAATTATAATATTTTGACTATATAGTGTCAGTGCAGAGCATCTCATTATATGAGAGCTTTTAAATAAATCAGGGGGTGAACAGAAGGATTGTGGCTTTATTACAAAATAAATGGAGAGAATTGCATTCTAATTGCTGTATATAAAAGAAGTATGTTAATTGTTCAAGTAAAAGAAAATAACCAAGAATAGTAAAATAATATGCAGAAATGTTAAATAGAAGCTGTTGTCTATGTGAGATATCCAAAGGAGATGTGCATGTTACAGTGTTTTTATCCAGCTAAGGAAAGGACTATAATAAAATCACGTTCACTGATTCACTATTGTTCATAAGCTTATTTGATATTCATATTAACCCTGAAGGCTATCTAGGATCCTTAGTGTATGTATGTTCCTTTCTTAGATGAAAGAACAATAGAAGCACAAGAAGTAGAATGCTTAGTTTTAAGTAACCTGTTGGGCCAGTGATAGAGACTCTTTGCTACCAAAGTCTCTACTTGGTGGTGATGGTGGTGTTTGGCTTTGATACTAGGAACAGAAAAAACTTGGAATGCTTGAAAGATCAAGTTTTTAACTTATTTTCTAAATGTTATTTCTATGCAAAATCCCTACCCTGCACCCCTCCAAGAAAAATCCTTCCATTATAAACATGACATTAGATCCTAGTGTCTTCTATTCCCCTTTCATTATTCTTATTTTCTTTAATAATAAAGTGGATTTCTTCTGAGCTCCTTCTATGGGCTCCACAATTTGCAGATTTCATTAAAGCAGAACAGCTGTGTTCTGGGTAGTAGCCAGGTGCTCCATCTATGGGAACTAAAGACATGAGGAGCAAGACCAGAAAGCTCGGTAATATGGGGTTAGAGAATTGACAAGGACAAGGGCCTTTTAATATCTGAACCAAATTAACTGTAGAAATAGAGGCTTATCTCCTCATCAGGGTCTACGTGTGCCTTGGAGCCTTCTGTTCTCCCATCCTCAGTGGGAGGTGGAGTCTGGTGCCTGAGACGTGATTAGAGAGATTAGATTTGGTCGTCCCATCTCCCTGTATTTTATTAATCTTTCATTTGCACTGGGATTAGATGAGATTCCCTTAGCGAAATCCACTGAAAAGATTCGTTCATTTTAATATTTATGCACACTTTCTAGTCCTTAAAGTGGATTCTTTTTGTCGGTGTGCTTAATTGGATCAGTGGATTTCTTCTTATTAACATTTTTCTTTTTAGAGATTAGGGTTGATGAATAAAATTAGTGACATCTGGCTCAGCGCATCTGTTAAATGCAACTCTTTTGATGACTACCTCATATACTATGGGATAAAATGAAGATTTGCTAGAAAGATAAAATGTTTTCTTTAGAATCACACAGTAAGTGTCGAATTATTAGAAATAACAACTCAAACCAAAACTCCAATGTCCCATGACTGTCCAAAAACAGAATGTGGGGAAAGATATTTAATGGCACTAAAAATTAATTTTGAAATCCTTACTTTTTTCAGGTACGAGAATAGTGTGTTAGCGTTCTTGGGATGAGATAAAAAATTTACTCAATGCAAAGGGTATCAAAATGTAGCCTGAAGCATTTACATACTTTAATATCATAAAATAATATTATTTTAAAAATATATCAACAACTTTCACTTTGAAGTTTTCTTGTGGCTTTTTATTGACACTATTCATTGGGAATATTGCTTTTTTGCAAAGTGGATTCATTGTGTTTGTGTTTATATTTGTGTTTATTATTGTCCTTGAGTAAGGTTTCTACTCCAGGGCACTATTGACATTTTGTTAATTTTTTCTTGTGGGAGTTGTTCTGTGCATTAAATGATGTTTTAGAGGATCCTTGGCCTCTACTCACCAGATGCCATATCCTCCCACCAGTCATGACAATCAAAAATGTCTCCAGACAATACTGAATGTACCCTGGGGAGGAATATTGCTTTCAATTGAGAAACACTGTGCTACAAAGGCATAAGTGATTTTTTTTTAAGATTTAAAATTCTAAATAATTAGAGCTACACATAAAATGAAAGCTTAGAAATAAATAGCTCATGAACACCAAGAATTTTTGAATCTGATACACACTTATTTGAGTGCTGTCTCTATAACTCTGACTTTGATTTTTGACAAATTGTATGCCCTTTCTAGGTTTTATTTGTTTTGTCAACTAAAAAAGGAGATATTAGTATATTCGAATGTCACCCGAAGTGTCATTCTAAAACTTAAATAAGACAATGCATAGAAAATGGTTAACATACCTGCTGGCATACAGTAAGAGCTTAATAAATATTATGGACTTTGTTACTACCAGTGGCAACAGTGTAAATAATATAGGCTAATTTTATCTCAATGCAAGGCTATGAGAACAAAATGGTGTTATTAGCTAAATGGAAATAGTATGGTAAACATTTTGGCTGGCTCTCTTCCTTTAATTATTTAATTGTATAATATTTAGCATTGTCAAAAAAATAACTTTTATTTTCTGTGTATTTACTTAAGGAAATATCTATTTAAGGGAGTATCTACTTCCTTACATAGCTTTACTACCTACAGGTCTTATTAAAGAGTTCTCAAAGCTATTTTGTGTTTTTACAAAATATATCTGATACAGACTTACCAAAGTTATTTATTTTAAGTAAATCTTAACAGATATGTCTCTTCTTTTTTCTACATGTATCTGCTTCGTTTGAATGCCATAGTTGATGTTATGAATAACTTGAAGGTTTTTCAAATAGTCATTTAGTGCCTTTAATACATGGCGAGGCGCTGAATCCTGAATAAGTCAACAAAATGTGTCCAAACTTACAAGGCAGCAACAACGTAACACTTTATGGGTGGAAGTTTACAGAAGAAAATTTGATTCAGAACTTGTAAATGATTCTGTAGTCCATGTCAGAAGCAAGCTATAGATGTAAGTCATGTATTTTAGAAGAATTAGCAAAGTGAGGTGCTTCTTTTGTTCTGTTACAAATTAGATTTTTCTTTCTTCCCTTGAGAAGCCAGACTGAACAATAGAGTACTCTAAAAGAGAGAATCGCTGAACACCAAGGCCATGTTTTTGAAAACTATAAGAATAGAGATGCATACTTGGCTTTCTGAATCAATTATCAATGAAATCCTGTTATGCCATTCAGAATAGAGGCCCCAAAGTCAAGGTTTGCTTTTCCCAGCATGTGCTGCTTTTAATAGACTTAGCCTTGGACATCCATAAAAGACTTATTTTTGAAAAATCTAATTTTCTAGCAAACACTTTTATTTCTTAAAAGTTAATAGAAAATGAGGACTAATTTGATTTGCTCCCCAACATATGTTGTCACTTTGGCTCAAATACTCTTACAAAAATTAAAAAAAAGAAAGAAAAGAAAGAAAAGAAAAAGAAAGAAAGAAAGGGAGGAAGAGAGAAAGAAAGAAAAAAAAAGACAAGAAAATGAGGACGAATTTTGCTCTTAAAGTAGCCATAAGACACTTAGCTTAAGTTTACTAGTTACTGGCAGTAGGTTCAAGGCTAGATCACCAATGACCAGTTGCTCTTCTACAATGAAAAAAATATCACTCATGTACTTCTAATCTCCATTCAAACAAGAAATTAGAAGTTTGTGTGAATATAATACATTACTATTTCAGAGGGATGGGGAAGAAGGAGGGCATGAGTGAATATAGTACATAATATATTAAAAATACAGTACATATACAATATAAAATTGAAAATATAAAATACAATATAGCTTTAAATACTGCTCAGCAATTTGTAGAAAACCAGTCAGAAATGTTATCCATGTTCTTAAGTTTATCTGTCCAAATAAAAGGTAAAATTTTATTTGTGGCCAAGAAATATCTCTAGTTGTTTTAAAAATATTTTTTATTCTGTAATTCTTGCATGAAACCGTATTTAGCTCCTAAATTATATCAGTATTTCATCAATTAAATAAAATCCTTTACATTTTGATTTCTTGTTCTAGACTTTCAAATAAAGATTGTGACTTATTGAATCATAATTTCATTTTAAAAGTGTTTATAAATATACAGTGACAAATGGAAACCTACTTATAATATGTTGAACTTTCATGAGAGTGCCACAATTATTTTTTGAGTGTTAAGTCTTTATGTGAATTGATAATAAAGTTTTATAATCCAGAGTAATATTTGCTGAGAATAATTTTCCAAGCAATTTGATCTTTTTTTTTTGTTTTTTAAATCATAGAAGGATCATGTTTTATACCTCTTATTTTAAGTACTATGGTGTTAGGAAAATAGGGGACTGAAAATACTAGCTGAGGCCAGAGAAAGGCACCTCATGATTACATAAATTCTTTGTAATATAAAACAAAAATCTCCTAATAATAATTTGAACTTTTTAAACGCACTTGGTCTTTTACCTAGTTGTAGCCAGTTCATTGAAAACAACTTCCTAAATAAATTCTACTTGCAAATTTGAAAGAGAGACAGAGAGAGGGAGAGAGAAAAAAAGAAAAGAAGTATGTGTGTATAAATATAGTGAAAGTAGAAGGAGAAAAAAGTAGATGCAGGAAATGACATAGATTTATTTTAGCATAACCAATATTCTGCATTAGTTTTATTATTCCATCATCTGCAGATTACCCAGTTAATACAGTATTGTTTATCCTGAGTTATGCTAATAGCATAGAAATGGAGAAATGTTGGGCTCTAGGAATCATGGATTAAGCTAGTATTTAATTTTACAAGGTGAGGAAGACAGAAATCTGCTCATTTCAGGATACTGAAATAATATATGTTACCAGTCAAATATAATTCATTATGTGAATCAGAAAAATATAGCGAAATAATCAAGAAGGATCTAAAATACTATTTATATTTGTTGGTTTGCTTTGATGCTTTACATATATATATATATATATGTGTGTGTATATATATATTATTTTTTACATTTTTAGTTGTTTTCAATATAGTTTGAGAAAAAAATGTTCCTAGTTCAGTAATTTTGTTTACTTTGTAATATTGGTGTTTTAACAAAATCGAACAGAATTATTGGATTGAATGACTCTTGGTCTAAAATTCTCTGATTAAGAGCTGGAGATCCATACTCTCCTCATTGTATAAATGCCGTGAAATAGAATTGTTAAAGCCTACGTGTGTTACAGTAGATAGCTATAACCATGCTCTCCTCTGAGGAGGTTGCACTAGTTTTGTACTCCTGTGGCCAACTTTGAATTTTGATTTATCGCTCTGGACTTTCAAATAAAGATTGCAACTAATAGAGCAATGATTGCATTCAAAAGTCTTTATTAATGTACAATGATAAATGGAAGTATGTGTAGCCTCACTCATTGTTCCACACTATCAAGTTGACAAACCTTACTCAAGCGATAGGTCGACACCATTTTTTTTCATTCTGGGTAAAATTTAAAATCAATTCATGTACCCGTTCTGCAAATATTTTATGTACTTTGCTCATTTGAAGATGAACAAATTTTAGGGGGAAAAAAACACATTTGGAAATCTACTTTAATAACGTCTTATCTGAAAAAGAATTTTCAAATGTATAAACTGCAAATTTTAAAATGAAGCACCATGATGATAAGAGTATTTCAGAGCTTCACTTTTTCCCCACGTATATAAAAGTATAATTCACAGTGTATCAAAGCCTAATATTTAGTCTCTGTTATCAAATAAAACTTACGAAAAAAATTAGCAGCCTTGAAAATAAATAAACCTTTATTAAAAATAATTAGATATCAGTTGTTGCTTAATGTGAATTAAAGAGTCAAGGAAATTGAAGAGATAGAACAGATTGGGCATTAATGAAGTCTATCTGGATCATAAATAAACATTATTTGTTCAGTGAAATATTACTGTTAAATTCATGAATGTTTAAAGAAAAGTACGATGTCACTCTTTCTGTAATGTTTTGTATATCACTATAAATATTCATGAATAGTGAGTATAAGTTCAGGTTATCTATGTGAATATAAATTTTGATATAACTGGTCACTTAGTATTGATTGGATCATGCTTTTGCATATGAATTCACTACTCCCTCAGATGCACTATGAATCTGACCCAGCTCATGAATATTCACACACACACTGATCTTTCTGGAAGTAATCACATCTATAAAGATGAAAATCTTGTTAGTTTTCAATAATGAGAAATGCATTAGGATGTTGGTCCCAGAACAATTTTACAATATCCTTTTTTCATTTTTTTGGTAAATGATAAACTTTAATATATAAACACATATACTGTACAGCTTTCATGATAGAAGCTCTTTTTTTTTTTTTTTACCTTTCAAAAACTTGTGCATGATTTTGTCTACTTCCTTTATTTGCTGTGGTTACTGAAAAGAATAAAAGTTGAACAGTATGTCCAGTCTTTATCACAAGTTAATTTCCACGTTTTAGGTTTGGTGATAGATTCTCAAACGCAGAGTAGCACAATGTGCTAATCTGTTGGGGACATGGTACATAATTTACAGATAAAGACAAAAAAAAAGACAAGAGATTATCTTTCATGTTTTTGTGAAAAGGGAAAATAATATTTTAAACCAGTTAGATATTGAATATGTTAGACATAGGATGCTATAATCATGGAGGCCCATAATTATCAATTATATACTATTTTAACCCACATTATATCCCACGTTATAGTGCTTCTATATAATGTGAAGCATTATATAGAAGCATAATAGTGCTTCTAAACATATAATGAATGTCATATGTTTGTAATACCTGTCTAGCGTCAGTCAGCAGTTATAAGTAGGTATCAAAATTAATGACCTAACCCTTATTATCACTACCTTTTTGAACAATAGTTTTCAATTAATAATTATTAATTGAACTAACCAGAAAAAGAGAAAATTATTGTTCATGAAGGTAGTTATAAAGCCGCAGCTACTTCCTGTTTCTGACACTGATATCGTCAAGCCTCTGAATGATTTTTTCTTTGGAAATGTGTATACATTTTTTTGTTGTGCAAACACACTTACTGAACCATAATGGCAGACATGTGTTTTGTTTTGTTTTTCTCAACTCAGGTAACAGACCAGATTATGTTAGCATATCACACAGAATCATTAATAGTAAAGATAGGTGATCATCAAACTGCGCCCTGAGGTGTCCTGTAGATTTCTTCAAAACCACTTCAAGGGGAGGAATGCCTCCTACCCCTTCTCAACCAAAAGAGCTGTGTCTGTTTTGTATATCAGAGTCGCAGGAAGCAATTTTGCCCTCCAGGGGTTATCTGACAATGTCTGGAGACAGTTCTAGTGGGTAGAGGCCAGAGACACTGCTGAACATTCTATGAAACACAGGATAGCTCCCACAACAAAGAATTACCCAGCACAAAATATCAAAAAGGCCACTGTCATGTAAAAATGTGTTTGAAGAAATAATTCCCTGTCTAAACTTTTGATAACCACTGGATGAGAGTATTTTCATAGGTAAAGCAATAAATTTGAAAATACATAACATTATTTTGCAAATAAATGAAGACTGATCCAATTATTAATTATAAATTGGTATTGATTTTCCTTTTTTTTTTCTTTTTCTTTTTTTTAGCAACAATTGTGTTAAACGAACTCAACTGGACAAGTGCCTTAGACGAGGTTTTCAAAAAAAATCGAGATGAAGACCCTTCATTGTTGTGGCAGGTGTTTGGCAGTGCCACAGGCCTGGCCCGATATTATCCAGGTAAGTGCTGGGAGATTCAATAGGCACCAGATAAAATTTAAACAGCGGTCTTAGTGTTTCTTGAGAGCACTGTTACCTTCTCCTATACTGTAAGAAAAAAGATAGTTATCATGCTGTTTTTTAAAAGGAAAGAGTATTTCTCCTCGCATGGCTGTATATCTACCAAAATCACTTTAAACCAAAACATGAGAAACAGCTGGAGTATTGGTATCTGGAATCAGGCCAGGTTGCTCTGAGACCACGAGCAGGTATATCTGTGTACCCTGGAGCAGGAGGGCATCCTGAATCCTAAAACAATCCTGAGATAAAGATCCAACTGCCCAGCATCGACCAAGTTGTGAGTCACATCAGAGAATTGAATAAAGTTTTTAGAAACTGATTGAAATGTTTCTTTCCAGATTTCAAGTCAGTGGTTCTGTATAAGAAGTGGATGCTTTTTCTTTAATCAATGAATGTGGATTTGTTAAAATGGGTATGACAGGAAAAGAAATTTCAATGAAAATAGAACTTTCTTATGTGTAAGATTGGTTGGATTAATTTTGAGGGAATCTCAGTGATGATATATACATTGAAGATGAATATATTTTATAAATTAAAATGAATAAACCCTTTGGTAATGTCCTTTATTCTTATGAGGGAGGATAAACAATAAATCTGTAATAAAAATGAAAAGTTAATCACTAGTAAATCGTAAGAATCTGTTGAAAAGACTTTTAGTGAAATATCTGATGGTATTTTTAACTTCTCCCCTTTTTAAAACAAGCTGACAAGCACAAATAAATTATTTTTTTCTGAAAGACATGGCCTGAGTTATGAGATACATGCTAAGTAATTTGACTTTAAACGGTATAGAAGAGAATTCTTCCTGAGACTTGAGTTTTGCTACATATGGTTAACAAATAGAATTAGTCAAAATACAAAAAAAAAAAAAATCACAACAGCAAAAATGGGGTGAAATAGAAATTAGATAATATATACCTTTGTACGGCAATAGGAATGAATAAAAGTATGTCAGCATCATCAGACTGAATAGCATTCAAATAGGTAAAGGCATAACTCATGCATGGTTGCGAATGCCAAATGGTAAGATCAATTGATTTTTTGCAGAAATTCAGTGTGTTAGGAAAGGGCTACTTTGTATTTCCATGTTGAAAAAAAATGGTGAGTTAATAAAATATTAATGTTAATATCTGGTTTGGGGAAAATATCACATAAATTTAATAGTAAAATGTTCTGCTTACAGAAAGACTTCAGTTTAATGTTGCCTTTCTAAAATACTCTTAAGTTATGTTATAAACATGTTAAATATATCTCATGAGGTTGAAAATTTTAGTATATAATATAAGGAAAAAAAGCAACACTGGTCATGCACATAATAAACTTGAAGTAATAAACCTTAAAGTTATATCTGGTCTTATAAAACATTTATAATTTTGAAATATAAGAGTTAGACACTTGATAGCCTATTTAATACACAAATGTAAGAACACCTTTATCAATAATTTACAGCATTATGTAGCTTTTAAGACTTTTAAAATTCATTACCTCATTATAAATATACATATGCGAGCAGTTGAACGGAAAGAGGGAAAGATAAGAGAAAATTATGATAGTGATGAGAAACCAAGAGCCCAGTACCAGAGGAAAATTGAGGATGCCGAAAAAGAAAGGCAAACAGAGATTGTAAGAGAGAAATAGGAAGAGGAGCAAAGGGAAGTTTGCATAAGAAAAAAGAGAGAGAACATTGGAGTCAGGAAGTGGAAGGAAAGATAAGTTGTGCTATGAGCATTTCAACAATGACTCTTTTTACAAATGGCAGTTAACTTTTAAATTTACTGATAAAACATCTGTTTGTTATTTTAAGTGCTAATTGAGGATGATGGGTGTCATGCGGGGTGTCAGGCAGGGTCTCTGGTCCCGCTCCCCACACAAGAACGCAGGATATGGCTAGGCCAAAAAGGAACACCCACGGAGCCATAGGTAGGGGAGTCATACCACTATGGTCTCCCTGGGTTTACACGACGTGCGACCTGCTGTCCGCTTTGCTGCCAACCGACCGACTCTCCTCCACTCTCCTCCACTCTCCTTCAGTCTCCTCCTCTCTCCTCAACTTCCCTCAGTAGCCGCGGCAGTTATATTAGTGGCCAATGGCTCAATGGTTACAGCTGACGGCCAACCAGCCACAGCTGATGGCCAGCCAGTCACAGTTGATGGATATCTACTACCTGAGCCAGCACCTTTCTATGTGAGGCCGAGAGCCTGGAAACTGCTTTCTGGGGCTCTGTCCCCACACTGGGTTAAATTTTTTAAACCCTGTTCATATATTTTCAAATGTGTTGACATTTGTCCACTGTATGTTGGAAAAGATCTTATAAATGTTTAATTTAACTGAATCTATGTGGTTCCCCGGAAGGTTAGTTGTGAGGGCAACCCTGTTCTTCTTGCAATACCTGGCTTCTGAGCACTGGTTTGGCAGACAAATCAATTCACTGAATGTCTTACACGCTGAATTAATTTACCTGTTAGAGGAGGTTATTTAAAATGGCTTTAACTGTTATGGAAGGCACTTGATGCAATTTCAATTTTAGTGAATCTGTTACTGAGTTCTGTTTATTTAATT
The DNA here is from genome assembly GCF_004115265.2 of Rhinolophus ferrumequinum. Classification (NCBI taxonomy): domain Eukaryota; kingdom Metazoa; phylum Chordata; class Mammalia; order Chiroptera; family Rhinolophidae; genus Rhinolophus; species Rhinolophus ferrumequinum. The sequence continues at coordinate 42,242,917 of NC_046303.1, forward strand.
TATTTTTTCATTATTGCTTAATATACAAAAAGCTCTTCATAATGTATAAGTTAGGGGATAAGTATACACCTGTGATACCATCACCATAATCGATGCCATAAATTTACCCATCATCTCCAAAAGTTTCCTCCCACCCTCTTATTTATTATTACACTTTTTGTGATAATAACACTTCACATAAGATTTACCCTTTTAGCAAATTTTAAAGCGTACAATATAGTATTGTCAACTGTATGTACAAAGCTATATGGAAGCTCTGTAGGACTCAATCATCTTGCATAACTGAAACTTTGTACTCTATGTCTAAAACGTCCTCGTTTCCCAATTCCCCCAGCCCCTGGCAACCACCATCGCACTCGGCTTTTATGAGTTAGATTACTTTAGATAGCTCACATAAGTGGTATCATGTAGTATCTGTCCTTCGGTTTCTGGCTTATTTCACCTAGCGTAATGTCCTCCAGGTTCACCCATGTTGTCATAAATGGCAGGTTCCTTCTTTTTTAGGCTGAATGAGTTGCTCTTTTTGATAATGACATAATAAAACCACGTCTCTTTAACAAAGACATTAAGACGGTATGTAATTTAAAAGTGGAACTGTCTGTTTATGCTGACATGTTTTCAATACATTTGACAACTTTTTTTCAACTTTAAAGGGTTTCTAAAAATGAAGTGATTTTTAAAAATTTCTCAGTAAACCATACCCTTTTCTCTGATTTTAGCCTTTCCGTTTTGATATGGGCCAAAATAACGGAGAGTAGCTCGCTGCTGATTCCTGTCTGTTAAAGGCAAAGGTCAAAAATACTCTTTAAATATTATTAATTATTTTAAATCAGAGTGAAAATAGAGTATATGTCACTTTTACTTAACTGGATTTTCACATGATAAGACTTGGACCTCAGGCTGTATCTTTCTATTAGCTGTGAGAAACTGGGTCGGGTCTCCTAAATTTTCTGAGTCTTAGTTGTCAAATCTGAAAAATATAAAACCTAACTCTCAGTTTATCTTCTGAGGGTTTTTGTGATCAATTAATAATATAATGAAAAATATTTTGAAAATGCAAAACAGTAGGCATTTTGAGAAGAGTGGGTATCAACTAGAATAATTTTGCCTTAATCCGTCTTTGTTTTCAAGTGAGAAATTGAGATTTTAATTAGTTGACAAGGAAGATGAAGTGGAAATGTGGAAGGAGTTCTAAGCAGATGACTAAGCAATAATATCTAGCAGTAACACCATGCTGTACAGTTTGTCAGAAGATGTAGGTGTTAGTCTGTGACCTAAATTAAGTCACTTCTCTGTTGGATTGCCAGGTAAAGTAAAAGATGCCCAGTTAAATTTGAATATCAGATGGACAACAAATAATTTTTTAGTATAAGTATGCAATATTTGGAAAATATTTACACTAAAAAAGTATTTTTTAATCAAAATTCAAATTTAACTGGGTGCCCTGTATTTATTTATTTATCTATTTATCTATTTATTTATTTATTTATTTTTGCTAAATATGTCAACCCTGTCTCTCAGGCTCTGAGTTTCTACATTTGTTAATGTGGGAAAAATCAACTAACCCATTGCGTCACAGAATTATTGTGTCAAAAAAAATCTTGTTTCACCCATTAACTCAAATTTAGAATTTTATAATTTTATTTTAATTCTTGACACTACCTTTTTAAAAAAATTGCCACAATTATTGAAAATAAAGTGTTTTGCAGAAACTAGAACACTCTGACTCACAATAGAATCTAAAAATTTTTCTTGTTCAGTGTTCCGATGTTCCTTGGAGCAGAGCTACATGGTATATGTGAGTGGGTTAAGCAAGTATATACCCAAAGGCCAGGGTGTAAATCCCACTTCCATCACTTGATGTGGTGGTAACTTTTGGAAGACACTCAACAGACTCTAGTTGTGAAACAAGGAGGATAATAATGCTTAAAATGTGGATTTGTTAAGAGAAGAAAAGAAGTAAATATGCTTCTTAGAAAATTGCTTACAAGTAGGAAACGTTGGTGATGTTTGGCCACCCTCATGATTCCTATTTATTCGATTATTTAAACTACATGGAGATACTACTGGCTCCCAGTAAGAAGATGTCTACACCTGCCATAATATAAAGGCACTTCTGCTGGCTGATTCTGAATGGCAGTTTGTTTGTTTGGTAATTAGTGAGGATTTGAACTCTAACATCTATCCTTGGACTGAACATCAATAAATTGTGTTTTCTTATTTAGTTGATATGTATGGGAAAAAGCTAAAAGATGATTGCTGTATTTCTTTTTTCTTCTCCCCTCTTATTTTCCTCTTCCTTCTCCTCCCCCAACCCCTCCCATCTTTCTTTGTCTTTCCTCCAACTTAGTAGGTCAGTAGGCTGTGTGACAGTAAACTGAACATTGTACTGAGGGAAGAGGAGTTCTTGATTCATAGTAAAACTGCGGTCGGCATAGTTGTGTTTTGGCTGTCACATTACATCCTGAACATATTTCTTCACCAGTAACTTGAGAGGATTGAAGAAGATTTCCAGGGCAGACACTAACTTTACTATCTGCTTTGTTTTGTAGGATAACTTGAGTGACTTTCCCTGGTCATATTGTTAGCTTTACGGTGCAGCTGAAGCTGACACCCATGTCCAGTGACACCTTCATTGTTTATGTGCCGACTGTGAAATCACTTTAATTTACAAGTGCTTTCCTTTAAAATCTCTTAACTGACTTATATAAATTAACTTTAAAAATATTAAAACTGCTTTCAAGAGCAATCAACTTTGTGAATTTTCACCCATCATAAAGATGGCGGGTATAAACTACTCATTTTACCTATTAATGTCTCCCAAAATTGTACCAATTATTTCGGTAATAGCTATTGTAAATTAGGAATTAGTGGCTCATTGAAATGCCATTGTAGGCAGCACTTACTCTTTTTAGATAATTAGTTGCATTTACCAAAAAAGGGAAAAATATCGGCTTCATCTTCATATGACATTTTCTTAATGTCTTATTAATCATTTGTTCTTTCTCTGACCTCATTTGTTCATTTCGAAAACATGGAGATACACTAAAGGGAACTGATATATGTTGAGTTACTGTTAAATGTACCTCTGGGGACATTTCCTTGTTATATCTGCTAGGATTTTGCTAGAACAAAATACAAAAGAACCTGAGTGCAAAATATATGGAGTGGCATTTTTCTATATAGATAACCAATTGTTCTTGAGTTGTTTGACACTGTTTGAAAAATAGCCCAAATATATTTTAAATATCTAATAGCAGATGACAAGGTAGTCCAAAGAATCCTCTTTTGGTTATTTAATGAAGGGAGTATTTGAGACATTTCTAGCCAATTTGAAGAAAATGGGATAGCAAAAGAGCCTCAACATTTTTAATGTTTGGAGAAGTACTATTTCAGTGATCAATTATCTTTCAAAAATGCCTGATTTTTCCTTTTTTTTTTTTTTTTTACTTTAACATTTGTGACTGGATATCCACAGGTTCATCCACAAATGTGTTTAATTAGATTTGTTGATCACTGTATAAACAAACTTTAAATGGAAGTGATTACTCTATTTTTTATGTTAATAATTATTAAAGTCCAGTATGTCAATTACAACTGGTGTTAGCTACCAATGACAGAAAATCCGAAACAATTGTTGATTTCAGCATTATGGAAGTTTGTTTCTCACTCAAGTCAAAGAATAGTATTAGTTTCATAGGCAGTGGCTGATAAGAAAGCTTCCCAAATAAAGGGTCTACACGCCTGTTTTAATTCTCTGCCATCTGCTGAGTGTGTTGTGTGCTTCAGGGACTACCACTGCTACTTGTGCTCTTTCTTAAGTGACAAAGAACTGTATTCCCCTGCTTTTTAAGGACACTTCTTGGAAGTCATGTGAAACCTTTCTTCTTATGTAACATTGCCCCGAATTTAGTGAACTCATGGTCAAAGTCACCTTTGAGAGATGGCCGTGAACACAATTAAAAAGCAGGAGCTGTATTAACTAAGAAAGAGAAGAGATCCTGGGGACACAGAACATTTCTGCCTTGGTTACTCGGTGCAAGTCTGTGTATTAAAATAACAAGTTATTTCTGCTCTGCAGGACATTTCAATCTAATTAGGGAGTCAAATTTGATGTATTTTGAGATTTAGATTACAGTACAAATCATTAAATGGTAAAAACCAAATAAGTTAGACAGATTGTAGTAATTGATTTGCTTATAGGAGTTTTGAAAAAGATAAGGTAATTATAGACTAGAGTTATGGGTAAGGTTTACTAACTATGAATTGAAAATGAAGAAGATGCAATTAGATTCAATGAAGAAGAAAAGGCCGGACCTTTTTAGAGGGGAAAATGGTGCAAATTAAAAAAAAAAAAAAGGAAATGAAATATTTTTGGAGCCTAGTAAACCAGCTAATATAATAGTTTGTTACAGAAGAAGAGTTATATTGAATCAAAAGGCTTATTAATGGCAGATTATGTGGCCTTGAATGTCGGAATAGTTTGTCTGGAATATACCACAAACATTCTAGGCAACGAAATCCTATGGCTAATTTTTAAGGAGAAACACTTGAGAGCCTTGGCCAAAAACATGCTGTTATAATGGTCAGATTTGGAATTTAAAAGACCCGAACAAGGGACCAAATAGGAATTAAAAAAAAAAAAAAAAGATTCCTTGAATATAAAAAAATTGACGATATTAGAAACCTTATAAAAAATGAATCGATATACTTACATGTGGCGAAATGATTACAGCTGTAGTATTAGCTAACACCTGTATCACCTCACATAATTACCATTTCTTTTTTTGTGGTGAAAACATTTAAGATCTACTCTGTTAGTGACTTCCAAGTATATAATGCCGTATTATTAACTATAAGAACTGTACTGTACATTAGATCCCCGGAACTTATTTATCTTCAAACTGAAAATTTGTATTCTTTGACAACTCCCCATTTCTCCCACCCACCATCCCTTGGCAACCACCATTCCACTCTCTGTTTCTATTAGTTAGGCTCTTTTAGATTCCATATACAGAGGGTGCCAAAAAATGTATACACATTTTAAGAAAGGAAAACTGTACTAAAATTGTAATACTCAGTATATACCGATAACGAAAGATGAATACAAATCACGTTTGACCTCTGCAATTACAAGAGGTGCTCAACGTGGTTACCATCAGGATCCAGGCACATCTGATTACGGTGAACTACTGCTTGAGCAACATTAACCAAAGTGTCCACTTGTATACATCTTTTTGGCATCCCCGGTATAAGTGATATCATACAGTGTTGTTTCCTGTCTGATTTATTTCACTTAACCCTCATATAAGTGTATCAAACCAACATGTTGCATTCCTTAAACTTACACAATGTTTATATCCAAATTGTATTTCAATAAAAAAAGATAAAATAAGAAATAAAATATAAAAATAGATGAATTTAGTGACAAACATAGGTATAAGTTATGATGACTATAATTTTTAGCTTGAGTAGATATGAGAATGTTTACTGAAAAAAAATCAGAAGTATTTATATTTTTGGAGTAATATGATGAGTTTGATTCACAACAGTAAAATCTGAGGTGTTGACAGGAGAGTACAGAATAGCTCTTTCGACAGCTAAGAATAGGATTTAGATTCTGAATGATATTACATTGCTAGATGTATTCATCAGTTATGTTGTTTGGGGGGCACATCTTATATAAACACAAAATACTATATTATTTTGAAGTTCTCAAATAATCCTGATTTATAGAGGTGATTCTGTAGCCTTATTTTTGTTGCCCTTTTTGAATCTGTCTTTTTTTCACATGTAAGCGTTGTAACAGTTTTTCACTTTGCAATTAATACATATCTGTTCATGTTTAAATTGATTAAATGATTTATTGCTGACAGATGAGAGTATTTAAATAGGATGCTAATATGAAAATGGGAGTGGTTTATAATTTGACGGGATAACACTATATATAAAATATGTGAATAAGTATTGTTAAAAAACTTTAGTTCTTTTTAACTTCCAAAAGATATCTTCCCTGTTCCTTTCTCCTGCATATATTGATAAATTTCTATACCTTGTGCTGTCCATTTTTAAATACTAGAACCATCTTTGCTAATGTAATTCATTTTGTATGTTGTATATTTTAAGATATAAGAATTCAAGAAAAATTCAAAACATTTTTGTAAAAAATTCAAAAGCTATTTAAGCACTTCTCTCAAATATAAAAATTTAAAGAAATATGTTATTATCACCATATGTAAGAAGATTTATTGACTTTCAAAACCCAGAAACTTGTTCCTGTAGAATCATATTTATTTTGTTTTTATAAATATATCATTATTATCATGTAATTGGATTTATTTGCTTACAAAAATAGGAAACTTGTTCTCTCTGAGTTTACATTTTCTCTATGTAACATATATCTGAAATTATTTACCAGTGAATCATTCTCATCTTTTATTTCATAGAACTTGCTGTGTTGCATCTTATTTCTGAGCTACAGATAATAACTGCATATTAGCCATCTAAATGGTTAAGTCTCTGTGTACTATTTATTGATATTACACTTAACCACACATCTTGTCCTTGTTATCTGCTGCTCCTGCTGGCAGACAAATAACCCTTTATGTTAACTGCAGATATATTATGCGGATTATCTAACATCTGCAGAATTAGCAGCAAATCACTTTGTAATAATATATTTTTTTATTGTATATCTTTTATTATAATCACTATGGTGATTTATTCTGGCCAGAATATTGTGTATCTGTATGTGCATTTCTGCCATTTGTTTATCTATAAAGTAAAGAAGCATTCTGGACATATTGTAGTTGAGATATCAAAGGTACTCTCAAGCCAATGCAATGATATCATCTGAACATTGTGTCTCACTGTTCAGAAACAAAATGAAAATTCAAATATCATTTGATTAATTAAGTCAAGTCTGACCTGCAAGGAGGGAAGAACAAGGCAAAACTGCTGTTTCTGAAGTAACTGAGACATCCTAAGAATTCTAATTCCAGTAAGATCATTTTGCGCATGAGGAGCCCACAAGAGGATGAGACAGAAAAAAAAAAAAAAAATAAAATAAATAAATAAATAAATAAATAAATAAATAAATAAATAAATACTAAAATGTGTGTGTGTGTGTGTGTGTGTATAAACATATTAAAATTCATTGCAAAAAGAATCTAAAAAATTTATTACAAAGTGATCTGGAGCACAACTTAGATGGTCGCTTCTCTAGTAAAATGATCCAATTTGACATCGTTCTCTTACTGACATCTGGCTCCCTTACTCTGGCATTCAGATCATGCAAAGACTCTAACCCAACTTATGCCTCCACTTTTATCTTTTACTACACAGTTCAATCTTCACAGTGTACATCTATATCCCCCACCCCTTTATTTGTTTAATTTTAATTTCATTTTATTTTCTACAATGTTCCTTTTCTTTTCATATCTTATATACTTTGTTCCTAGAGCGCCATCTCTGGTCATACGATTCCTATCCATCAATCAAAATAGAATACACGCACCACTTTCAACATGAAGGCTTTCACAAAAGCGGTCTTTCTTTATCCTCTCGGAGAAGTTTGTTTTTAATTTATAACAATGGCTATCAAATCGTATATTCTTTCAGAATGTATGTTATATATTTTCCTCTTAAAAAACAATGCGTTATAAGCACCTGCAGGTGGAGATGGCTACTTGTATATATGTATGTTTCACATTATGTAATGCAGTGCCTTGCATATAGTGAATGATAGGTGTTTGTTAAATTAAGCTGGATAAAATAAGTTAAGATCCTAGGTACTAGAGCTGACAACAAGTATCAGAGTAGAACTTCAGAGAACTCTGTTTCTAAATAAAATGAAATAAGGCAGGGGGAGCAAATGGAAAGTGCCAGGAAACATAGTTATAACTATCTAGGTGTCCGACTGTACACTTTTCCTATCCCCCACCCCTTACCTATGCTGGTATTCTCCATGGGATTTCTGAAGTAACCATGTGAAGTCAGTTTTTAGATTTCCAGGCGTTTTTATTGACGGTGTAACACCTGCCTACATCATGGGGATGGACTAGGATGGGGAAATGGGATGATGTCCTCAGCACTAGCCATAGGAATATGCTTTTAAATGATTAAAATTTAAGCATATTGTATAATAATGTATTATTTTAAAAAATCTGTAATCTTTAACAAATAGTTTCAGTGACTCAGTGATGCTGTTTTAAAATATTCACATGTGGAATGATTATTATGTGCCAACTCTAGTTTGAAGTATGTGCATTAATAATTTAATCGTAGTGTGTTTCCCCGAAAATAAAACCATTTCTTATACCATATTTCCCTGAAAATAAGACTGGGTCTTATGTTAATTTTTGCTCCAAAAGACACATTACAGCTGATAGTCCGGCTAGGTCTTATTTTCAGGGGAACACGGTATATAAATATTATATAGCAATAAGTAGTTTCCCATGGCCAAAATAATATTGTAAGAGATATAGGGATGCAGGGAAAGATAGTGAAACTGATTTCAAACACTCTGTGAAAAGTTTGCCTCCCGTACATTCTCCAAGCTGTAAAACCTGACCCAGGTTTGTGTAACTGGGAAAAGTTCTGGCCTATATCATGATATTGATTCAATGACATAAACAATGACTGACATAACAGAGATTATATATTTATTTGGGGTAATAGATAAATCAGTTGGTTAGGGTAACTCTGGCTCATGAGGTTTCCAGCAATTAGGTTCTATTTGCCATTCCTTAGGTTGTTGTTTTCATCTGTGTGATCAAAACTGGATCAACAGTACCACATTCACAGTTAAGAACAAAAGAAAAGGGGAAATATTAGTAGAAGGCAAACAGCATGACCCAAAAGTTGTACATATATCACTTCTGCTCAAATGGCTAGAATTTCATCATATGACCTCACCATGACAAGAGAGACTGACAACTATAGTCTCTATTAGGCAGTCAATTAAAACTTGAGGGTTACTATTACTTGAAGGAAGAAGAAAACGTGTATTTGAAGGCCTATCAAAGTCTGCCACCATACAGTTATTATTATTTCCACACACACTTCTTCCCACAGAGAACACATTCACTTCTTTCTCATAGGTGATAACTCAAAGTCCCAATAAGTTAGTGCACCCAGCTCAGTCCAGGGCCTCTGGGTCACATGCAATTCTGTGCATGTGGATATGGCTTCTCCTAGTATAGCTTACAACACAGCAGACTATACTGGTTACTTTCTCTGTACTATTCCCAGCATTGCCCAAATAACTACTATGCAAGGTGGTGTCTTCAGAATGATCCCAAAGAAAACTGCCGATTAATAAAAGAGAGTGGGAATTACAGAGCAATCGCTGGTCCATGGTATTTATCACAGTCCATCAGGCAAGAAATACAAAGACCTCGTCTTTGCACAAAGCACGTCTCTTGTTTAGTCCATCTTACTGCTCCTGGTAGTGTTCTATGGTGGTACCTCTCTTGCCTGTAACCCTTTCTGGCACATCTGGAGTGTGTACTTGGGCTAAATAGCTTTCATAATATGCTGTGTTGGGTACAGATGTATGGCCCCAAAATGCTTTAGGGTTTCTAAACAATTACAAGATTTCTGCAGACTAGGCCTGTTGTTTCTTTGATAATGAAAACATCATGAACAACTGTCGGCTTCTCATTATTTTTCTCCAGTGCATTTCTTGTACAAGCAATCTAGTCCTGAGATTGAATCTAGAAATCATTCTTAAGTCCAACATTTTTATATTTTTACCAGGTTCTGAATTTAGCCTATTCTTCTCTCTCTCATTGTAAAGGTGGCTTACTTGAAGACACTGCTGAAAACAGAAAAATTGATGTTCTACAGGCATGGACATGACTCATTTTCTAGTTGTTCATCTGTACCTGCAGCAGAGGCTGCTCGTTGCCCACCAGAGTTCTGTCCTCCCAACCCATTGTGAGGTTTTGCTTTTATAATGGCTGCCTAGCCGGGGACTTCCGCAGGCCTCCTTTGCATCTACATTGCACCAGTAGGGTATGAGTGAAAGTAATATGTGTCACCTCAAGCCTGCAATTATTATGACTTGGTGTGCTTTCTCCACCCTGCCTCCTGCCCTCTAGCCGCTGCATATTAGTGCCCTGGGTGACCTTGGAAACCAAGTGTTGAAAAAGGCAAAAGCCCCACCAGCTATAGGTCTCTGAATTCCTGCTCGGAACAGAATCTTCGCCTCTGTGGCTAATGTCTCCCTCAGGCTCTTATATGAGTGAGAAAATAACTTTGCTATCCTAAAAAACAGAAAATTGGATATTGTTCTATTTACTTTGCGTTACCATAACTAATACAGAACTGTCTTTCTATATTTAGGGGATTTCCCAGATTACACATTTTACTGGGGAAGGAGAGATTGTCTCCTAAGTCAAAATCTGAAGAAGCTGGTTATTTGCTTTCCTAGATGCTGCGGCCCCCACGCTCTTAATGAGATTCATCCTGGACCTTGATGTAGGAGCCAGGATGTGAATTAGGGACTGGGAAGAATTCATCCTAGGATAGTAGTAATTGGGCAACATCATGCCGATTCTTGAAAATTTTGTGAGCTATGTAATGCACATTTATTGAATTTATTCGTTAAAAATACCCACATTCATTATCTTGGCTTGTAATTCAGACTGATGACTAACACTCCATAGGAGATGACTGGGAAAACCTACAATAATGATCTATGTGACACCACTTAGATCCAGGCACTAGGACCAGGGTTATCTGTTAAAGGCGGTTTTTAACTACGTGAAATTCACTTTCATTTTCTTTTCATGTGAATAAAAATGTAAAATCTTTAGAATAAGAAAAATGCATTCGAACTTGTTCGTTGGAAATGAAATTAGCTGTCTTTTGAAATGATGTTTCTACCAAGAGAATCAGCCCTCAGTACATCATTTATTATGTGCTGTATTGTTTCCTAGAAGCTGAAATGAAAAACTGACCTTCTCCTGTTATTTTTAAACCATGTTACATGGCTTTATAATCTGCATACTTTCTCAAGAATATTTCTCTAACACATAGTTCAATATTCTGACTTAATATACGGGTAAATACCTTTTTAAATCAGTGGTTCAATAACTGACAGAGAATGACAGTGAATGTCACGTGAAGTAGAATTGTAACTCAGTAGAGTCAGTGATAGATAGACCCACAACTCGGTTTTGATTGGGGAAACGATTGTATCACCCTTAACATTGGCATTCGGAAATGAGATGCCCACAGTGTCGGCTGTCATGTTACTCCTTTCTCCTATCATCCCAAAATCTTATTGGAGAGCAAAAGGAACATCTAAACTAAACTAAGCAACGTTTCACTTTGTTCAGGGATTTTAGAAGCCCCAATTTCTTCTCAAAACATATAGTTTTCATTCTGCATCATTATGAAACTGATCATTTCAGGGAATTGCTGTGTATGGTTATTTTCCTTTTTACTATTTGACCTTTCACAATTCTGAGCCTATATAAATAATGTGCCATTTAAATGCCACCATGGGATGTTTACAATAAATTAATTAGTTATATCAAAAAAGAAAGTACGTTGTTTAATTTTACAATAATATATCTTAAGTACAATCAAGGGATATTTCCTAATAGTAGCTATTTCAGAAGACTTCTAAGAGATTATTAATATTTTTTTTAAATATAAACCATTTAAGATTACAAATTAAATTAAAATTTAATGGTCTGGCTTAAACTGTAAATTATTACTCTTTTTTCCATCTTTAAAGAAAGATACAAATTTTATGGGGCATAGTAATACTTATCACAGTCAATTCCAGTTAGCAATTATAGTGCAAACAAAAATCCTAGATGAATTCGATCTGCAAGAAATTCAAAAATCTAATTTAAATGTGACTTTCACCATTCTCGTTTTATTAAATAATTTATTAAATTCATTATCTGACCACTTTCAAATCATGGTAGCCACTAATGTATTGACTAATCTCACTTCTCTCATCTCAGGCACACATTTGTATCAGTTTGAGTCCAATCAGGAGAGACAAAACATGATATTTTGAACATGGAAAACAGAAAGAGTTATTGAGCAAACAAACCAGAAACAGGAAGCAAAAACCCTTTTTTCAGTCAGTGCCTTTCTTTCATGATTTGTTGACAAAGCTTAAAATTGTGCTTGTTGATAAAAGAAACATTGTTAAAGGACCCAGATCAATTTTCATTTCACAGCAAGATAAAATGGTAGATTTGTTACTGAGAGTCAATAAATATATAACCAGCACAACATTGTACTGAGAGTAGGATATAATTTGCTTAAAATTTTAGTTATTACTAAGACCCTAACTTGGGAAGTCAGCTATTATTCAGTAATAGTTACAAGTCTCCTGCTATGTCAACCAGCATGCTTTTTGCCTAATTCCAGTGCTAGCACAAAAAGAAAAAAAGAAAAAAAATACTTGTTTCACTGGCTGTAAGTTTCTGCAAATGCAAATTGGAAGATTAAAGTAAATTTACCATTTTTGTTGCATTGACTGGTTGTTGCAACTGTCAGCAACTAGTTGTTGTGGGAGATTTATATTTAAACTTAATTGTTTCACATAAACACAATTAGCCATTTAAAATGAATAAATCATTTTGTAATAGTCACTAACAAGAAAGAAATTTTACAGTCAAGAAGAGCCTCAGTAGTACATAATTTTTGACATATTCTAATTGGCCAAATTATCTTAGTTGGTTAATAAACCTGATTCTCAGTGAAGTTCTCCATAATTTCCATAGTTTCTCAAAAAAGAAAAGGGCAAAATAGATTGGAGAGTATAAGTCATATTAATTATTATTAGAAATTTTCCCAAGAGTCATATGTCTAAACATGTTTAAGAAGAGGACTTGTTTGGCTTAAAATTATCATCCAATTCAACAGCATTTATTGTTCTCCATTGGATCTAAGGTAGGTGTATGTGTGTGTGTGAAACTCTGTAAAGCATTTTAATTAAAGTAAGTATAGGTTCAATTAGAATAAGCATACATTAATTGCATTTAATGATTAATGCCGTTAGACAAAGACATTTTTTTCTGATTGCTGAAAAATGGTGAAGGCTCTGAAACTAACAAAAGTTTCTTGAATTACTTCAGATCATTCAAATATATTTAACAGAAACAGGGTTTTTTTTGTGTGGAGTTATTTTGATAATACTTTAACCTTTTAATTATCATTTCAAATGGACTGGCCATTATCAAATATGTGAATAATAAGGTTAAAATTATGCTATGGTATAATATCTCCAAGAAAAACAACAACCTTTTTATTGACCAAAATAATATTTCATTGAATGAAAATATATGAATTTTATAATTGAAAGCATAACTTCCATGAGTGGCAAATCCATTTTCTTTTAAGGTAATTTTTTTGTTGTTGTTAGTAGAGAACAACGAAAATGTATAAGCTCTGGACACCTGGTAAAATATATAAGTCATACAAAATCCCTGTGTCTACAAGTTATTTCTGAAATAATATAAAAAATGAAATTGACTTACGTTGACTTTCTTTTGTACTGCTATATTGTCTTCCATTTAAAAAAAGAAAAGGGTTAGGGCATGAAAATAGTAACTCTCATTTTAACATTGTTGTGGGTAAGTGGAATGTGTCAATGGTGTTTTTGATTTATTTTAAATATTTTTATAGATCATATAATATTTTGATGTAACTTCTCTAATTTTTTATTTAATTTCTCTCTGTGTCTTTTTTCTAAAGCTTCTCCATGGGTTGATAACAGCAGAACTCCAAACAAGATTGATCTTTACGATGTACGCAGAAGACCATGGTAAGAATTTTAGGTAGTCATGGAAAGATGAAAGAGATAAAAGGTTACATGATTTGTTAAAAAACTGGAGGGAATTGTTCCATTATCAGGATGAATATTTTCTAACTAAAGAGCTCCGGTATTTTAAAAACATTTTAATAAATATATACAGTTAAAGGTCAATGAAGATGATGAATTCAAGTGGGAACAATAATATTGTTGAAATTATTTAGCAAATTCATTTCAAATGGACTGCTTTAAGTTTTATATTCGATTTCATCTCCAAAACACTTTTAGCTGGTGGGGATTTCTATTGAAAGACACCTCCCATCACCCGCCACCCCCACGCCCCTCAGTTTGCTTTGAGTAGAGCTCTAATACAACTTCTTGTCAGAATAGGGAGTAGTTTGCCTCTGGCACTGAACTAATGAGAATTGGCCCCAAGGTGTAAGCTGGCCCTAGTTATAGTCATATAGCTTAGGTTTATTTTTCCTAAAAGAAATATTATTTGTTCCTCACTTCTAAAGCAACTCATTTTCATAGCATAAACTCAAAAAAAATACCAATAACTCATAATTCCACTGTTAAACTCATGTATTTTATTTGAGTTTTTAAAAAGTAGATTCAATATATAAATGTATCTTTTTTAAAATGAGTTCACATTATGTGCAGTATATTGCTTTGTAACCTACTTTTTTCATGTCAATATCTTCGAGTACCTATTCATAAGAGACACACTTAACATCATGTTAAAAGAATGACTATGTGGTAACTTATTTAAGAAATCCCCTATTATTGTACATTTAGATTATTGCTAACGTTTTGCTAGGGTTCAGACAAGTTCTAAGACGCATAGTAGTTCGTTCAAATAAATGTATTTAAGGATTTTAAAATACCCAGTTAAATGTCCCAGCAGCCATTTACATGAACACCAACCATGTATAATAACGCAAGGTACTATTAATCCATGTATTATTCTTGTTAATATTTCTCTAAGTGAGGTAGCTGTGAAGGAAAGATATGGCATCATATGGTTTGGGTTCAGGGCCCGGTTGTTCTGGGGTGAACTTAGAAGCTAGATGCCAAGCAAAAGAGACAGACCATACCCTGTCCTCCCATCTTCCCTTTGCGAAGCATGCCAGGATCATTTCTTAAGGTGCTAGACATAAACTAGATTTACCTTCCATTGGAATATTCCATCAACCCTTCCCCTTTACTACAGAGAAACAAAGTTGGGTGCAAGTTATAGATTGTGTCATGAAAACATAGTCCTGAGTAGATAGGTATTAACTGTGCTGGATGTTGTCTGAAAACTAATGGACAAGTTATCTGGCAGGCTTCTGAAATTTAGATTTAGAGTAATGGGCAAAGAGACCTCAGAGATGAGTAGAAAGTTGAGTTCAGGGACAGCCCTTCCTGTTGGACAAGTAGGCCCCTGTACCCCATCACTCTGTGTTCAGACAACACGAGCTTTGATATCATTCACCTCCAATTAAGTTTTCTCTCTACAGTTCCTGAATTATATGAATCAAACTCTCCTAGAGTCTCTTTAAAATGCAAAGATGCTAAATATGTAGGACTGGGTTGAATTGGGGAATCAGCATTTAAACTGACTCTCCAGCTGATTCTTAGAAATTTAATGTTTGAAAAGGACCACCTAAAACTCTTGGTAATAACATCATATATTGTTTTTTTTAATTATTTTATTGTTTCTTTATATTTATCTTGTATTGATGTTGCTTTTTCATGTTCGTAGACCAATTACATGTTTTTGTGTTTGTTTTTTGCATTCAGAAATATGACGTAATCTCATTATTATTTGTTATTACTATTCCTTAGAATGAGTTTTAAAACCTGTGGTCAACGAATTGAAGTTTAGGATATTTTTCTTTCTTTCAGGAAAATGTCCTTCCAGAAGATAATTTCTTTTGCTGTTAGTATTAAAGCACACCTCTTTATCATTTGTTATAAATAGCTGAGAACCATAATTTAAATATTATGCCTCTGACATCTTGACCATTGTCTTAAATACAGCTTTTTACAATTGATATCGCATAATATGAATGAAAGCATTGTTGACTGAGATAGAATGGAAGTAGGTTTGCTTGGAAAACACCTTCTCTCAGAGATCAGTAACTATCAGGTTAAGAAATATCAATGTTTGATATTTATAAAGAGGGAAATATTTATTTGGTATTTGTTTCAGGTACATCCAGGGAGCTGCATCTCCTAAAGACATGCTTATTCTGGTTGATGTGTGAGTAGTTAAATATTATGTATTTATTTATATATGAAGAATAGAGGGAGGATTCATAGATAACAGTAATGTGTGGGGACTGAGAAATGATTGATAGGTTGGGAAAAAAAGATGAATAATTATGATGACTTCTGTATGCAAAGAGGCCATATTAAGACAGTAACAAAACAAACAAAAAGTATCTTAGTGAAAATGAGCAGAATCTGTATTGGAATTAAAAATTATGGCATGGTTCTAAAGTCTGAATTTCTTGAAAAATTATTTATTTGCTTTCAATGTTTATCTTTATATTTAAAACAATATTAAAGTACATGGTTGCTAAAACTAAGCAGTTCCTGCAACCAAAAAAACAAAAAAGAAAGAAAGAAAATTGAATCATTTAGTTAGCACTTAGTGATTCATGATTGAAATAACATTTAAGAGTTTGACCATAAAGTGGATAAATATTAAGTGTCTTAAATTTCAATACTGGGACTTTTACAAGAAAGAATTCCAGGAGTTTTTATATTAATCATTTTATGCTTTACATTGCTTCATATTAAAAGGTGTGTGTGTGTGTGTGTGATCTTTTAATAAAGTGGAAGATGTAATTGTAGAGCATAGAGCATTTAGTTTTTAAGAGTAATACCAAGGAATTGAAAACATCAAGTATAAAATGCTTAGATTATTTTTCCTGAGAGAAAAAAGTATATCATATATTCTATGCCACACTCAAAGAAACAGAATCCAATGTTTCGTAGGCAACTAAATCCATATCACAGGCTAATATCAACATTTGAACATTTTCTCATTTTGACCTGAAGTAAACAAGTTCAAAACCTTATAACATAGCCTGAGAAAGGGAAGATGAATGAATTTGACCAATATAACTTAAACATTAATTCTCATTTCGTGTGTTAAAATACATTTAAGCTACATCTGTTTTTAATTAAATTATTGTGGAGTTTATATCATACAGTAATCCTTGATATTCTTCTTAAGTGTAAATCTAAACAGTAATGTAATCCTATAGGATAATTTCCAGAAATAATTTCTCATATTAAAATCTTTGGAACTCACGTGCATATACCAAAATTGAAAATGTATATGAAGTTAATGTTTTTAAAAATTATTTCAACATAAATGTATTGAGGGTCTCATCATCACATATACAATGTAATGATATAGATTCAAAGATCATTAAGATGTGATCCCTGACCTCAGAGATAATTCAAATGTATTAGTGAAACTAAACCATATTCACAAATAACTGAAATAATTGTAAAGGATAATAGACATAAGATATGACACAGCACATAGAAGAAGCTAGCACTTTGATTTAAAGTGTCAGGAAAGACTTCACGAAGAAAATAAACTTAGAATTGAATTATTATAGCAAAGATTTAACAGAGCAGGCCTGGGAGGAGAGAGAAAACAGAGTGGAATTTCCGGTGTAAGAATCAACAGAAGCAAAGTGGCATAGGCGAGAACATCTGGGGAAACGATATTGAGAAAGTGAAGGAAGGAGAGAGAGAAGAATCTGAAAGCTTTTGAATGCAGGGCTCTTGAGATCATTGGCTATTTAGTAGGTGACTTCACTGCTAACAGTATTGGATCAAGGTATGTTTCCAGAATTTTCACCTGTTTGCATGGGAAGGAGAGGTGACTAAGAGCAGGATGTGGTGGCTGTTACCATAGCTCTAGATCTTCAGGTAGCAAAGACCTGAGCTGGAATGGAGAGAGGATGGAGAGGAGGCCACCATCTTGGGAACACTGTAAAGTAGAATGAATAGGGAGATTGTCTGAAGAGGTAGAAAGGTTAGGAGGGAGGAGGAAATTGGATGACTGGCATCTAGCCTGGTTGCTACCAAGAACATAAATGGGAAATAAAAAATATGTTTGGAAGTAATTTGTCATTTTGGACATTTAGTCTGTAGTTTAACAAACAGTGAAGTGTGAAACTGGGAAAAAGTCAGGAAGTATAGATATCGAGTTGTCTAGACAATGAACCCCACAAATCAATTAGGTCACTGAGGATCATAGAATATGTAGAGACAAAAAAAAAAAGGAAGACTAAACCCCAGAGTCTACTTCAGGATACAAAATAAGGAATTTTGTCCATGAAAAAATCTGTTTATTATCATAATTGTATGCTGCTTCATAATTACTGATTTAATCAAGTCAAACAATGGGTTTTTTAAGGCAATGACTATCTGTTAACCTAAAGAGGTTATAAGCCCTCACTTATAACGTGGCTAACCAAGCTGGTATTCAGTATATGTTTCATGAATCAATGGACATGACATGAGTATCCATATTTTATTAAAATTGTCACTTGATGTGTCATTTTTATCATTGTTGGTAGAAATATTCTGGTGCTGGTAGGAAAGAAAGACGAGATTTCTTTAATTTATTGCGACTCTTAAAAATATGACTTTTTCCGGGGCGGCCGGTTAGCTCAGTTGTTTAGAGTACGGCGCTCTTAACAACAAGGTTGCCGGTTCGATCCCCACATAGGCCACTGTGAGCTGTGCCATCCACAACGAGATTGAAACAACTACTAGACTTGGAGCAGATGGGTCCTGGAAAAACACACTTAAATAAATAAAAGTTTAAAATATATATATATATATATATATATATATATATAACTTTTTCTAGTACTGATATTTTTAAAAGACAGAATAATTTGAACATTATATAAATGATCTAGAGCCAATGCATAAGTTGCCTTTCCATAGAGTGTCTGATTTTGATTAAATGTATGACCATTAACATGCATGGACCCCCCCCCCGTTTTTTTTTTTAATAGGAGTGGAAGTGTAAGTGGCTTGACACTGAAACTGATTCGAACGTCAGTCTCTGAAATGTTGGAAACCCTCTCAGATGACGATTTCGTGAATGTAGCTTCAGTAAGTACAAAATGACTGCATTTTTGGTAAATTAAATCAGTAATTTCTATCTCCTGATGACTTTAAATACTCCATAGTGTTTTATCACAGATAGGCTGACATAGTTCTGATCTATTCAAGACTATTTTACCGAGCTCTTCTTATCTTGTTACTAATTCTCCTATATTTCCATGACAAGGTCTTCTTTGAATGTCCAAGGCTTTACTAATGAGTGAAGAGACTGAGGTAATAAATATGAAGGAAAAACATTACATATGTTCTCCTTCATTCAGAAAAGTGTAAACAGGTGTCATGAACCCCTATACTCGTTGATATCATTGTTACTCCCAATTAGTAGCGACTTGGCAGTATGATTATGTAGCAATTGGCTGTTTATTATAATATTCATTTTCATACATGACACATATCCATAGTACAGTATGTTTTTAAAATTGTTTTTATTTTTAATTAACAGAAGAACCAGTAGATATTCAAATGTGCTTCTTTTAAAGTTTTATTTGCTCAGAACCACCTTAGACCTTCCTACCAGTAGCTACAGAGCATTGAATTCTAAAACAAATGAAACAGGACAAAAATGAATCTTGCCATGTCTGATTTTAATTCATAGAATTTAGGCAAAAATCTCATGGATCTTATTTCACATTTGAAGTGGATATGTTCATTGAGATGATGGTGAGGGAAGAGGAATTTTTACTGAAGTCATTTTGTATTGAACATGTGAGAATGCACCCGTCTCTGAAACCACTTAGGAAGAAGAATTTAAAGCAGGTGGCCTGCCATCAATTTTCTCCCTTCACTAGGAGGGCACCCCCAGGGGAAAAAGTAGGCAGGAGAACCAGGTATAAGCCCTTGTCAACCAGACCTCCAGATAACTAGGTTAATAATATTTACTAAGAAGAAGAGGATTTATTTCTAAAATGCTTTTAGGGCGATATCTCTGGATAAGGGTAACTATAGTAAATAGAACCCAGGACTGATGAAGTAAGACTCCCTGAAAAATGTTCGAAGGTCATATAACTCCCTGGGTAAAAAGCTGGAGATATCTCAGTATTTAAATACTTCCACTTTACAAGGAACCCTGCAAACCTGTTCTAGAGACCTCTTTCCATCTTGACTAGAGGGCTGTCTCTAACACAGTAAGGAAGGATTTGTTCTATTAGTTTTCTAGGGCTGCCATAACAGAACATCATAGGCTGCTATAGAAATTAATTTTCTTACAGTTCTGGAGACTGGAAGGTCAAGATCAAGGTGCTGGCAGGGTCAGTTTCCCCTGGGGCTTCTTTCCTTGGCTTGCAGATGGCCGCCCTCTTGCTGCCTCTTCCCATGGTCATCCCTCTGTGCATGTACCCCCCTGGGGTCTCTTCCTCTTCTTATCAGAACACCAGTCTTATTGGATTATGTCCCTCACCTAACCACCTTAGTTTAACTTAATCACCTATTTGTAGACCTTATCTTCGAATACTGTTACATTCTTAGGTTCTGGGGTTGGGATTTCAATCTGTGAATTTCAGGGGGACACAATTCAGCCCATAACACCTGGGGAACCGCCCTCCATGTCCAGATCTTTTTATGCTTCATCCGAACCTTTAGCGATCCTTAGCTTGTCCATATTCTTTGGTATTATTTAGTAAAACTTGACATACATCAGATCTCTGATTCATTTCAGTCTCATGATATGATCCTGTGTGTTATCTCACCACTTATTCAATAAAATGTAATGCTTTATCTCTCAAACAAAATGATCAGAAAAGACAGTAATTTAGTTTCATTTGTACATAAACATATTGTTACAAAGGCTTTAGAATGGTTGCTAGCAAAATATGATTTTTGGCATGACAAAAGAGAAAATTGTGAAAAATATTACATTCCATACAGATTTGGCATATCTAATGGGATTTATATAAAACCAGCAGATATGAATATGGTTAATTTCTTAATCTGTCTTCTTCCTGATCCTTAGTCATGGGTTCATGTGTAAGTAGTTTATTTGGGACATGATCCCAGGAAACAATTTAAGTTAAATCAGTGAGAAAATGAGGCTGGGAAAGAAAGGAAGGACGCCAGTTAAAGGATCTTGATTTAATTTAAAGGAACTTAATCCTACTGAGAAATCCTAGAAACTGTATAGAATATAAACTTCAGAGTTATTCTGCCTACAGGCCAAAGAAGCTGAGGTTTGAAGTACCAGCCATCCCCACCTGTGAGCAAAACAGACGCTGGCCACAGAGGAAGAATGGAATCAAAAAGTTGCAGGTGATACTAGTTAGAAACCTGGCCAGCGTCCACTGTATCTTGTCACTGATCTTTAAAGATGGCAACTGGTTACAATTACAAAACAAACAAACAAAATAAAAACATAGTACATGAGGAATGTGAGATGCTAGAGTTAGAACCAAGTCCATAATTTATATTCATCTCTTCTCTCACGCCCTTTCTCATTTTCCTACACCCTCGGCCAACTCTTGCTGATGGCTTGCTTGGTGAGATGACCCAAACGTTTATTCCAGAGGCCTATACATCCATGATTTCTGTGTCCATTCAAACAGTGGTCCCTGCAGTTGTACATGCACAGTAATCACCAAGCATGGATGTGCTTGAATGAATGCCCTCAGTTTTATGCATAGTTCTCCCTTCCTACATTATATAGCAGCAACCTCATGATAATCTCCTTGTTATCTGGAACCCTGCCAATAGATTTCTTTTTTTTTCCCTCGCATGTTGGTCTGCTGGCATGAGAAGCCCAAAATATCCAGATAGTAGTTATAAATTTAGGTTTAGTGAAATTCTTTCTGTGACCCTGGTAAGAGCACCACCTCACCCCACACCCACACACACGTTCTTGGAAAGCAGAACATTTATTTTGGCAAAGTAAAGTTGCAGGGACAGGAAATACACATTTCCCAGTGGATCACTTTGAGTTATGTTGAGAGTTATTCCTACTTCCTTCCCTTGGTTCCCACACTCATGCATTCTTCCTTTTTAGGACAGAGCCAGTGTGAGGAGAGAAAACCTGATTTGTAACTTTTAAGCATTTACTAATTTTCATAATATAAGTCCTCCTACCACGGCCAATTTCAAGCTACGTATGTGAGGTCAACTAGCTTTAAAAATTCCTGGAAATGTGACCATTGTTTTTTATGAGCAGACACAAGTTGGTACCAGCACATCAATGGACATAGTACAAAGGTTCAAAGTGCATATTGCCTCTTGAAGGACAATATGCCAACTCAAAGACTGTAATTGCCAAGCTGGAACCTTAGTTGCATATACAAGAGATAGTGTTAATGATTTATCAGGCTGGCAATGTCTAGTGATGCAGTATGTGGTAGACCCAGTGAATCCCATGATCATTTGTTCATTATTGGACCTCCTTTACCATAAAATAGGTTGCATGGTTTGAGGGGATGTTATTCAGGATTCCATGAAGATGCTCCATGAGGATAAATCAGGCAGTATGATGAACTCAAAGGAATGAGGCACTGTGCACAGGAAAAGGGAACTCATAACTGGAATATGTATCAATAACAAGAAAAAGAAAATTTATTCAACCTCACCTCCAGAGGGGTCAACTTGAATATAATCTATTTGACATCAGTTACTGGTTGTCTTTTTGAAAGGTGATACTATATTGAAGAGTCAGCATTGGACAGTTTCCAATGGGTTGGCCTTTCACAAGTGGCAGTAGCATTATCACACTTGGTGAGAAAGACCCTGTGCTTTTAGGTCCTTATATATCCTCTTTCTGTCTGCTACCAGGCTGCTTAATTCATGATCCCATTTTGCTAGCATTGCAGTTGCCACATACAAAGGCCGAATGACCTCCAATGGACAAGTTATGTTATCCACCCAATTGTTCAATTCCTCCTCTGTGATGAATGCTCTCTAGTGGTCATTGATGTGAGACAAAGAGAATTGCACATTTTATTCCTGCTCTTATAGGTCTGAACTCGTACTTCTTCTCCAGAACTCTTTGTTTGGGGAAGGTCTTCCAATCTTGCTCCTTCAAAAGCATTGGTGAACCAACCAACCATTTGTCATTGTGCAATAGTCCATGTGTTTTCTTTTCTCAGGTTACTTATTCCTCTACACCAGGTTGATGACCAAGTATATTTTGCCTCAAGATCTTTCAACATCCATCCCCCAGCATGTTCTCCCAGTATCTGCTGGTCCATATTAGGTAGATCTTGCATCTCTTTTGTTGAATATCCATTCTCTTTTTGTATTCTTGGAGCAGAGGCTACTTTTCCAGTTGGGTCATGTTGACGCCTGACCTATTTGTTGCTTAGAGCCATGAGGGAAGATGGAATCAGATCTTAAGGAGAACAAGTGTCATTCTTTCTGTTCTCTAGGAATGGAGACCTACTACCCTCTAAGAGGAAAAGGTTACCTCTGCCTATCCAGAGAGTATAGGGGAATCTGGAAGTTCAGTGTTCTCAGTCGCATCCACCAAGATGTCTACATTCTTCTCTTAGGATCCTATTCTTTGCCTATCAGTGCAGAAACTTGCCAAGGCTGTAAATGCAGCCTCCTTTATTATCACGAGTATGTGACTCTCAAAAGCAAATTCTGTGTCTATTTCTAGAACAGACTGATTTTCTCACAACAGGAGATGAGAATCTCTTTACTAGCTGCCGTAGAAGTCTTCTAGTTTTCACACTTTGCTCTCAGTTCATACTTCGTTAACCTTAGGTTGTCATTTCCTTCAATGAATTCAACAACCAACCAACATCTAGCCCTTGTGATTACTATAGTCCTGAAATTCTCAGTGTCTCCTCTCCTGTCTATATTGTGTTCCGATCACCATAGCTGGAAATCTTGACAATTGTGATGCTACATCCTCAGACCAGTTTTTTTTTTTTTTTTTTTTTTTTTTTTAACTCGTTATTACTGACATACAGCCAGATACCAGTGGAGTCTTTGTTACCACATGGCTGGTATATGATTTAATTCTAGAATCCCATACTGAGGTTCTGCTTCCTAAGACCCCTGTTAGTATCAACTTAGATTGGGTTTTTTCCTGAAATAGTCCCTGAATAAAGGATTCAAGTACAAATGGTTTATTTGGAAAGTACTTCTAGACTTAGAGATACATGCGAAGTAAAATGAAAAATGAGAAGATAACTAATAAATGATGGATTGTTAAACAAGTTACCACTCTGAGTGAGTGGAGCTTAATTCTCTGAGCAATTCTGAGAATGAGTGTAGGTTACATGAATTAGAGTAATCCTTTCCAAGGAGAAAATGAGCTGGAGTATTTAAAGTTAACGATTGCTCCCAATGGATAATCCCCTGATGTTTCCAGGCTATCACCTGCACAGGCAGAGAGGTCCCAGAAATTCCATGCAGTTAAATTTGGGCTGGCATGCATGGAAATATGGATGGAGCACCAACAGTACCTGCCTCAGTTAGAATCTTAACAATGCTATTAATAAATATGGTTTAAAATAATTTCTCATTAAATAGTAGAAATGGCTTTGAATGAATTAGCCAGCAACTAATGATTTTTTTTCTTAATTAAAATAAAGAATTTATGGGATTGACATTGGGATTCTTAATGACTGACAAGTTTTAAAGACCATTGTGTCCCTAAAAATAGTATGGTTGTTAAATGTGTATTTTTTAAAGGAAATTGTTAACTAACTTCTTAAGAAAAATGATTGCAGGATATTTCCTTGCGGTTTCTGGGAACCAGGTTAATACAAACTTTATTGGTGCATTGATATAGCTCTTTGTAAATGTTTACTTGGGTGTCCTCACTTGGTGTAGCTTGAATATGTGAGCTAAAAGCAAATGGGCAAATAAAATATGTTGCATGTAGAAAGAACTAGGAGTGCATTTGATCTGAAAGTTATGTATCTCAAAACCTCAAGTTAAAAATTATGGAAATATCTGTTACATATCCAAAGTAGAGAAGAAGAGTGATATTGAAAGATGCATAAGTCATGTAAACTGTAAAACAAATATTTGAAAGACGAAGTCAGTGATTTCTTACTGTTCTGGAGGAATTTATTGCTGGTCTCAGCTCCTAGTATATTGACTTCTTTAGGATAGTTACTTTCATTTACTTTAGATTTTTGTTTGTTTGTTTTGTTTTGTTTTTTACTTTTTTTATTTACCATAGGTGATAAATATTTTTGTCAACTATATTTGGAATTTTTTAATTAACTATACATTTTTTAATTTTGTTACTTCAGAATAATCATTAGTATATTTTCATTATTGAAAAGTCATTAAATTATTTTAAGTACTCATACTATTCCAGACAATAGGTTTGCCCTTCAGAAAATCAATGTGAATATGATCCAAAATAGATACGTGTTCATTGTTTACCTTATTTGTGTATTAATTTTTAATTTAATCATAAGTGTTATAGGGAATTATTAGAATTATTTTTTTTTTAAATTGCTCGTGTGGCAGGAACTGTTCCATGTATTTTTTTATGGTAAGTCATCTAGTCTTCACAACAATCGTGTGAGACAGATAATACCACTGTACTTAATTTTACAGATAAAGAAACGAGAGACTTCTAGTAACTTCCCTAAGGGAGAAGACAGAATTTGAACACAGCCATCTTCGTTTCTGAGACTAGATTTAACCATAAACTTTACATATACCTTTTTACACTTGCAATGTACTTAATATCACCTACATTAACTTCATAATTTAAAAGGAATTCTTCAGTTTTATTAGCCACCATGCTTTATTTAGGAGTATAAAAGGTCTGAAATTGATACATTTAAAGAAGATTAATTCTTATGCAATATTTGGGTAAGAGAAGAGTAAAATTGTATTTTTATCTTTAACATACTTATTAAATACAAACTTAAAAATATAATGATATGGGAATTCTAAGGAATTTCAAAATATATAGTCTTGGTGTGTGTGCACATGTGTATGTGTGTGTATGCACACTTGCGTGTATGTATTTTTTTTTTCTATTTTTTCTCTTAAACTGAAAGTCTAGGAAAGAAACAACATAACTTTGAGCTTTTGTAACTTCAAGGAGGCGTAGTAATAAGGCACTTAGGAAACCTGGTAATGATTCTATACTTAACTTTGACAGTAGTTTTTCCACAAAGCCCCCATGCATTTCTCTTCATCCTCATACCTGATATCATGTCAGTCATCCAACGAGTAATGACACAAATCTGTATGAACACCTTTCCAAAGTTGCCTAGAACCACCGGACAGAAAAATCACGCATCCTCTCGAGTTTTAGATTTATATTTCTAAGTTTCTTTCTTTTGTTTAAAAAAGACATTTTTACGCTTAAATCACATATAAGATGTCAGAATGAAAACTGCGTCATTTCTTAGTGTTTGTGTTATCTCTAGAGCTCATTTCTGTTGCGGAAAGGAAGCCTGCTCTTAGGGAGAGCTTAAATGCAAGCATAATGGAGCTGTTTTCCCACTAATCCAGTTATATGCTTTGATAGGAGTAAGTAGTAGATGATAAGAGCAGCAATTCAATCACAGCATGTTCTGATTTACATACAGAATTTCAAATGTTGACACAATGAGTGGACTTTGTTTATGAAAGTGAGGGAGTTTGACTTTTTTTGGAGTAAAGTTGCAAATCAGTGGATGATGAAAGGAAAATGTGTGCTGATTATGGACAATATGTGAAAAGTTAATAACTGAGGAAGGTAGTCATGTGTTTCAATAAAATCACTTATCTCCTTACTTAGGAAGTAGCTGCATATGTTATGATTACATTAAGGATCTTTGAGTCAATTTTCTTCTGGAAAGCTTTTCTAATCCATGGTCATTATAAAATGCTGTCGTTGATTACTCATCAGATACAAATAATCAAAATATAATTCCTTATAATATCTTTGTTATTAGTTGTAAGAGAGAAGTTTTTTTTTGTTTGTTTTTTGTTTTTCCCCAAGTAAGCTGTCCCCTTTGCCTTAGACTACAGTCAGTAGACAACAGTTCTAGGAGTGATTGCCTCTAAATCCTGGTTCCTCATTGTCTCTAAAATGGTTCCTCATTCCATTTTAGAGGAACCACTGCCATGTAGGAGCCTGGGGAAGGGGTGATCATGATGGAATGGTGACAACATTAGTAAAGCTCACCTCTGGTGAAGTGATCTACTTCCCACTCTTAAGTAATCCTGCTTCCTAGATTTACTCATTGAACTGCATAGGGATAGTGCACAAACTTTGAAACTCCTAGTTATATGATGTTGCACGAGTTAAGTAAGGTTTATAAATCTGTTTCTTCCTCTTGAAAATAGACACAATCATATTTAACTTGCCAAAATGTTGTTGAGCACCAAATGAAATTGTACATGTAAAGTGTTTAAATATTGCAATCATTATTAGGGTGATTGTTGTTGTTATTATCATCTTCCAACACTTTTCTACCAACTGTTGGGAGACAGTTCTTCATGAATCTGTCACATTTCTTCAGTCTAAACATTAACAGCCAATTTGCTCAGATTTATGTACATTCTAGGATAGGGAAGACGGAGATGTCTCCTTCCCCAGAAGAGATTTACATTGCAGAATAACTAAGATATGTCTCTCTCTGGTGGGGAGTATTGGGCCTGTGGCCAGTGGCCCCTTGATAAGATCAGGGGTTTCCCCCTCTTGGCATTTCTTGCCTAAAGCACACCTACTGCCCATGAAGGTGACCTACTGACCCTCCTCTTGTCCCGCTGTGGGAACTGGGGTTGGGATGCAAACAGAAATGTCACTCTGGCTACTGCTATTGCTATGAGTCATAAACTGCCTTTTGTGTCTTACCAGAGGACTTACATGTTTCTCCCAGCATCTCTGAAACTGGAGGAGGCTAACTTGTTAGCTTGCAAGTAGGATGAAAGCGCAGACACTTCCCAGTTCTTGACTTGACAGTTTAACACCAACGAATGTCAGAATGGGGGTTTGTTTAAATATGGAATTGCACTGTATATGCAAGAAAGACATGATTTGGATTGTTCCTTTCTCTATGAGCTGTAAATTTCAGTTTTCCTTTTAAAATATGCCTAATGGTTTTCTTAGTTTAGGAACTTCTCTGCATGTGATAACGAGCACATTTGTAAGTTGTTGCACAATTTAAATTTAAAAGTTATTTTTAGATCCTTACAAAACAGGCCCTCTTTTTGCCATAGCTCAAGTAAAATAAAAGATATCCGGCATGCCAATACAGTTTGTGACTAATTAATTCTAAGAGAGTAATTTCATTTCCTGTCTTATGAAATAGTCATCCATTTATATTCAGGAAAAGTTTATGTTGATTCATATCTCATTTATGTCAACGGACCAGAATATTATAGTTTATACCCTTTATAACCGTAAAGGTCAAACAGCACGAGCAGTACCTGGCAGCTGGTTAAAAATGCAGAATATCTCAAGCCCGAGACCTAAGGAGCCAGAAGCTTCATTTAGCCAGTCTACCAAGGGATTCCACAGCAATGAGGAAATCAGGAAACCAGGGTAT
This sequence comes from Rhinolophus ferrumequinum, assembly GCF_004115265.2. NCBI lineage: Eukaryota > Metazoa > Chordata > Mammalia > Chiroptera > Rhinolophidae > Rhinolophus > Rhinolophus ferrumequinum. Next base: position 42,271,285 of record NC_046303.1, read on the forward strand.
CCTGGGAGGTAATTTAGCAAAGTCCAACAGGCCTCTGTCTGGGGTTTGTTATAAGTAATCATACTTATAATTGACTTAGATTTTAAGATCTTCGTAATTCATAGAATTACTAGTACTGTGGATGTTTGTGAATATTTTCATTTTGTAGCATTTGCTTTTTGGAGAGGAAGGTTGTTTTTTTAAAAGGGAGTAGAATTAAGTTCATTAAAAAAACAAAGTTCTCCTCTTGTATACTTGTTAGTTTGTTTTTTTAAGTTAAAAAGGGTGCTTTTTAAAAATTACCTTAATTTAATAGACACACAACAGAAATTATAGTCTGCAAAGAAAAGACTGCAATACAAGACAAATTTAGGGATTATACGATCAGGGCAAGTAATGAAGGTTATTTAGTTTAAAACAGAGAGAGAGAGAGAGAGAGAGAGAGAGAGAGAGAGAGAGAGAGAGAGAGAGAGAGAGACAGAGAGAGAGACAGAGAGAGACAGAGAGAGACAGAGAAAGCAATTGCCAGAGGTAACTCAGTTGCTTTGCAAATATAAGGAAAGTTTAGAAGAAGGTGTTGACAAGGATAATAAATACTTTTCCCATTAATTACATGATGCATTAAAGATGGTTTTGGATACTTAAAAATTTGTTACACTTGCAATTTTAGAAATAGCAAAGTAATAACTAAGGTGAGGCAGAGCGAATACTTTTATTTTGAACTGAGCTATTGTTTTTAAAAATATACAAGTTATTAAATTATTTGCTGGGGCTTGAGGGCTAGGAAAAGACTCAGTGCCAATGAGCACAGACATATATCAGTACTTATTGGGTAATTTTTTTTGAAGTACAGTTATTAATTTAATTTTGAGTATAGGGAAGAGAGTTACTATGGTTGACCTGAATTACATCCTTAGCACTCGGAGTTGTTCACAGTATTTCAATTAAATTAAGCTATCATATTTGCTACTAATTACTTAGCAGGTTTAAATTCAAAAGAAATTAAAATATAAAACGATACTATACTGAGGTACTTCTTAGTAGGATGAATAGCAAAATCCCATTTCAGAAAATTCCTAAGGGACTGAAAAAGCATTTTGAAAATTTCAGTGTCTATACTAGAGCTTGAAAACATGTACAAAGGCATGAAAATCTATTTGTTGTATGTTCCATTGTAAAGGACTCTGTCATAAAATGACAATTTACATGTTACGGTCTCATAAATTTCAGATACAAATATTGGCATTTACTCATTCCCACAATTAATTCACCTTCTAGTGTTTTGTTAAATGATTCGTGCTTATTGTACTCTTTAAAAGATCCTCCAAAATTTGTTTCACTCCTCATGAAATCTCTCCTGCTTAACCTTATGTTCTATTGCTAGATATCTCTTTTATTTATTTATTTTTTAAATTAATTTATACCCTATCATTCTCTAAATTTTGTGAATATATATATTTCAAATATATATTTCCTGAAATATATATTTATATATTATTATATATTATATATTATATATATGTATATATATATTATATACATATATATAATCTCAATGGAACTGAGTTAGAATGAATATAAGTCCTTCATCTCCAGTTGATAATTTTCTGTTAATCCTAGGTGATATTTCATGTTTAAAAGAACTCATTGGTGATGTTAATAACCTTGCTAAAAAAAGAGATCTGTACTTATTGTTAAACGCATGTCTTACACATATGCACAGAGTAGTTAGTAATTGCTTTTGTTTATGGAGTCTTGATCCTTCCCAGTCTAGACAGCTGCATGCTTATCCCCTTACTTTGCTCAGGTCTGTGCTCAAATGCTTTCTTACCATAGAGACCCTCCTTGATGACCATACCTCAAATAGCATTCCAGTTTTAGTTATTCTATCACTTCAATTATTGTCTTTCACTTTACCTCCCTTCCGTTTTCTTTATAGCACTTCTTTCTACCAGATGTTTCATATATAAAATGTTAGTTTTTGTTTATTTTCTGTACCCCTTGCCAAGAACGGATGTGTCTTTGAATGTAGAGACACTGTTTGTTTTGCTCAAATACTACTGTATATAGAACATTTCAAGGTACATAGTGGTTCTTATTTAATTGACTCTATTTCTTTGTCAATCCTAATAGTGCAGGGGGAAGAAAGTGCTACACAGATGTCAGAATTGTATAACAAACTTAAGTCAGTTATGAAATATCTTTGTGTTTTAAATGACCAGAGTTATCTTCATTCATATTATCATCAGTGTTGCAGTATCTCTACTCTGCAAATGAATTAGATGTGTATGTCATTCTCTTTGTGTTCTTTAGACAAACCCAGCAATCACCACAACTGCTTTTTTTTTTCAACTAGTGAAAATGTTCCAAGTAATCAGCTGTACATACGATGAAAATATTGAACACATTGGTCAGCTCTGTATCGTGGTGTTGGCAAAGAGAAAGCCACCAGAGTTAAAACTCTCAGATCTAAATGATATGTGATCATTTGGTCATTTCATTAAAGTTTCATCTTTGGGAGCTGGCATTCGAATTTCCACTGAACTATAAAAAATAATTGTAATAGAAATAATACTGATATGATTACTATATCTCAAGAATGATGGAGAAAATGCTACCCCTAATCCTAGTTGGACTGATTCTAATGCTATTAGATCAGGATTGCAGTGGTTGATTAAAATATGGTTGAGAAAATATGAATATCAAATAGAGATGAGGGAGGAAGCAAAATACAAATTACTTTTGAAGCAAAAGAAGAGCACACTCTCAGTTGTTTAAAATTCTTCTAAAGGTATATAATTAGAAAGGTTTAAAAGTTTTCTGTATCAAAATACAAGTAGCATATATTAAAATGACACTTGGGACTTATGCAGAGATTTGTTCAAAGTTGCCACAAAGGTCAGCAGACTGAATTTTTGGTATGTCACGATTCAAATTGAAATATTCGTTTAAAAATGAAAACATTAAAACATTAGAAATGACAAAAGTTTTGATGGGCAATGGTTTATAGTTATAGGCAAACAAATTTTGTCGTGATAATGTCAATATTTTCACTCTTTTATTGGTGCCGTTTTCTTTTGACATATGCAGGATTTATTATTCGTACTCATATTTTTTTCTGATAGCTAAAACTATCAAATCTATGTGATATGATTTTAGAATTTGAGCGGCTTTCCCAGGAATATAGTAAAGCCTTTTATTTCAGAAAGGAGGAATCTAAAGCTCAGAGGAGATCATGGAATCAGTTGTGGCCATTGATGCTTATTAGACGAAGGGCCTGGGCTAGACTTGGTTTTCCTGAATTGAATTAAAAAGTGGACAAATTTTTATTCAAAGAATTTATACAATACACCAAAGAAATCACAAACCAGCAGCCAATATTGGGGCAACATCAGTTGAGGCCAGAAGTGTTCAAATCCTAAAGTGCCATTAACAGAGAGAGCCCTGGCATCTCTGTGGGAGGGTGACCACATCTTCTGGTTTTTCCCTGGACAGAGATTAATAATAGAATTAGAATCATATTCACAACATTAGCAAAGGTCATGAATTACCTAGTCATACTTTTAATAATATATTCAGGACTTGCATTTTAAAAAAGGGAAAATAATATATGTAATATATGTAAAAGAGTTGAAGTGGAGATACAGTTATATATATATATATATATATATATATATATATATATATATATATAAAATTGTGAAATTAATGAATAATTCTTCATGGAATGACAAGCTGATTTATGTGAAGATGTCGTTTTTTTCTCAAATTTATTGATAAGGGCAGTTTTAATTTGACACACACAAAAATAGACCCAAAGTTCAATAGGAAGACAGTTGAGAAAAATGTAGCATAGCAAGATATGGCAGCTTACTCTTCTCTTCTTGTATACATTGAAAATGACTAGACCACCATAGACAAAAGTGTGTAAGGTATTTGAGTTGGAAGTAGGGCTCTGACTCTTTGGTTTCTGTGTGACTCTGGGCACTTCACTTAACACGCTAAGCCTCATTTCCTCAACTGTTAATGGAAACCATATTAAAATTAAAACCATAAGCACGGTGAAGGTTAAATGAATTAACACAAGTAAAGTGCTTACTCAATATACGCTGGCTAATATTTTTTATAATTAATATTAAAAGGTAAAGAGTTGGTGAAATAAGGAAAAGAGTAAAGGAATAAAAAAAAAATTCTAGAAATTTATACCAAATCTTAATTTTCTATAAAGAATGGATCACAAAACAGTAATCATTCAGTAAAAGGAAAAACTGACTAGCTCTTTGAAAAAACAGCTTAATCTAATTTTACCTCATACAGTTGAGGAAATAAATCCCACGGTGACTAAATACTAAAATGTAACATAAGCAAACAAAACCATCAAATATTAGTAGAGACTATCAATGAATATTTACCTGATTGATAGATAGTTTTCGAAGCATAGAATTATTTTAAGAAATCTAAAGCATAGTTTCAAAAATTGGAAGCTAAGCAACAAAATGAATAGGACATATAATTCCCACGTTCATGTGAAAATTAATATATAAGAAAAGTTTTACTGCATTTGCCATCAAGGAAATTCAAGTAATTAGAATACTGAAATGTTATTTTGACTTACAATTTAGCAATAAAAATGTTAAGTGTTTTTGAGAATGAAGTAAGAGGGAATATGTACACATGCATGGATAAACGTTATCAGCTATTTTCTCTGGGGTTTAGCATGACCATTTTGTTTTTTACAATATTTTATAGTTCCAAAATTTTCTAAGAAAAATAGGAAAATCAAAATAAATAAAAAGATATTAATAGAAATAAAAATTAATCAAGATTTTGAAGATCACAGATTGTGTTCACTTTATTTTTCTTGCATCGCCATCTGGTGTCCAAAATGTGCATAGCTTCTGATACCATAATTTGTGCTGTTTGACATGCAAAATTGTTGTTTATTTAATTTAGATAATTCATTTAAATTAATCATTTTATATCATATAAATTTGTTATATAAATTATGTGTTATTGTTTAATTATGTAAAGAAATTTACTTATATTTTGTAATTTGAAATAGTGTCCATGTTCCAAAGCAGGCCGGTCTAAATTTGAGTTTTCATTTTTGCTGATCACCTATACAGCTTGAGCCCACAATTTTGCACTGTATTTCCTTTACATGCAAAAAAGAGAGGAAACAGATCATTAAGAAGTGTTCTAAGAAATAATTTAGATACAGAACAGTTTTTCAAAAACCAAGGAATTATACATTATGTCCATTTTGCCCGTTAAAGGATGTTTGATGAATATAAACAGTGTACAAAGTACCTTAATGTACATCAGCCTTTATCAGTTCAAAATCCGTGAATGAGGTGAAGGGACAGAAATAAAGGCATGCTGAGTGGTCAGACAAATATTAAACGGCCACTCTCTATCTCTGCAGTTCCAAGTGGAACAATAGTACCTTCAGGGTTTTGTTTTTGTTTTTTTAATTCTTAACATTTTAGGGTAAAACTACTTGAGCCCATCAACCTTTTCAAAGGGAGACTTGGTGCTTCATGAAGGTGTATTACATGTGCCATTCCTAGACAAGGTGTTTTCCAAGGAACTTGATGATGCTTTCTTTGACTTACTGTGCGTATCAAATTTCATCGTTTGTATCGCTGGTTAATCCGATAAACAGCAGAGCCCCCTCTCTCACGAGTATTTTTTGGAATACTGTCTTATTCAGCAAAGGACATCAGAACAAAAATAGATATAGCCTGTGTAAAACCAAGAGTTTAAGTTACTTTAAGAAATTTACAATTTGTTTAGGCCCTAAAGTATCTTTTAATTTGATGTGTGTACTTGACCATGATATTTAATAGCAATGTTTTTTGGAAGCATTGAAATTTACTGTTCATGGTTATCTTAGAAACTGTTTTAAACATTAAACTGATGTTTGAGAGATGCTTGTGTCATCCCGTTAGCGGATGTTATTTAAAGCTCACTAAAGCTGATATTTTATTTATCTGAATTGTTTGTTTGAGCCTTTCTCATGAATCTAGGAATGCATTCTGAGTTCAATAGTGAGTATACTACTGTTTTTACTAAAATAATTTTTAAGATGATAGAGTCGCAGTTGATTTAACATCTCTTACGTGCCAGAGTCTATGCTGGATGTTCTACGTAAATCTTCATTTGACTATTTTAATGGCATCTATTTAGACAGGCTATATTTATGAATGTATGAGTTTAACAACATATTGTAGAGCTAAAATATAATTACTACACTATTAAGTCTATAGCTTGATTATTGATCAACATTTTGCACCATCTTCTAATTTTCTTAAACTGCATACATTTATTCAGTTAGTTTTTATAGCATAAATACTATTATGCACCAAGTACTGAGGATGCATTAGTGGGTGGCTATTTTCTTTTACCATGTGTGCTTCTATCAAGAGTCAATCAAGATATCATTCAAAGAAGTATGAAATTATAACTGTGATGTGTACTATCAAAAAGAGGTATATCTAAGCCTAGGAGAACTTATAGTGGGGTGATTTGACCTAATCAGGGAAGGTCATGAAAGCCTTTTATTCGGAAAGAATGTTGAGATAAGTGGAACAACCAAGTGCAGAAGACACAAAAAGTGTTGTGAGTCGAAGGAACAGGATATGTGGAAGGGGAAATGAAAGAATGTCCAAATGCTGGAGTAGACATGCAAAGTCCCTCATGATTTCTACCCAGATGCTCACGTTACACCTTCTTGTCTCAGATGATTTTTCTCAGCAGTTCCAATAAGAGACCTACTTGGTTGAATTTGGGGGGAGGGTGGGTAATCAGGAAAGAAATTTGTTTGATGTTACTTTGTATTTCTGACTCTGTAGGGTCAGTGAAAAATATATTAGATGACAGAAAAGCAAGGCTCCTTAAATCTATTTTCACTCACCATATACTGTTTCAAAGTGTTGTAATGCTATGTTATTAAACTTTTGCCCTAAGGTTTTTAATATATGTGTGCTTTATATATTAAATATGTGGTTTATAAATGACAATCTAGGCATGTGTTACCAAATGCTGCAATTTCAGTTCATGGAAATAAAGCTGCTCTTTTTTCATGAACAGGTTCTAAAAGCAGATGAGTATAAGGTGTCTGTGAAATTTATACTTACCTAATTTAGAACTTTTAAAATTTTCCATCTCTCTCCTTAGGAGAATAAGACTTGCTATAGGGATTCATGCTTTATAAGTTATTCTTTTCTCTGCATTATTTATGAGTTTAATATGAATATAATTGTAATATTTCTATTATACACTACTGAATTTGTATTTAATGAATTGAATTTACATTTAATCAGTTTGTGTTAAAGTCACTTAATGAGATGCTTCACTTTTCTGTGTTAAAAACAGGTCAATGCCAATCGGAGGCCAGGGTGCAATACATTATTCAGTGCTCATGTTCTGCATCACTTGTAAATTTATCATGATTCATGATTTAACTAAATCAATTAACATTTCCTATAACCCTACCTAATAATTCTCTAAAGTTAGACATTTTACTATTAATATATTGGCAAACTACTTTTTTCTTCTACTTTCTAACGTAAGAGTTCTCACATTCCTTTATTTTCAAAGTGGAATGTGTAGATTAAGATTGTGCCACATTATCAAAGAATGGAATAGTGATGAAAGAGGCAGTGGGAATTAGATTTGGATCTGAAGACACTAAGTTTTCAACATTCAAATTTATAGAAAAGAGTAAACAAACATGTTGGAGCTTTGTTCTCATATATATGATGTACCCGAAAGTAGTATTCAATGTCAAAGTAAGAAAGAACTCAAATTTTTTATGTGTGCAGGACATTTTGCTTCCTACTAATATCCACTCTCTCCATACCTTCCATCTACTCCCGTACTTTATCCTGATGACCTGTTCACTGGGGACAAAAGCCCACTAGTAACTATGACCTTTTCGACACCGAGTGTACATACCCCTAGCATCTGTGCTCAGCTCTCACTCTTCTTTCCTAGAACACTGCAGTCAATACGTGTTTTCTTCAAGGGTCATTCTTATATGTGCCACTGTATGCACCCTTTCTTTCCCGCCTTCACAAGAACTTTATTTTTCACCCCTTTTCTATTTCCAGCATCATTTTCTTCTTTCACTCTTTAATATCAGTCCTCTCCTGCTGCAGTGACCATTCCTTTTAAAGAAGCCTTTCCTTGACCCAGGTTCATCCTTATAGGTACCACCCTCTTTTTCTTCTCTGCTTCCCTATGTGCTTTGAAGAGTGTCTTGAGACGTGCTCTCACTCCACCTTGTTCTTCAGTGCGTTCCACTGGGTTCTGCCCCCACAGAGACTGCTTTGTAGCATGGTTGCATTCAATAAGTTCGTATCTTCTCCGTCTCTGAACTGCAATGTCTTCTTCTTGAGACTTTTTTTTTTTCTTTTCTCTCATCATCCAAGACAGTCCAATCACCTTATTTCTTTCTTGCCTCCATGGGAAGCAACTTAACTCTTACTCAGTTTGCTCAAGGACTCCTCCTCTACTTCACTTTTAATTCACATGGTTTTAAACCAAATCTCTATGCTGAAGTATTTTTTTTGTTGTTGTTAATCTTTAACCAAGACTTCTTTTGAGCCTCATGCTTTTAATGTTATGATATTTTGACATCTCCATTGGCATTTCTCACTTACGTTGAAAACTCACCCTCACTTGGACTCTGTGCTGCTCTTCCCTAACCCTTAAGTATCCCTGAGCCCGTCACTCCCCCAGGCTTCCGGCCATCCAGAGGCCTCCGTCAGAACCTGGCAGTCATTCAAGATACCACTGTCTTATTCTACCACTAAGTCCTGTTGATTCTTCCTCCAAAATAGATTGAAATCCTGCCTTTTCTGACCATCTCCACAAATAACAAAGCTACTGTATGTGTCTATGTTTAGCTAGGTTACTGCAGTAGCCTTCTAACTATCCCCCTCCTTTAAATTTGCTCACCTTAAATCCGTTTCACAAACAGTAGCTAAGATAATCTCTTAAAATTCTAGATGATATTATTTTTCATTTGGCTTAAAATTTTTCTGTGACTTTTCAGTTGACAGAAAATAAAATCCCAATTCTTCACATTTCCATTAGACCCTGCATTACCTACCCCCTGCCTACCTCCCTGAACTTTTTTTTTTTCTTATTGAAGTTTATTGGGTGACAATGGTTAATAAAGTTACATAGGTTTCAAGTGTACAATCTTATAATACATCATCTATATATCAAATTGTGTGTTCACCACCCAGAGTCAGTTCTCCTTCCATCACCATATATTTCATCTTGTTTACCGGCATCTACCACCCCCCAACCCCCTTACCCTCTGGTAACCACTAAACTAGTGTCCATTCTATGAGTTTTTGTTTCTTTGTTTGTTTGTCTTGTTCCTTATACATCATCTGTCTTCATATCTGACTGAGCTAAACTCTCCTTCTTTATGTTTCCTTAAAAGGCTCCTCTGCCCTCCCCAGACACCAGGGTCTTTTTATATGTTGTTCTATTTGCCTGTAATGTTCTTCCTCCATAGTCTTCATATGAAACATTTCTCTGGAATCACAGGAAATGCCATTTTTTTCATGGGATTTCCTCTAACTGCTCACAGTCCAAATTAGAACCCATTCCCCTGATATTGTCTTCTAGAGCATAACATTATCTTGCTTAACAGAAGTAATCATAATTTATTGTAATATTTTGAGAGGCCATGTGAGAATAGTTAAAATCCCAGACTCTTCTGCCACAGTGCCTATTCTCCATCACTCATTTGCTGTGTGACTATGGACAAATGATTTAACCTCTCTTTGCTTAAGTTTCTTCATGGATAATAAGAGTAATCTTGTAGGGCATCTATGAAAAGGAATGATTAATATTGATGGAATATGTAGTAAATGCAGCACATCGTAAACACCATGTAAGTGTTTACATACGCACAAATGTACATGTATGTAGCGTGTCCAGTTTACTTAATGTCTGAAGGCACAAAACTATCACCTGCTATAATTCTAGATATATAACAGGCTGCTAGTAAATATTTGCTTAATTGATTGGTGAAAAGTACAGTGCACTTTACAATTAGGCTTCAGTGATCTTCAGAGGGAAAAAAATGATGCCTTATATTTAGAAGACTATATAATCACTTATAAAATTTATATTTTGCTTTGTGATTACCTGTTAAAATGATTTAATTATGTTTTTGATCTGAGAATGTCTTCAACTTTTTTTCTGGCCCACCCCCTACCTTCTGACAAGTTGTTTATTATTATTATTATTATTATTATTATTATTATCATCATCATCTTCATCGTCATCCTCATTTTGTTGATGAGACAGTCTAGGCCCCAAGAGTCTGAGGGAATTCTACAAATAGCCGAGTTACTAAATGATAGGACGATCCCACTCATCTTACTATCCTGGACCTTATTGTTGTATCCCCATTGTTCTTATCTTTTTGGAAATATCCAGTGAGCTATGTGAATACTTTGTATAGGGTTGTTGAAATTACTTTGGCGATCATTCTTAAATTTTCAACTTGGGGCAGGTACCATTGGAGCTTATGTTGTCTCCTCCGCGAGCCTCTGTCGCTCAGGCCTCGCCACTCCCGGCAGGGACTGCAATGATGTCTTGCCCCGCTACCTCCATGCAGTTCTATACATAATCTCTGGAGTGACAGTTCTAAAAGGCCACCCATTGTTCCTGATACTTTCAGATTGCTTTTCTGTTTGAACCCCCATAGGAAGACTCTACTCTCAAATTTCAAAATTATTAAATCTCTGTGCCTTTCGTTCAGTCTACTATTTTTTCATCTAGCTTTTCCTTATTAAAGACGAGTAAAGTCTCAGTTTTTCCCTGTATCCTGCACAGGCGTCAGCATATCATTTCCGGAATATATTTCAGTATGTGTTGGGCTTTGGTTGTCTACATGCTAAAACATTGAGAGCTGGCAGGGCCCTCACATACCTCAAATCCCAAATTTATAATCAGGGAAACCAAGCCTCAGGAGTAAGTGACCGGCTCAGGGTTACAGTGTGAGTCAGGGGCTTAGGTGAAAATTACTATTTGATCCTCAATGAACTTTTGTTACCAATCCATTAACCTTTTTTTTTGGAAGAGAAAACAATGCAACCGATTGAGAAGTATAAAAAACAAATTCAACAAAAATTACACGGTTGATTTTAGTATTCATTTATATATTTATTTTTGTTATCTTTTGCAGTTTAACAGCAATGCCCAGGACGTAAGCTGTTTTCGGCACCTTGTGCAAGCAAATGTAAGAAATAAGAAAGTACTGAAAGATGCAGTAAATAATATTACAGCAAAAGGAATCACAGATTACAAGAAGGGTTTTAGTTTTGCTTTTGAACAGCTGCTTAATGTAAGTATAAATACCATCCCCTTTTCTCTTTTATTATTGAATTGCAGTAGCTGAATTTCAATCTGCTGATACTTACTACTGTCTAGAGTTAGATAACAGTGCTGTTTTTCATTTATTTAAAAAGCAGATGTGTCCAGGCAGTAGAAATCTTCAAACTACTTTTGTTTCTAAATCCAAAATTCAAAAGGCTTACAAAATGTAGATTTTCTTTTCCTTTTAGATCTTTTCTTCCATCATTTCTTCAAATGATGTTTAAAAAACCCATTTTTAAGGTAATGATTTAATTTGGCATAAACACTTAAAACTTGGTGGGCATATTTAGAATATCATTTCTTTTTTCTTATCTCAATTGCTGCAGTATTTATCTAGAAACTTGTGCTTTTAATCATCAAATGGTTGCTGGAAATAGTTTAGTTTTAAACATCTAATTTGGGTCTTTAAGTTGTTCCTAAACGTACGGAAACATCCAAATAGTGGATATTAAGGTGAACAGGAAGTAAGTCCCAGATCAGGCATTCGTTCCTCAGGGAAGACTCCCCTGAACGAGATCTCCTACCCATGTCTACAGTTAAACTGTTTGACTCTGGCATGCCCACTGCTTGCCCCATGTTACAGCAGGCATCTCAATGTGGACTGTATTTTCAAATGGCCGTTTCATTTAGTTTATTTGGAACTATGTGAAGGCAGGAGACATCATTCACTTTTGTATCTCTCAAGAGGAGAGAGAATATAATCACTGTGGTTGAGAGTATGGACCTAACTAGCCTCTCTGTACCTTGGTCTCCTCATTTATGCAAAGGGCGTCACCATAGCATATACATCAGAGAGTTGTGGACAGGTTTGTTTATAGAATCTGACACATAGCAAACCTCGTGTGTATGGAAATTGGGTTGATGTTGGAGTCGTGATCATTATTACTGTAATTAATGACTAGCACATGGCTGGTACAGAGTAAGCTCATAATTCCTGTCATATTTGCTGAATCACTGAAAAAACCCTCACATGTGGTCTTTTCTGCAAATCTGACTTTGTTGTCCCCTAACTGCATCTTCTAAACACTTTTTGAGATGTCTGAGTGGTTGATTCATTCATTTGTTCATTCAGCCAATATTTATTGAGCGCCTCACAATTTCCTGTCACCCTGCTAGAGCTGGAATCATAGAAGTAAACACAGCCATGTGTTCTCAAGAAGGCCCAGCATAACACATTATATGATTCTTCCTAGTAGGGCCATTATGGGGCATTTGGAATGTGTTTGCTGGAGCAGCATGGAGGAGGGAATCAACTTACCCAGCAGAGGTCAGGAAAGTGCGGCATTTCCTTGAAAACAGGATTTTGAGGAATGAGTAGAATCTAGATAGGTAGATGAGAGAAGAGGAATCATTTCAGTGAAGAAGAACTGTATTGACAAAGGCACAGAAGGATGCCAGACAGTGTGGCCCACAGCAAGCATTGCAAGAATTTTGGCATGGCTGAGGCATAGCAATACAGGAGCAGCAGTGGAAATGCAAAGGCCGTGAGGTGTTAGGTACTGAAGTCTTTAGGAGCAAACCAAAATGTTATGGTCTGAAAACGACATGGTCTAACTAGTGTTCTAAGTTAGGAAGCTATTGTAGAAATCCTGGTGAAAGAAGAGATGTTAAGGCATGACATGGTCCCTGGATAGGGGAAGACATTGCTGAGAGGGGGAGGGGATTTGGGTGACTGTAAGTTCTCTGAACTGGAATACTAAGTGGATGATGGCACAGGAATCTAGATAGAGGGAATGTGAGGGTACAAAGAGCTCAGTTGTGGTTATGGTGAGTTTGAGCTGCTGATGTTTATTAGATGCTATTAGAAAAGCAAGTAAGGGGACAGTAAAGCAAAGAAGTGCATCACTGCAGTTTTCAAGGAAAATTTTCTTTGGTAAAATGAATGCTTGTTCAGTGATGCATGTTCATAATAAAAAATAAAAACTTTGAAAGTCAAATGTAATTGACCATTAGATTGAAATATAGTCTTTCTGTAGTAAAGGGATACAGTTTTTTAAAATAAAAGTTATTTTTCTCTGGAATCAATAATCAACTTTTCTAGATCGTGTCATTTTAATTATTTTTCTTAGTATTATTAATGTACCTCACTTCATTCCCTCCTGTTCAGGTTTCAACTGTGAAATGACTTGGGGTCTCAGGCCTAATGAACCATTATAGAGTGAATCTCATTAGAGAGGCCACATTAACGCCCACATTCGTTACTAGTTTCTGATAAAATATAATTTTACTTCTTTTGGCCTCTAGTACTGCCTTTACCACTATTGTGAATGATTTTTAATGTTTCGGTTATTCCTGGAATATATCTCAAATGTTCTGCTTTCCACACATCCTTTATATATTGCACTTCTTCATTTTAAAATAACTTTCCCAAATGTTACGGCCTGCCTTATTCAGTCAACGCGTGTTTTGTTATCTCTTTCAAACACTTCTCGTCTTATTACCATGCAATGCCATTCCCTGTTTTATTTGTATGTCCTTGCCAAGTTTACCTTTAAGATTACCAAAGCAAGTATCAAATGGAATTAGACTATCATTTATCCCATAGTAAACATTAAGATTTGAATTAATCTTTTAGGTAGGATTTCATAAAATATTTCTAGATATATCAAGGTGCATTTTTTTCAAAAAAAGTTTTATTGAGTGCAGATATGCTAGATGCTGTGCTGTGTACTGGCCACGCAGGGGTACAACAAAGCAGGTTATGAAATAACAATTAAAGTAAATTACCAACTCTACTCATTTCAATTTTATTGAAATAGTGAAGTTCTGTACTTAATTTGTTACAAGCCAATAAGGTATAATTGTTGTTTCTATGTGATTCTGTAGATACTTGCAAATCCACTGAAAAGTTGCTGTGATATACCTAACTCTATCACAAGCCCTGAGAAGGCTAACCCTAGGAAAAATCATGTTGAAAACAAAACATTTCTGTATTTCCCTTTTTGTGTGTGTCCTAATATCTCTCCCTCCTTGGAAAGGTTACTATTATTTTATTTATACAAATATACAAATGATCAGCAACACTCAGTGTGCTAATTTATATTGATATTTCTATTGATATTTGATAATAATACCTCCTCCAATTCCAAAAGTGAAACCAAGTCCAGTTGTAAAAACTTTATCTACTTTATCACTTTTAATGAATAGTTCTTTATATGCATATTATTTTGCTCATTTTTAAATATGCAGATAGAAAAGACAAATTATCAGAAAAATTAATTTTAGTTAAGGGATTTCAATACCTTTTACAAAAGTATCTTGTCCTAAACCAAAATAGGTATAAATATAAAAATATTTAAACATGAAAAAAATATTTTGATGATAAAATATGTACCTTTTGTATAGTCAAATTTTCGGATTGTTATCTTCAAAGATAAGGACGATGTTTGAATGGGACAAATTGTATTAATCAATACTTGTGTTTTCACAATACTTGGATAAAAGCTTTAACTACCAGTGTTCTACTGACCTAGCCAATGGGTGACAGTATATGTAATAGGATCTTATTATCAATAGAGAAAAACATTGTCATTATTAACTTTTACAACAGGAAATGGGGTAGAGCATGGACCATCATAGACTTAAACACTACAGGAGAATTAATGATTTTAAAAAACATTAGTAATTTAAAGGCCAAGGCCGTGCTGTCCAGTGCTATTGAGCACCTCAAATGAGCCTGGTCTGAATCGAAATGTGTTGTAAGTATAAAATACACACTGAAATTTGAAGGCTTATTATTAAAGAAAATAATCTATATTATCTCAATACATTTTGTATTGATTTCATATTGAATTGATAATATTTTGGATGACTGCGTTAAATAAAATATTAGAAGGAATTTCAGACATCTCTTCTTACTTTAAGGTGGCTATTGGGAAGTTAAAATTACAAATTAGGTTTACATTGTACCTCCATTGAACAGCACTGGGCGAGAGGGTTGACATTTTGAAAGAAGCTGAGCATTCGTAAATTACTGTAATCTTTTAATTGCAACACTTTCTCAAGCACTTAACAATGGTAGAAAGGATGAGATATAATTTCAGATCTCAGAGAAGTCCAGCCTTCTAAATTAATTGTTCATTTTTAGTGGCCCTTTAGTGCTAATCCACTGTTCTCCTATGTTTCACTCTTTTGGGATCTTAAAGAAAGTATAAGAGAGGATTTTTACTATTGGAATTCAGTCTTTCAGGATAAGAATATGTATGGTGGGTTGAGAGAGGATAGGAGGATATTCTGGGAGTGGGTATGAACATTTACAAAGATATGAAAGAGCATTGGGTGTTAGGGATTGAGTGGGAGTTTACAATTCTGGAAAAGTAACGTGAATAAAGTATGATGAATAAAGAGCGAAGAGAGGGAAAATGTTTGCAAATGGATTGAAAAGATATGTGAAAGGGTACGCACATTTTTAATTAACGTCACTTTTTTCTGGTAAAAATTATAGAGTCATGAAATTGACATAATAACTATTAATTAAAATACATTTATTAATCAACCACTGACTGGTTATTATGTATAATAAGCACTTTTCCAGGCAAGGAAACAACACTGAACAAAAAAGGAAAAAACTTCACACCCTCATGGGCCTTACATTCAATTATGGGAAGCCAACAATAAGCAAACAAATAAAATATGTACGGTATATATAAAAGAGTATAAAATGTTATGAAGAAAAAGGCAGCCTGGGAGGGAGATTGCAATTGAAAAACGTAGTGTTCAGGTACATTTCACTGATTAGGTATCATTTGATCAAAGATGGGAAGGAGGTGAAACATGTGGAAGTCAACGGTGGGGCGGGGGTGTGAAGGAGAGACCCTGTTAGGGGTGGGCCTGGCCTGAACCAGGAGCTAGTGGTTAGGATATGTTTGTTGAGCAGGTATTTACTCATTATTTGCAACCTGGTCATGCTCTTTCATATGCTGTATATTCCCTACCTTTTATTATGTATGATATACATTTTTTTTTTTTACAGTATAATGTTTCCAGAGCCAACTGCAATAAGATTATCATGTTGTTCACGGATGGAGGAGAAGAGAGAGCTCAGGAGATATTTACCAAATACAACAAAGACAAAAAAGTGAGTGTTAATTTCATAGTATTTTAATTTTAATATTAGCTTAGGTGGTTTTTAAGAAGAGATAGTGGGGGAAGGATGGTAAGGGGGGCAAGTCTCGGTTAAAAACACAAATGTGCTCATTATCAAGTTGTACTTATCATGGATTATAAACCACAGTCTGAATTAGAGAATCGTTAAATATATTTTTATGAGATACAGAAGTACCTTATGACTAATTTGATAAAATAATTTTGATGATAAAATAATTTTGACCTGTAGAATCCTATTTGATTCTTCTACAGAAATTCTATGTAAGAAAATGTTATAGAAAGAGAGAAACAAGAAAAGAATGGAAAACTAGGTACAATTTAAGCCTTTCTAGGATAAATGTATGATATAATTTAATTATTAAAGATTAGTATAATGACATTAAAATTTTCTATAGACAAAAAGATTGTCTCCACAAAGACTTTTTTGTAGATTTACAAATAAAGCACTTTACAATAGCAAAACCTACATTCTCATTTGAAAACCATTTCCTTTAAGAAAAGATTTTAGACAAATCTTTTATAGGTATACTAGTTCAATAAGCAAAGAATGTACAGATAAGTGTCTTAAGGTTGGAATATATTTGTTTCAATGATTCTTTGAAGAGGAAAGTATTATAGAGGGACCTAAAATCACCTATATAGATGAACCTGCAGTTACTGTGGAGAATATCAACTGTACCTACCGTGTTTCCCCAAAAATAAGACCGGATCTTATATTAATTTTTGCTTCAAAAGATGCATGAGGACTTATGTTCAGGGGATGTCATCCTGAAAAATCATGCTAAGGCTTATTTTCCAGTTAGGTCTTATTTTTGTGGAAACACGGTATTTTTTCTAGCAGTCCTCCTATCAGCCCATTTCAATTTTCTGACTGACTTGCCACAAAAGTTAAGAAAACAATTCTCAACTTGATTTCCTAAAATGCTGAGGATCCACAACAAAAAGTAATGATAAATCATAAGCTATTTCTTATGTTTCAAAAATTCCAGCAGAATTTATGCGTTTATCCACAAGGAGACTCTGCAGAATAAAATGTCAATTTGATTTGCTTTTAATTGGAAATTTCACCATTTAGAGAGGTGTAGCTCATCATCAGCTGAAATGGATTGTTTTATATGCATTTGAGGAATAAAAAAGAGAAATACAACATATGATAAAAAACTATGGTGAATGTTTAAATTTTTAAAAAATTTATTACAGTAAAAGACACATTGCCATTAATCCCCCTCGAAATACTTCCCCTCACTTCAAACACACTTATCCCATCGTTCTTACCACTTTATAAAGCAGTTCTGGAAGTTCTCTTTTATGAGTGTCTTTAGTTGTACTGTCATGGCTGCCTCAATATCCTGAATCGATTCAAAATGTTTACCTTTCATGGTCATTTTGATTTTGGGGAAGAGCCAGAAGTCACACGGTTAATAAGGTAGATGAGGACACATTGTAATGTTTTTATTAGACAGAAATTGCTGTATCAGAAGTAATGTGTGACACAGAGCATTGTCATGATGGAGGCTGAAAGCATTTGCCCATTTCTCAGGATGTTTTCTATGCACATCATTTCTAAAATGCTCTGATAAGCCCTTACAATATTCACACTTCACCATAGTGTTCCTGGGTACAAACTCAGGTTGCTCAATTCCATCCAGGTCAAAAAACAAAATTAATATCACCTTGATGTTACAAGTTGGCTGTATTTTTTGATCACACCTCATATATGAATTAATATCTTTAGATAGTTTTGCAGACAAAATATTGTGAATAATGGGGTACAGTATTGATGAAAAATTTTTGGAACACTGAAGCATTCTTAGGTGCTTTTTAGCCTATATGTGATCTTAACATGATCAAAGAATTGAAAGCATATATACACACAAACTTAAAATTAATCACATATCTTTTTAATATTCAACTATTTGAATACCGCATATGCTGCAAGAATGGGTATGTCATATGACATAAGTTTAATGCTGGGTTTTTTTCCTAAACAGCTGGTTATTTTAATATAACTAGAAGAAGCTATAGAGAAGGATAGAAAAGCTATTCTTTTTGAAAAAGTTGATAAATGGACTGAACTGTTGACTGTGAATACTTTTAAGTGATTACTTGATTTTATGAATATTTCTTTCAAAAAAATGATCAGAATTGAAAGTAACGGGAAGATGCAGATGCATTAACCGAAGATATACTGTACATTACTTATCTCATTTAATAACTTCCACTCGTTCCAAATTCTGGGCCATATCACCACCTGGAGGAGGGCAATATCACCACCTCCCGTCCCCTTTCAGGCTTGTTTAGATACTTGTGCTCTGATGCCGCAGCACAGTGTGCAGTCCTACGTGTCCCACATAATGTTCTCTACCTGCAATATCTCTCCTTTGTGCCTTCTCTGCGTTTTGTATGACATTGAACTCCAGCTATCCCCCAAAGAGCAGATTCCAAAATAGTTCTCGATACATGACAATAAACAAATGGAGACTAACACATTTGGAAGTATGATTTCTATTGTAGGACAAATTAATAATTATAAAACAACATGGGCAAGAAATATTCAGCTTACTTATTTTAAATAATGTAATATTATCATGTTTTGAAGAACTCAAATAAAACAGTAAATTTTACCTAAAATTCCACTGTATCTCAAAATTCTACTAATTAATCTAACTTCTTTTAGTGTCTTACATTTAGTCATAATTTTAAGTGTATTTTATTATTTTATGATAGCAGCAAGTGCAAACCCTGTTACTTGTATTGTTTTATAATGGATATAAGTTTAGATAAATTATCTTTTCCGCTATTATATCATCCAAATCAACCACCAGGAATTTTATTCACTTCTGGATAGTTTTTTATTTTGTTTTTTTCATAAAAGAAGAGTTTCTTAAATGAATACCAGTATGACAATGGATTTTACGTCCTATATCAGAATTTGTGCCTAAGTATATCTTAATTTTAAGGAGTACATAATTTTTTAATAAACAAATAAACATATAAAAAGAGAATACATAATTTTCATCTAACCTTGTAAATTTTTTTCTCCTTTTCCAAAACTCTTTGCATCCAGGATTAACACAATAACATGTCTTGGAGACATATCATAAGTTTTGCTTTCGTCCTTTTTTTTGTTTTAATACAAAAGTTTTATTCTTAAGGAAAGTGATTGCATTCTACTCTCTATTTTCAAAAATTGTTCCATTTATTGAATAAACGAAGAATATGCTAGTTTAAAGCCATTTTGCTATCTATGTATTTCTCCTAAAATGTCCAATCTAAATATTATTATCTTAAAATACTGGTTCTCATCCCCTTCACCTTTTATAGGAACTCAACTTTTTAAACAAAGGCATTTGTGACATGTTAAACCATATTAAATGATTCCTATCACATTTACTTTTGTAAAACTAATGAATCTGTTCATATTCAACAATCCTTCTCTTTTTCATTAATTTATTGACTGCTGTGCTTTGAAGACACACACCCTTTGTTAATGCCAAAGTAACTTTTAAAATTAAGCTGTTAGTGCTTAGTTTCTATGATTTTGAAATAAATGTTATTTTTATCTAACAAAAATTAAGATGTTTTTGTAATTATATACTGTATTTCTATAATTCTAATTTCAGTGGCTACAACAAAGTTCTGCAATACACAAATATACACACATTCCTACCTACAAAGATAAAGCCCCCTATATTTATATCTATTTAAAATGGACATCCCCTCTGTCCATTGTATCCCCAGGAACAGGAGATCCTTTGTGATTCTGGCATGAGCTTTCTCAAGTGGTATGAGTAAAGGCCAACAGGTGTTTGAGAAGTAAATGAGGGATGGGGAAGTAGAAATCTGAATATAAACTATTTTTTCTAAAATCTTTGAAACTTTGCTAAGAAACATTGTGAAAAAATAGTGAACTTGGAGTCAAGATGTCTGCACACGCATGTATGTGTGTGTACATATTTTTTAAAATGGAAGAGCTAATTAATTATCATATATTATAGGTTAGTGAAGGCATACACTGACAGGGAAAGCTTATTGATACAAAACAAAGAAAGGATAATAGATGGAGATCTTTAAAAGAAGAGGGATTAAGAGAGATGCAGATCATAGATTTCTGAAATAAGTGTGTGTGTGTGTGTGTGTGTGTGTGTGTGTGTGTGTGTGTATGTGGACAGCTAAGAATTATATTTCTAGAAACATTGTTGTCTCATATTTAAAATACCCTCTTCTTTCAAGTTCAATAGCTTCACTCATTTTCTAACATGGGAAAACTTTGTAAAACAAACAAACATTCATTTCTTGATATTTGCATGTTCTGTATCCACTGACAGTGAAACTAGATAATGGTAGACAGCCACTTTTAATTCAGTTATACCTCTGGGTGTATTTGTATTTTATCCAGACGTTTACATAGTTAATTGTGTATGTCAAGGATATATGTGTGCATATATTGTGTGTGTGTGTGTATATATATACATACTAAAATTATTTATATATGTACAAGAAAGATTTTTTTCAGCATCTTCAGATACAGCTTTAAATGGTTGTGGATGAATCGAGGAATCCTTTCTAACTTGCCCTCCTCATTCAAACTTCCCATCTTCCACCCATGCACCCACACTGTCTGCAGCACTGACAGCCCACAGACACTGATGTAGAAGATAATTGTCTATCTGTGTCATCTAAGGATATGTACGGCCAATTCCATACCTGCAAAATTGATATTTGTTACATTAATAAATTTATCACCTCAGTATTTTCCTAGCCATATTATCTTTCAAATGACCAATATGTAAAAATGAAATTTGACAGATTTAGATAGATATAAACTTTCAATACTCTTTAAAATTCTATATTTGATTATAATTTCATTTTAAAATACGCTTTTTAAAGAAGTTCACTTGTAGCTTAGAAACATCAAAATTACAAAGTCATAGGAATGTTTGATAAGTTAAAAAAAAAAAAAAAAACCTGAAAACTACTCTTTGAATCCTAGTTTTACCCCAAACCTCTTGCTTGGCATTCATGTGGCTGCTGAATGCTTCATTTACACCCATTTTTCATCCAGACGACATCAGAAATCATTCAGAGCACCCAGATAGGTGTGATGAGGTACATCCAGAGAGCTGATTAATGAGGCTGCAGATATACAGCACAATTTAATGAGGCCAAAAGGTTTGAGAATTAGAACAAAATGTTTCGGTTCTTTTGCGAAATGAATGTATTACTCTTGGGAATGAATCGACCTGATTATAGACAGGTACCGCTTTAAAACCGAGTCCATGTTAATCTCCTCACACAGCTGTTTCAAATTAAAATGCATTCAGTTTCTAATCTTTACCTGTAGCAATGCCATTCCTTAGAGCTCACCCATGTGTACGAGACGTCCTTAAACATGGTGCCAAAAGTAAAATGAACTCTATCCTAGAGTCCAAACAAATGAATAAAGAAAAGTAAAACCAGACACAGAGTTGAAAGATAATTCCCAGGCCTACCAGAATTAAAGGTAGTTGATTTTCTGTAGAACAGCAAAGGGATCGGTTAGCAATACACACTTAAAAATGTCTAGCCAGCTAGAAAATAGTTCTCTGATTCTTCTCAGAATTAATCAATAAATGAAAGGCATTCAAAATCAATAAAATGAACATTACAAAATAAGTGGTAAATTGAATGAGAACGAATGGGGAAAAGCGTGTGATAGATGTGGAATAATTTTCAAAATAAAGAATCCATAGCTAAAGTTATAATTATCTTGACAATAGATATATTATTTAAATTCTTTAAAAAGTAATTGTCAAAGTCTTTTCTATTTTTAGAGATATATAATCTATAGCCTGCAAAAAATCTAAAGCAAATCAAACATGGCTGAATCTGTGTATGTGTTTTATATAGTAAGAGTGAAAAATGTCCATTAATTTTTCAACAGCTGGTAGAGAATATTATTTATGGAAAATAATTTGTTGCCTTATCTACACTCTCTCTCTGGCTTCTTCATCAGGCAAGAATGAAGTCTTTGAACAGAATGTTCAAACATATGATCATGGAAGGCATTTATACTTGTAAATTATTTAATACTATTTAACAAATGCACTACTTCTAAAAAGTTTTATTTCAGATATTTTGAAACTTTCAACAGTTCTAAAAGATTTTCAGCTCTGAATAGGAACTATACTTTCATAAAAATCAAGTATATTATTTATGTTGGAGTTACTGTATAGCTGAAAACAATAATTACAATATACATTGGCCCTCTCGGTAGAGAAATTATCAATTTAAAAGGCAGGTTGTGTGTGTGTGTGTGTGTGTGTGTGTGTGTGTGTGTGTGTCTTCCTCTCTGACAGGTTTATTTACATTTGTTTCTCTATGAATAAAATTAAAGTTGACAGTTTCCTAAACTAAGGAAAATCTTATCAAATACATTTTCTTCAGGTTTAAATAATATGACTTCTATGCATTTTATAATCTTTAATATCTAAAAACAAACAAAATGAGTTTAAGTATTGATTAAGCACGAGGTATATAATATGACATAAATCTTAGAGTACAGAAAATGCACTTAAACTAATTTCTAGGTAAAATTGTACCACCTACAATTGGTATTGCCCATTGTTTGTGTTAAAACATTATACGAGAAAAAGCACTCTGTTCTCCTTTTTCTGTGGCTGCCTTCTCAGATTAAGAACTCTGCTTATACTATATCTCTGGAGAGGTGTCTTCCTTACGCAATCATTCTAGAATGATCCCTTCCCCAGAAACTCCTTTTATCATTCTCTATGTCAGCATACTTTTTCCTCTTTGTTTTATTTCTTCCAGATTACCATTTTTTAAAAATTTTACTTATGTGTTTGTTTACTCTTTATTTCAAACTCCCCTTTATTATAAGCCCAATGAAGGTAGGAGTTGTGTTAGTTTGTAAACCGACCATTGAACCCTTAGAGGCTAGCACAGTTCTTTTTTTTCTTTTTTTAATTAAAGTTTGTTGGGGTGACAATGGTTAATAAAATTACATAGATTTCAATTGTTCAGTTCTTAAATACATCATCTATATATCACATTGTGTGTTCAGCACCCAGGGTTCTATCTGTGTAGAGGGTGCCAAAAAAAAATGTATACACATTTTAAGCAAGGAAAACTGTATTAAAATTGTAATATTCAGTATATACTGATAACAAAAGATGAATACAAGTCACATTTGACATCTGCAATTACAACAGGTGCACAAAGTGTTTACCATCAGCGTCCAGACACTTCTGGTTACGGCGAACTACTGCTTGAGCAACGTTGCCCCGTATCCACTTGTATAGATTTATTTGGCACCCCTGGAATACTGATATGTTGAACATATCAGTGAATATGCAGTAACTATGTGCCTAAGCTGAACTATAAGAAATTCATAAATGTCAGGAAAACCTCAGTAGTTTTATTCTTCTTTTAATAGAAAATCATTTAAAACAGTATTTTTTCTTATATAATTAGAATGAGTAAAATGGATATTCCTCTCTTACACACCATCTTATAAGTAGGGAGGGCTTAGGTTTATCTAAAAAATTATTATATCGATGGCACATTTCCATTTACCCTAATCAGTCCACCACATAGATTTTCATGAGTATTCTCATTGTTAGTGTCAGTAAAGCATTTGGCATTACTCAAGAATAATAAATGAAATAAATCACTCTATCTTTTATTTTCTGATATCTCAGCTAACAATAATCTTTGCAAAGCTACAAATTGCTTGAAATGCAGTGTGTGCATAGCTTATTCCTCCTTTATCAAGTACTATAAATGTAAGCAGAGGGAAGGGGAATTTGAAATTACTTTCTTATAATCTGATAACGTGAGGGGGATTCATTATAATTGTTAATAAATTAAAAATACCAACATAATTCCACGACAGGTATCTATGTTTTGCATTCATATGTAAGATGTGAGAATCATCTTGGTTTTTTAAGATCATGCATGCACAACCTTGATGACTCTTGCATTTTGTTTTCCCTGTTTAAGTTGTTTTCTGTTATTTACTTATACAAATCCAACAGACATCAATTAAATTCTTGCTTCTGTCAGACCTTCGGAAATCTCATATAGGCATATCTCATATGGACACGATATTTAGACAATTATTACACTCTTCTTTAGAGCTTATTGCTAAATGTAATAGAGTGAGCCAACTTTGTTCCTCTAGAAAGGTATTATTTTGAGTTATTTTTAGTTCTTTTAGAGGCATGAAAGGCTAATGTCCCACTAATGGAAAACGTTATCTCACTGAATTCTGGTAGTTTGTAGTCATTATGGTCATTGTCATAATCATCATCTTCATTACCATAACTAATATTTATAGAGCTTATAATTTTCCATATAATAAAAAAGCTTCACATGTATCATTTCATTTTCAACTGAATTAGTCATATAATAAAATTATTTTTATTGCCATCATCCTCATCCGCATTTTGGAAATAAGGAAACCAAAATTTGAGAGATTAAGTAACTTGTTGAAAGTCTTACAGCTAGTAATTGACAGAGTCAAGAACTTAGATGATCTGTTGTCCATATCTCATAACCTTATGTGGAATGCAGCTGGCTGGTCATCTGTCTCTCTCTCCTCCTGCACAGCCCTCTGGCTCTGCCAGTCACCATTTGCCCAGCCAGGAGCCTTCCTTCTATTCAGACAACAGGGTTTGACCACTAGGGGGCATGCTTCTCACAGCCTTAACTGACTAAAATGGATTAAACTAAGCCATCAAAACTTTGCAGGTTGCAAGTAGCTTTCAGATCTTTGGGCTTTATAAAATAAATTGGTTGTGAAAGGTGAATTCAGACACTTTTATGTATTTCATAATGCTATAACACTAGAGATATGGTTTATTCAAATGCTCGGGATTGTGTTGTATTTGTGAGTTATGGAAACCACTGTAGAATTTTCTCCTGAAATATTCAGTCTGATCTAATATTTTTATAGGCTTAATGCCAAAAGTTTTAGTACACATAGTAAATTAATAAAACCCATTTCTGACATCATTTTTTCTACCATGTTTCGATAGCTGAAGTTTTTATTTTAGTTTTATTGGCTTTCTTTCTTCATAGTCTCATTTCCATTATTCCTTGGAGATTTGCCTATTGTAAATTAAACTTGAACTCTGGGTAACTGATAATTGTTGAGGTGACAGTTTCCAGTAACTGTGTTCTGCTGGGAAACGAGAAATTCCTATGGCTTTCTAAAATAGGTTGACCCTGTGGCTTTGGAAAAAATCTTAATTGACGACAAGTATTTTAGTCCTCAACAAACAAAACAAAATAAAAAACAGATTAGCAGAAGTCCAGACTGTAGTATAAAGTTATAAATCATTGGTGGATTATAGAAAAAAAACAGTAAATAACCAAATTTGTTATTAATTAAAAGTTTTCTCTGATCATGTAGGTCAGGCTTCATGTATAACTGTATATTGTTGGAATTATAATATTCTCTTCCTATAAAAATTTGTTTTTCAAGCAGCTGAAGGCCAAATTATAAAGTTTGAGGCTAATAAGGACTGATTTTTAGATGTTTTAAGTTTAATTGTATTAAATATGCTCTCAAATTACTATTGTTTCTGTGAATCAGCTTACATAACTAAGCACGAGTCAAGAATTATGAGAATGTTTTTCATTCTCTAGGAATGATGCAGTACATAAATGGTATATGTATTAAGTATAATTTTGCCTGCACACATTTAACTCCATTGAGCAAGTCTGAATAACATTAAACAAAAAAGATTAAGAATTTACCATGGTAAAATGAAACTGTCCAAATTACAAAATGCAAGACAACTACAGGCCCAGTTTTTGCTCTGCTATATTATAATGAACTGATTGACATGCAGATAACAGGACATGTGTTAGATCCCTCTTGTTAAAAGTTGAGACCACTCATTTGGCTGTTGGCTTTTTTTTTTTTTTCCATTTAACAAATGTTTATTTCCATTTATGTGTAAGACACTATAATCGGTGCAGTGGATAAAATAGTGCAATCTTGGAATTGTTTTAACCTAATCCAATGTTTATTCAACACTACCTTTCCATGTTATTTCTGTTAAAGACCTCCGGCATTATGAAAACTATTTTTCAAAGCCATCGATGATTGTATAAGTCTCATACATGGACCTCACAGAAGTGAATATTTTGAAACATGAGCCTATCTGAAAGTCACACAGATTAGTTGAGGAACATTTAGCAAATCTTCTAGGATCATTTCACTTAGAACAGAAAGTTTCCAGTAGGCATTTGTTACATCAATCCAGTGTTGTAATTATAAATGTACTAGGAGGCATAAATAAAGGAATTTTTTTCTTCAAAAAAGTTGACTTTGTCTTGATGTAAAGTTGGTTTAAAGTAAGTAATTTGTTTAATTGAGACTTTAAATGTAATATATATAGCTTGTGTGAGTATGCATTAAGTATTTTGAGTTATTTTATATGTCATTTTATATTTTTTGTAAGACCATTTAAATACACTAATAAGAAAAGAACTCTAAAAATATACATCTTTGAGAATATAATTTACCTTGATTTTTAAATGGTGCATATTGCAAGAAATTGCTTTATTTTTTCCTTTACCCAAAATTATAGGTAAACAAGAACTATAAACTTAAAGAAGTGGAAAACATCAAAAGAATGGGGGGATAAAAATCATCTCTGGATTTTGGCATCTGGAATTTTAGAGCTAGTTCATTAACTATTCCACAGGGTGGCAGTAATATTGTATGGAATAGGAGGAATACTACCTCGAGGTCCAAGTGGAGTTACTGTGCAAAAAATCATCTTTTAAATTTCACTAATTATTTGTCTACATACACTATAAAATGTGTATTGCACGTGTTTATGAAATCAATGAAGTTAATTTTTTATTACGTAATTACCTAAAGTTTGTAAAGCAAAGTCAAATTAAACATGGGTATAACACCTGGGATTGAAATAATTTTTACATTGATTTTTTTCATTGTTGTATAAAGAATTTAAATGTTTGAGTAATTTTTTATTAAACTTTTTCTCAAACAAGTATATATTTATAAAAACAGTTCAAAAAATTCTAAGATAATCTAAAATCATAAATGTATATGCATGCATCTGTTCGGTGTGTGTGTGTGTGTGTGTGTGTGTGCATGTGTGTGTGTCTAACCAAGAGAAAAATAAGCATCTTATATATGTTAGAAAGATTTTGTAAATATTGCAATGGTAAGGAAGTTGCAGAACTTATAAAGAGAAGGTTTCATTTATAATTCTTGAGATTTTAGTAACCATTGGGAGTTTGGAAATTTTCAGAAAAGATGACTTTAAAAATGTTTACAGTAAGACAAATAAAAACAGGTAAAAGAGGTGTAAATTATACATTTTTGTATGGTAATGACTCAATCAGTCAATGTAACTTATGTTCAAATAGCCAAGGGCTTATGTGAAAAATGAACACAGAGGAAATAAAAATGAGTGTATTTTTTAATTTTGTAAAATTATAATTAATTGTGACAGAATATACTCTTCCACACCCAGCCCTGATCCTTAATTCCTTAATTTTGATTTCTGAGTGCTGAATGTAGGCAAGCCATGCGGGTTAGGTAAAACTTTTGTAGTAAAGCAAAGCAACAACCTTTTTTTTTTTTTTTTACTAGTATGTTTTTGGCAAGTGTTTATTTGGACTATTTGATGAATAACATCAGTTGAATAATGACATGGTGTGTATCTAAGTGTAGCCTCTATGTTATTAGAAATGCTTGCCTTCCAGAGACACAGCTATTAGTCTTACTCATTTATTTCTTTTTACTGAAAAGTATTTTATGGAAAATATTTTACTAGAACACTGTTGTGGTAACAGGAACAACTAGACAAAGCAATGCGGTAAGTTGAAAACTGGAGACATGCTTTCGAATGTTAATTATGGAGGAGATCCTCAAGTGCTTTCTGGAGCATCTGGATTTTTTCGCTGTCTTGATTCACGTGACAAATGTTTAGGGTATGGCAGTTAAATTGAATTATCAGTAGGGTGGCCAGTCCGTTTATAAAAATATTTCCATTTAGGAATACGTTCAACTATATAAGCAGTAACACTCCATTGAAATATATGGAGAACCTAAAAAAATGGCCCAATTGAAAAATTTAAGAAAATGAAACTTGCATTTTGAGAGAGAGAGAGGGATGACAGTAATTCTACTGTTAACTTAGAATCAGTCACTTGTCCTTACAACCTGATGTGATTAAAACTCAGCTGTGTCCACCAAATGGCTCCTTACTTAACTAGCTCAGGCAAAGCTAGAAGACTTAAGGGTGACTCACATAATAAAACTTTATAAGTGAAACAGCAACATCCCCAATGTACATTTTGGGGCAGGGATTGTTATGATGTGATTTCTGTGTGGCCAAGACGAGTGAAAAGAACAGAGAACAGATGTGAAATCTCTCCTGAGATTTGTGCTCTGTAATCATGTGGAAAAGATGAAACAGATGAAACAATTAGAAAATGTCAATTCAAACAGTCAATCAACATGAATTAGGGAAAAGCTCTTAACATAGTTCAAACCAGAACATGAAATCACGGAAAAGTGATTTTCTACATGTTTATTTTTCGAAAAAGCAAAAATACTGAACTTATAGTATTGGTTTACTTAGATTACTTAATTGGTAGAAATCAATATATGTTAACTAGCCATTTTATTAAATACTTGTTAACATCATTGAATTTATCCTCTATAATTTTATAGTATTATTTAAAGTCAATGGTTTCCAATAAATATTTAAATTATTACAATTTAAAAACTATCTCAATTGAATTTTTAAATGTTTGCATATTTATTAGCATGTTAGAAACAATCAATATTTGATTCTCTTTGAAAATCCTAGGAGCTTAAAATATTTATGTACTTATATACACCAGTCATCTTTTATGAAAAACTAACATAATCATACATGTGCATCCTGAATATTTCCATAGTGTGAAAGCAAAACCATCACTAAATTTATTTGCTTTAAGCAACTAAAAATATATTGACTTCCTTTCTGTATACGTTTTTATAACCACATACCTATAAAATAAGGAGTTTCTTTTCTTTTGCAATGACTAAGTATGTGGATAATATGTTTTAACCAGGTGAAGTTAAGTTGGACCTGAAATACGTCGTTTCTATTAATGAAACCCTAGTCATGATGCTGATAACAGGATAGAGAAACAGTGCAGGGCACCCAAGTACTAATTTAAATATGAAATTTAAATACTCTAAACTGAAGTCTATGTTTAGAGTAGGTGATGTTGTATCCCTCTGGGGCCTTCCTGAAAGCTTTACTGACTTCGATTTTTCTTGTCACATTAATCAACTGAAAAACGTGCTTTTAGTTATTTTTCACTTTAGCTATTTTGTTGAACAACTCAATTAAATTTTATACAACCTAACATATACCTATTTTTCCATTCACCAGGTACGTGTATTCACGTTTTCAGTTGGTCAACATAATTACGACAGAGGACCTATTCAGTGGATGGCCTGTGAAAATAAAGGTGACAGATCTCTTTTCTTGACCACGTTTTATTAGAAGAAAAATAATTTGGTAGTTGTAGTTTTACATATTCTTAAAGTAATCTAAAGTTGTAGCTAATTTTTATAGGAATTGAGGCAAGAATAAGATGCTGAACATGTTTTCTATAGAGAAAACACAATGCAATGCAATAAACTTTGACATTAGTTTTGTTATATAAAAATTCAGACTCTTGTCATATTGTACCATAATAAAGGAATATGTTTTATTGACTGATACTTGATGATGCTTATCAAATATAACCTTACATGAAAAACTAAGAATGAAAGAATATCTGAATTATGTGAAACTTAGACATAAGAAAGTGTAACATATGTACTTTTTTTTTTCTTCTGGTTAAATTAATCGTTGTTGTTTTTCAAATGTATTCTTGTACATTCCTAGATAATTCATATTTTGTGTAGTAAGCCCATATTTCCTTTGTACTCAGGAAAACACAAGATGTTATTTGAAAAATAAACAGTGATCACATAGCAATAAAAAGATCATGCTTCATCAATAATTTCTTCAATGGAAAAAAAATTTAAATGATGCCAGATTCCCTACTGCTTTGTAGAAAAATGACATTTATTTTGTATAAGATGATAAAGTTTGTGCATTTGTTATGAATATAGATTAATCAAACATTTTTCAAATTTATCAGTCGTATTGATATTTTAGTGTTTGCTCAATTAAAGTGAAAAATGTTCTTTTCTCTGATAAAGCCATAAAAATTGTATGGCCTTTTATTATAGTATAATATTTACATACATAAATATGTATATATGTATGTGTTTCAGGTTATTATTATGAAATTCCTTCCATTGGAGCAATAAGAATCAATACTCAGGTATGGTTATTTAAAACTTGTTTAAATTATTTTTCTAAAGTAGAAGGTATTTCTTTCCTGCTTTACATATGCTCAAAATACAGAAAATAGGTGAAAATGAAAAATTCCATATTACATTTGTAACAAAATAATGAGTTTTGTGGCAATGGTATTGGTTTTTATTTCATTAAGGTTCCAAGTGTTTTCAAACATTCAAAATTCAGGTAAAAAATGTATAAATATTTTCAAATGTATTTAACATCATACAAAATAAATAAAATCAAATTTACTAATAATCTCATCTCATGTAATTTGAACTTGGCTCTATTGCAAATAATTTAAATGAGTTTTTTCAAGTCATATGTACCACATAGAAAAGCAAACAATAATTATTCTGGACAAATTATATAGGGTCCTGCTTAGAATTTACGAGTAGATACCTCCCTAATCAACACTGTAGATACATATACCTGTTTAAAAATAAACTTACAACAAGGAGATGATTTTTCTACCACCATTTATTTGAAAATATGCCTGTTAAACAACTTTGAACATTAAAGAAACTAAGTTGATTTAACTATATATTATTATTAAATATTCATAAATTACTATTATTATTTAAAATAATTACTCAATTTTAAACATAACTGAGAAGCTATAAAATAGACGAAGTCAAAATTTAGCATAAATAACACAGCATTTGTGGAAATGAATACTGAATACATTGAATGTTGAAATGAAACCGCAGCTGCATTGGAGTCTGATGTCTAGATTTGGCACAATATTTCATTTAGTTTTTGATAAGTTTAAATGTAGTTTTGAATTTCAGCCAATCTGTGATATGAAAGCAAATATGTGGCTGCTTTATTATTTCAGATTTGTGCAATTCTATCCAATAAATCACGAGCCTTAAATAGTTTAGATTAACATGAAACAATTCACAAGGAACGTATTTCACTTATCATTGGCTGTACCTCAGAAAGAAAATGTTTTGATATTGTTACTACAAAAAAAACTGAGGTAGATATATTGTATAAATAGTATAAGTCAAACAATGTTAATTCAAAGTATGTAGACATGCCATTTATTGAGTACCCAAAGTAGGAATTAAATGATTACATCCTTACTCAATAATGTTGATTCCATATTCATTTTTAACTCTAGATAATTTTTACTGTGAAGATGATTTCTTTTTTAAATGTAGCATTCCTAGTTTTTAGCCATTAAACTTTTTATTTTAATAAATAGGAATATTTGGATGTACTGGGAAGACCAATGGTTTTAGCAGGAGACAAAGCTAAGCAAGTCCAATGGACAAATGTGTACCTGGATGCACTGGTAAGAGGCTGGCTATTCAACCAAAAACTGTCATAACAAAAGCACGCAGTTGACCTCTACTTCTTTGTAGGTGACATTTATCTTCTCCTCTTCATTAAGTCCTTTCTAAAGTTCTTTCTATCACAACTTTTTTTGCTAGAATTTAGATAATTTATGTATGAACCTATACTTGTGTGTAGTAGAGAAGCACAAATACAGTGTTATTTTCTTTTCTAGTTGATCCACTGAGAATGTAGAATTTCCATTCTAGAATCTTGAATTTATGGGCATTTCAATAACTTTCTGAGTATCTATTTTTCAAAAATGCCGAAAGCCATGGAATTAGTATCTAGAACTACAAATTTTGAACAAGAATTTCGCAGTATTTTTAAAGTAGACTTCAACTAGCAGAAGCATTATACTCTCCACAGCTCAAGCCAGACCCAACAACACTCAGAAGTACATGCAGTTAGCTAGGCAAAAATCGAACTGAATTCATCACAAATCTAATCACCTCTTCATGTATAATCACTTCCTTTAGGTCAGCCCTAGATATTTATGAAAATAGGCCATTGAGGTGATCAAATCCAGTATGAAATAACAAAAACATGTTAAGTAGTCTGTTGCACAATTGAAATTTTAGTACAGGTATTCCATCATATTTTAAAGGTGTGGTTTTTAATTGTAGGTGATTTTGCCCCTTACGGGTCATTTGGAACTATTTATAGATATTTTTATAGCACAAACACTGGGTTGGAGAGGGGTTGTTACTGGCATCTGATAGATAGAGGCCAGGGTTGTAGCTAAACATCCTACAATGCACAAGAGACCCCCACCCCCCGGCTCATATACACACACACAACAAAGAATCATATAGCTCAAAATGTTAATAGGGCTGGAGTTGAGAAACTTTGTTTTAGTGTAATTTTTAGTTTCCCGATATGAAAGTTATAGATAATAATTATCATACTTAATACTTATTCATATGTTTAATCTTAATAAGACTGTGTTAATGACTTTACTAATGTAATATATTGGAGAGAATCAAAATCCTAAGCCTAGAAAAGTATATGCTGATTCAATAACCCTTCCGCCTACTTGGAGTTCAATTATATGCTGATACTACTTTTCTAAATGCAATGATGAACCCAAAGGGCAAAATGCAATCCACTTAAAATTGCTTATCATTTGGTTCTTGTAAAATAAACATATACAGGAAATTAGGAGAAAAATAGGCACTATTAGCAGCAGCCTTGCTTGCTAAGACAGATAAAGTGAAGCTTGCTTACCTCAAGACTTAGCTAAAATCACTGACCAGTGCTCCTTCTTGACGTCACATATTTATTTAAGGTCACATGGTCATCTAAAGCTATGGTTAAAATGTTTCGCTTTTCCAAACCCATCACAGGACAGAATATGATAGGAGGAGTCAATAATAATGCCCTGTTGTATTTCCTATGACCAGAAGTTCATTAACCAGCATATCTGCATTGTTGATGAGGTTCTTACTGATAGCACAGATGACATTAGGAAGAAATTTTGGTTCTAAACAAGCTGTTCTATAAGTTGAAAGTAAATGTGAAAAATGAAAAAAAAACGAGGCACATGAATTGGCTATTCAATTAACACATAAAATATTCTTTTTGCTGACTTGAGAATCAAAAATGACCCATCTAGTATTTCTAATTATTTGTTTATAATCTCTGCACAAAGCAGAGTCAAAACATATGCTAGTCAAATTAACAGTTACATTAAGAAGGCAAATTTTCAAGATAAAATAAAATAAATATAATGAGCAAATGAAAAAAAGCTCTGGAAATTCAGAAGAAAGGAGCCGTATATTTAGGAATGGAGTAAGGTGAGGTTAAAAAGATGGTGATGTTTTAGCTGATTTATCACTTCAGGTAATGTTTCTATAATTGGTGATGAGTAGTGAACCACACTGGAGGTGCAGTATGAAAGTTGTGGAAGTGCTGGATATATTGAAGGGATACTAGTACCTCACTCACTTTTGAAGATAATGGGAAATAAGGTCA
Organism: Rhinolophus ferrumequinum; assembly: GCF_004115265.2. NCBI lineage: Eukaryota > Metazoa > Chordata > Mammalia > Chiroptera > Rhinolophidae > Rhinolophus > Rhinolophus ferrumequinum. The sequence continues at coordinate 42,305,493 of NC_046303.1, forward strand.
GAAATAACACTGGGACCGTATTGTGGAGGGTGCATTTTATTTGGGAGCCAATGTACGATTCTTTGTATAAAAAGAGATGAAAAAAAGAGTTGCACTCTAGAAAATAGACACCAAATAAATTCCAGGAGAGCAGAAATCTTGTTTTATTTCTCTTTTTTGCTCTCTAGAGATGTACAGTGTCAAGGAATAGAGTACATTTTTTTTTTTTTGTCTGCTTAGTAAATGAGGGGGAAAATGCAAGTTAAGCACCACTGAGTTCATCCATGAATTTGTTTAGTATGATAGTCTAGTAGCTCCTTTTAGGACACATGTGACCATATTTAGAAGCAAATTATAGTATTCTAAGCAAATGCAAAAGTGATCCAAAGAAAAATATTGCATCCTATATATCTTTCCTATACATGCCAGCATGTATAAAACTATGTATATACGTTACAAATCCAATAGGAAGTTTGCGAAAAGGAATTTTCACTGACTTATCTTTTGAATACTACTTTTATAAATGATCTATAATCTTGACTTTATTGAGGGAGAACGCTTTCATTGTGAATATTAATTTGCATATTTTAATTAAGAATGTTTTTTGTTCTTGCTTAGGACTAAATAGAGAGATAATGTGTATATCATCATGTCGCCAACTACATGTAGTTATTTCATTAATTTTATTTGTCCCATACAGTTTGGTGTCTTGTTCTGCTGAAACACTCCCTAAGATTGTCCTTCCTCACTAATTCAGTTCCCATTGTTTTCATGATTTCCACATGCACAATTTTACACCATAGCTTAAGATATTTTCTCCATGAAGCCACACTGTCTCTGGAATGAGAACAGTGGTCATGAGATTTGGATTTGGGGGGCATTTTTTCATAAGATACACTAATATTTCCATTCACCAATAACTGGTGAAGTAACATCATTCACCAATAATTTCTCAGTTTAGCAAATTCAAAATTTTCAACAATTTTAAAATTATTTAAAAAGCGATTGTTTTGAAAATGGAGTTTTGACATGAAAGAGTGGGAAAAAATATATAGTTGCTGCAGATGGCAGTGATGAAGAAAAAGCAACCTCTTACTTGAAAATCAGTTTATTTTAACTAATCTCTATGGATTAATTTAATGTATGATATTATCTACATGCTGATTAAAAGTATGTCATTCTTTTCCTTATACTAAATGCTTCTTAACTAGATAGAGTTTCATATTTGACATTTGCAGTTTTCTTGTATACATTTTACTTTGTCAAAAATTATAATTTCTTTTGGAAGGTGTTTGGAAGCAATATCACTTCCTTTGAACAGTATAGTGTTTACCTGGAATATCCCAGAAATACAATATCAATAACATGTTCCTTCTATTTATAGTGTTATTCTGCTACACCTTTGTGATTTTGCATAAAACCTTGGGCTTAGGGCATGAAATATTTTAAGAATAAAGCTATAACAAAAGAAAGTAAATAAATAATTTTAAATATGTAATATTTTAATATCACTCTGCTCATGGAGGACTCTGATTTAAGGTGAACTATCACCATAAGGAGTGGAGAAGCAGGGTTACTGAAATGTTTCATGTCACTTGATTTTTCTTTTAAGTTATTTGCAGTGTTCTCATAGAGGGTTGTTTTAGATGCTGCATGCTTCAATCACTGCCTAATAGATCCTGGTTATTTCTAAGACATTTTCATTTGTTTTTTGAAAAATTATCTTTCAAAATAAATTAGTAGTGTTTTTGTGGCTCTTTAGAATGTAACTATGAAATTCAGTGTCATATGTCAATGACTAATGCAATATGACAAAGTTTAAACTGTAATTTTAATTTGCCTTTTTTCTCTGAATCTATTTTTAGGAATTGGGACTTGTCATTACTGGAACTCTTCCGGTCTTCAACATAACTGGCCAAGTTGAAAATAAGACAAACTTAAAGGTTAAAAGTTAATTGACAAAATTAATGATAATAAATGATAAAGTATGACCTTGAAGTTGATTGTGGATATTTCTATAAGGAAATACATACGGTTTTGTAACTGTCATGTGAGGCCGACAGTAAAAGGCAACAGCTGCTTATGTGATAACCACCTGGGAAAAAGGAAATTCAGGTCAAATCTCTGTTTCCCCAGAGACAAGATTCAACTTAACTCTATTTAACTATGACCTGATGAGAACATAAGTGCAGACTCTGGGAGTGATTAAGTGACAAATGGGCAACACTATTGGGTGCACATTTTAAAAATGTATCTACGATATTCATGGAGTTGAGAAAGAAAAAAATCCAAAGAGCAATACCATGAAGATGTTTGTAGCAGGTGTACATAAGTATATATGTATCGAGTTATTCCTTCTCCAACTCCCATTCAAACAATTGTTTTTTTTAATCATCATGTAAGAGAAGGATTTGATTTAAATGAATAGTTCTCTATTTTTTTTTTTCTATTTTTTAAGATTCAGGAAAAATAATGAGTTTCATAAAAATCTCAATTTCTATAGCACTGGTATATTTTCAGTACTATAAAATGCTAGCCACTTAAAGTTGTGAAATTCTGTTTATTTTAAAAATACTTCTGATTTAAAAGTAGGGTAGCATTCCTATATCTTAGCTTGAATCAAAAGGAATTGAAGGATGCAGGAGAAGTTAAGATTTTTCTAATTCTAAATATTAATTGTATCTAAATATTCATTCAAAATATTAATGTAATTAGTTTGGTTGACATTTCTGATTTGAGGGATATTTATTTTCAGTTTATGGCATAATGAAGCCTATTGCACTTAAGCATTATTTGTTTAGTTATAACTTTCAGCTGAGCTCTTTATTTTATAATAATGTGGCCATAGAAAACTTTGGTGATTCTTCTTTGGGGGTCCATTACTCATAAAGGAGTAATTCTGTATGCCCTCATATGGACTAAGGGATTGCTTTAATTTGGGATTTTGCTCAAACTAGGATTGATTTACAGGAAAGTAGCATAGTTGTTTGCCTAATTTTCTCATTCTATGTGCACTTATGCAAAATTTAAAGAGTTCTTGTAACAACTATAGTTGTTGGATTTTCTGATTTTCTGATTCTAAATTCCTGACTCTAAATTTTAACACGATTTCCATCTTTATGCCCCACAGAAGATTATGATAGCAATTTGCCACGTAGCCTCCTTGACTTGCAGCTAACACCATGATGCCAATTGATTGGTATTTAGAAGTTAGCGGCAAGCAAAAACAGTATTTTGAGGATTTTTGCTATTTTATTACCAATAAGGTCTCAGACTTTTCAAGATATTACACATACACGGGTACTATCAACAGCAAACATCTATAGTTTTTCTCATTCCATATTGCCCAACATCTTCAAGCTGGACATTTTTGTGATTTCGTAATCACAGGACACCACAAAGTCAGTCTATATTCACATACAAAGACACACACACACAGGGCTACAGCTGCTGACTGCAAGTAGCAGTTAAAATAAATATTAGGGGTAATGAGTACAAGAAGTATCAAATAAAAATTTTCACAGTTTTCTTATATTTCAATTTCAATCATCAATATTTTATTTTTTTTTAAGCTAAATAGTTAGAATGACAAAGTTGTGTGGAAACCATCAAAGCTGAGAGTCATTTTAAATTGATACGAAAAATGCCTCACCCTTATACAGATGTTTAAGCTACTGTGGAATACAACCATTGTCCAGCAAAGGGATAGGTAATATATTAATTGTGTAGACATATGTAAATTTTGGTATAAAACACACTACCTTTTTTCTATCTTATTATAGAACCAGCTGATTCTTGGTGTGATGGGAGTTGATGTGTCTTTAGAAGACATTAAAAGACTAACACCACGTTTTACAGTAAGATGAAACTTACTCTTTTGGTATCTTTTCTATTTTTGAAGCTCTAAAACATTAAGTAATTCTCAAAATTTATGTGCAGTTATCTTGGCAAAGGTACTAAGTGTTAAAAGGTTTCTTAAAATAAAGTATAAAAATATCATGTTGTTCTTCTTCATGCTTTAAAATATGTATTTAAGATTGTTTTAAAAAAAGAATGAGGATTTCTGGTTATGACTCAGGGAACTCTAAAGTGTTTCTTTTGTTTTTTGCTGTTTTTCTTTTTTAGTTGTGCCCCAATGGCTATTATTTTGCTATTGATCCTAATGGTTATGTTTTATTACATCCAAATCTTCAGCCAAAGGTATGTATATAATTTGTTTATAGTGATTAGCGTTCTGTAAATTTAATGATTAATGTTTTTAATAGGTTTTTCATTTTAAAATTCACTATATAACACTAACTGTAAAGGAATATTAAATCTGTTACGTTAAAAGCTGACAAGAACATAGTTTATAATACATAAAAGTGTGAAAGCAATTTTCATTTTCTATTACCCATTTAACTATCCAATATTCATATCCAATATTTAGCTAATCAATATTCCTAGCTTAAAGACAGCCATTATCACTCTCTGTGCTTGAGTTCCACACATCCCACTTGGATTTTGTTTAAGGTTGTAAGATAGTGAAGGAGATTGCCTGACCTGGGTGTGAACCTGATAAATATAAGTAATGTTCCTCCATGCACAGGCCATGTTTTCCAACACCTTTTTCTATTGGTATTTATCTCTCCCTTTCATCTCCCAGAGTGTTTTTCTCTGTTTTCCACTTTGGGCAGGCTTATAAAAATATGTATGAAATTCAGTATATAGAATTCCATAGGATGGGCTTCAGAAGTGTTTATTAATCAGTGAGTTATAAGAAAGTAATAAAATTCTATCAACAATTTTATCCTAATATTTGTCTTTTTATTCCAAGATAAAAAGTGTTTTCTTAAATGTTTCATCCAACCTATTTCACTTTTAATTAAAGCTTCATAGGTAGGGTGAAATTTCTTTATTTAGAAGTAAAAGTTGGTAAAAATCTTGTATAAGTGTAATTTCTAACCATCTTTAAGTTGTTAGTTAACTTTGAAGGTAATACTGAGAATAGTTTAAACCATGCTGGAAGGAAATACTATATGTGGTCATGCATACTACCTTTTTTTCCCTAGTCATGAATATTTAATATCATTTAGTGATATTTTAGGACACACACAATTACATGCATACACACACACACACACACACACACACACATACACGCACAAAATTGAGTCATTTAAATATTGTTCAAATCGGTAGTGTTTAAGAACCATTGATATTGAATGTAAAAACATATGAAATGGTTATAGTTAATGTCTCTTTTAATTGTTCTCACTTTGGAACTTATTCCCATATACTTATTTCCTTCATGATCTAAATATTTGCAATCAAATGTAGCTGCCGATCACACTGCATTATTTTGTAAAGTTGTTACTTTATGTAAGTGCAGTATAGGCTTTTTTCACATTGTTATTAGTCTCTCACAGCTTTTTATAAACATGTCATGTTCCTCGTAATGGAGTTGTTTATGATTGACTAAACATTCTATGATTTTGCCATGGTTGGAAAATTTTATGTTTTTGTATCTTTTTAAGATTTCTAATAATTTCTGATATTATTATTTGGTCTTTATATATCCAGGATATTTTAAATTATATCCCTATAACTAAAGTAATTTAGAAGTAGTAACAAGGTAATATTCTGAAGGACGTGAAGGATCTCTATTTTTATGATTGTATGTGTTAACACCTTCCCTAAAAGGAATTAAAATATATCATAGACAAAATAAAAGAATAATGAGAATAATGCACATATGATGTGTATATATATTTACATATATATGTAAATCCATCACTTTGAAGTGATAATTTGATAAAGGTTTTTCCCTTTTCTACCTTTTTCTACTAATAGCTAATATTTAAATAGAAAGAATTTTATTTGGCTCATATTTGAAATAATTTACTAAAATTTATGAAATTACAAAGGAAATATAAATTCTATATAAATACTAATTATAGCCCGAGTGATTTTGTTCAGGATTATGTTGCTTTTCATATTTTTATATAGGAAATTATCAAAGCAAGTATGCAACAAGACATTTAGAAAAATAACGTTCTAAGAACCATTAAATAAATGTTTGAACAATTAATACATTTTTTTCTGAAATTCATGCTTCTGAATTAAATTTGATTGTGAATTTTTATCATTAACACGTTAAACATGATTTCTATTTGGCGGGTGATGTTGTATACTGTACAGATAGATATAAGAACCTCATAAAACGATGATATAGTTAGTATAAGGCAGTTGTCTTAGAAATAAACAAATACAAAGGACGAATATGGTAATAGCTAGTATACTAACAAAATTAATCTTAATTTTTTCATCTGAAATTCACCAGTTGAAAGGAGGAAAGTAATGCCATATTCCACAGTACTCATTAATATTTAACAAGGTCCAAGTCTAATGTTATGCAAGTATTCTCTGCTGAATACCTTGTGTTTTTTTTCTTGAAACTATAATCTTAATTCAGTTTTTTTCAGCACAACTTGTTGCCTGCAAAAGGCAAAACAAGCATCCTTTAAAAAGCTCAGAATATCATTAAAGTAGCTATGAACCTTTGCATATCTAATTTTCTAAGGAATCATTACTTAAAATGTACTATCACCACCATGATCACACATAACAAATGCTGAATTATGTATTTTTATTTTATTCCAAACTGCATTTTAATTTTTTTTTCATTTTGTCATTGAAATAACCAGGTTAGGTATACTTATTAGATATCTCATTTTGATCAATCTTAAGAAATACTTATCATAAAGAAAATTGTGTATAATTGATGTTTTAGAAGTCAATATTTAAAAAAAATCTGCAGTGTTATGATTGAATTTTCCATTAGTGCCATATATAAAACACTTGGGATCACTTCAGAAAACAAAGGCACAAATTTTAAGGGTTTAAGATTAAGACTTTTCAATATTCTATAATATTTTTGACACATTTGAATCATGTAAATTCTAAGAATTCCTTTTTTTATTTTTATTTTTTCAATCATCATAACAATTGTCTGAAACACACCATCTTTCTCATTTCCCACTTGTCACTTTTTTTCTAGGAAAAAAAAGAATATTAATAGTCATTTTGCTAAACAAAATTATGAATATTCTTAGTAACATATAACATTTTTTATATACAAAAAGTATTTTTAAACTTTCATTTATTGACTCATCATGAACTCTATGATACCTGCTTCTGATGAAGGAAATATCTGACCCAAATTGATTATAGGCTAGAACCTTTACCTGTACTGAGATGTCGTATGATGAATTACCATCTTTCTGTTGCTTTAGCCTATTGGTGTAGGTATACCAACAATTAATTTAAGAAAAAGGAGACCCAATGTTCAGGTAACTGTGACTGAAGTTAGCCATGCCTTCAAATTTGCTAAATCAGAATGGAAATTAAGCTTCTCTTCCTAAAAGCATATGATTAATGCAGCCTTTCCTGACATCAAGCTTCCAGAGCATGAGATGGAAATGGAGCATCATTTCTCAATAAGCTGGAGCAAAAATGTCATTAATGCTGGCAGAGGGTATGCGTTGGCTAACTACAGATGACTAGCAAATTATGTAATAATAACATTAACAATCAGAGTAATCATAATCAGATGGCTTCTAAAAATAAATGTATTAAATATTGTGAAATTCGTGCCAGATCCATGTAATCCTAACAATTTGCTTGTAAAATTAACTTCTAAGTGGAAATAAAAATACGATTCTGATGTGATAGTTTCTATAAGCCACAAAACGTACGCCAAAATGTCTTTGAACTTCTGTAAGTATATTTTAGATTAGCAGTTAAAAAAATTTTCCTTCAGCTAATTAAAAATGTCCAAAATTGCGAATAAATATTCTGAATTTTTTATTGCTTGGCAAACTCATTGCAAAATCCTTTCTCTATTGGCAACAAAATTTAAACATTATTGTATGTATGTGTATTTCAATAAGCACACTAAAAATAATCAACGTAAAAAGGATACTGCCAACAGTTTAGTTTAGTAAAAGAATTTCAGAAGATTAAAGGAAGTTCAATATAACTTAAGGTTTTATATGTAAGCCTATTATTTCTTTAAAAAAAAAAATGTTGCGGACATAATACAGACAGTCCCTGATTTGTGATGGTTCAAGTTAAGGTTTTTTCCACTTTACAAAGGCATTAAAGCAATATGCATTTAGTAGAAACTATACTTTGAATTTTGATCGTTCTCTGGACTAGCAATATGTATTAGGATTCTTTCTGGTGATGCCGGGCAGCAGGGAGCTGCAGCTCCCGGTCAGCCACGCAATCCGGAGGGTAAAAAGCCAAGACTCGACAGTGTATCCAGTGTGTTAAATGATTTTCCCCGACTGTAGGTGAAGTGTTCTGAGAACATTTAAGATAGGCTCCGCTAAGTTTTGATGTTCGGTAGGTTAGGTGTATTAAATGCATTTTGACTTACCGTATTTTCAACTTATGATGCGTGTACCGGTATGTAACCCCATCATAAGTAGAGGAGCATCTGTAATGAAGAGGTAGTATGATATTAAGAAGAGATGGAGCTATGAATTATAGAAATGAGTTTTAGTTTCATTCTACTTATACCCAACACTGTATCCTTGAATAATTCTCTAAATTTTCTAAACCCCATAGTACTTCAGTTTTTTCATCTGAAAAGCAGAAGGATTTAACTAATAATTGTTTTCTACCCCACACAGTGTATTCGTGTAGGAAATTAAATTGATGTATATATATCAATTCCTGGCAAATCCTGATTTAATTTAGCCAGAGATGGGAATCAAGGCTTCTGATTTGTTTTTAAAGCTTCCCAGGTTGTTCTAAAGTGTAGAGCCACTGCGTTAGTGCAAACTTCAGTTCCCTTCTAGCTCTAGAATTCCATGACAGTTTGAATTTCATGTTGTTGCATCAGTCTTTATATCTTTTATGGTTCCTATAGAGGTTAAAATTATACTTATGTCTTTTCTTGATACAATAAATTGTTTTGTAGTACTCATCTTGCATGTTTCTTTCTTAGCAGTCATGTACATTTTAGGAAATTATTTTTGCAGTACTTTCAAATATTGCATGTAAATATTATGATATAATTTAAAAATAAACAACCTTAAAAGTGGTTTGTTTTATTTTTGTTTTCCTTTAAGGAAACCCCAAATGGCAAACTAGCAACCACACAAGACTTCTGAATTTTGGGAATATTTTTTGAACTACGTATGTAGTATTTTTAATAATACTTAACTACTAATTATTTCAATTTAAAATTTGTTAACAACATTGCCTTTTATTTTAGTTCCACAAATGATGTGGTCATTATGTCAGTTGGTATTCAAATTTTACGAATGAGAAATGTTAGATATTTAAAATATCAAACAAAAGTATTGGGAGTGCAGAAAATGAATTTCAGTTTCCAAGCCTCTCTTGATGCTTTCTTATTAGAAGATTCTGCTTTTGAATTTTTTAATCACTGTGCCTATGATGGGTCTTTTAAAAAATGGTCAGCCAGATTGCCATTTAAGCGATACAATTTATGCATTGACATTTTTCTTTTATGATTTCATTTTCTTCTCTGTGTCTTTATATGTTGGATTGGGACATGATCTTCATATTGCCAATTCTTCCTGATAATGCCTCCTCCATGCATGCTGTTTGGGTCTGGTCATGCTATGCATTATCCATTGCATGTAAGATAATATTATTTATGTTTTGATTATTTTGATTTTGTTTTGCAATGAGTTTGTTAAAATTTTAATGCTGGTATGATGGTGTTTGTTTCATGGGACTTTAAATAAACAATTCTGAATAATATTGTCAACTTTAGAGTATCGTTTTGTTAGAGACTTTCTCGGTTTTGTTTTTTTAAAAAAGGATTAGGATTATTTTCTATGTTTTTTTTTCCTTATGAAATGTGCTACATTTTAAATGAATATTTGCTTCTGAGGTAATAAGATGCTGTCCAAATATTGGTCAGTATTTTTCTTATTGAAAAATCTAATACTTATTTTCAATATTCTAGAACCTTCTGATTCTAGATATTGAGTTCATAAGCAGTGAATATTATTTCAGTATAAGTGCCACAGTTAAGATTATTTTTGTAAATTTGCCCTTAAAAATCCTCATTCTCAAAACCCATGGGAATCATAAATTTTCATTATGTAAGTGGAGTTACTTTTTGAAGGACTATGTCATTCATCATTTGAGATAAATAAAATATGGTTAATTTCAATATATTTTAATTATTGTTATTGTCTCGGGTAGTCAGTGCTCCTAAAACAGTGTAAAATGGTAATGATCTGAATATATTTTGGAAGAGCCAATGAGGCTGAAATTATTAAAATCCCACTGGCCTTGCACTAATACCACATAATTTGTATTTAATACTTCTATCTAATTAATTATCCTAGTTTAGCGGTATTTATTTTAGTAAACATTAAATATCCAGTTTCTTAAATTTTGCAGTTGTAAAACAATAGACAACTCTTACAATTTCATTGTTCTAGTGAACTTTGAAATTCCATGGCATGTTGTATTACTTAGCAAGTATTATAAGAGAAACAATATATTTTCGTTTTACAAATAATTCAGTAAGTCTTCATTTTATAATTGAAAAATTTGTTAAATGTTATATGAGGTAAATATGCCAGGCTAGCAGTTTCATTTGATATATTCATTGCCTTCTTCTATTAGGAATTTTATTGTTGGACACCAGCAAGAAGAAGCAGTGGGAGATGTTAAAGCAGGAAACAGTATTTTGCGAACCCAAGGGTTATTATTCTAGTTAGACTTAAATTACAATAGCTAACCTTTGTTAAAATCCTTATGACTTGACCACAAATTTTATCGTATAAAATTTACTTAATTGACTTATTGAAATAATAATGTAAAATTTCTTAGATTCAAATATATGAAGCAAACTTGCACCTGTATACATTTTAAGGAAAAATATATTTAGAAGTTTCTTTTGCTTAGCAAATTCAAACATAGTTTCTAAAATATTTTTCCTCATGTAATTTCTTATTTCATTATAGAATAAAAATAATAATGTATATTATTTATATATATTGTCTTTATTTTATTGCTAAAGATGTTATTCGCCTGGCTATAATTTGCTCCTTTCCATCCTAATTAAAGAAAAAGGTTGTGGGTGGATCTTCAAAAGTCATTTTCCCCCAGAACTACTTGTTATTCTAAATGTAGTATCTAATGCAGCACTCAAAATGAGACTGTCTTGAGTTGGTGGCGATTAATTAAAATATGTCTGCTGCACTTAAAGTTCAAATTCCTGGCCTATTTACTAATAAAGGTGTGTATATATATATATATATATATATATATATATATATATATATACACACACACACACACACATATACATATGTATACATATATATATAAATATATGTGTATATATATACATATATACCTTTATGCAATTATTATGTCAGCTATTTAATATACCTTAGGTAAGTAACTTCTACAGGATTAATTTTATATCTAAACATCCATTGAATTATTCTACATATAGCATTGTTTTACAGTATCATATATGCCTAATTATTATTTTCTGTGTAGAACCCTAAATCTCAGGAGCCAGTCACTTTGGATTTCCTTGATGCAGAATTAGAGAATGATATTAAAGTGGAGGTGAGTATAATCAGTAGGCCTCAGGTCAGATGCTGGAATTCACCTGTTCCACCAGTTTCTGTTGAGTGGCTTCTTTGTGTTAGGTTCTCTCTCAGGTACTATATACACAAAGATGAATATCTAGTCTTTGAAAATGTCTAGGTCCTAGGCTCACTCATCCAAAAGATCATATGAAAAGGAATAAAAATTTTAAGTTGGGTGTGATCTTAGTTTTTTTCTTTCTTATTCAACAAGTAGAAATATTTTAAGTATTTCAGTACAAATGTAACTTGTAAATTTCAATTAAAAAAACACATATGGAAGAAGTTGCTGTAGAACTGAAAGAAAAGTTGAAGGGAATCTAACCATCCGACCACACAATGAGCAAGATACAGAGAGAAACCACCATGTTTATCTTAATACTCTTTACTCAGAAAATTTCTATTTTATTTCAAAATCAAAATTGCATGTCATTTCCTCTGAGAGGGCCTTCCATAAGAATAAGGATAATCAATAATAATAATAATAATAATAATAATAATATTTATTAAGTTCATTATATGTGTCAGTATGGATTCTCAAGAGCCTTTGAAGTATTATTATTATTATTATTATTATTATTATTATTATTTTATCTGTTGTACTGATTATATATTTGAGGTACAAAGGATTGAGTAGCTTGTCTCCATTACTCAGTTTAGTAAATTGCAGAATCAGGCTCTATTACTCCAGAACAGAGATATTTTTAAATTCTGTCCTATGGATCAACTCCTCTTTCTATGCAAAGTCCACCAATTTCTTTTATAACTTGTCTTAATTTGTGCTTGCTTTACACATTTTACACATTTATTCCCTCTTTATGGAACACTACAATTTAATTATTTATTATAATTACCCTAGACCAAGGCAAGTTTTAGATGATTAAAGAATATTTGTTGTAAAGTGTTTTGACATGATCCAGGAGGATCACGTAATGGTGAAGAGCTTGGTCTGTGGTCTCTCATGCCACTGAGTGACTGTAATGTTATTTATCCTCTTTTAAGTCTCCATTTCTCCTCACTCAATCTAATAAAGTAATTAACCACTCTTTCACATTACAGAAATTAATGAATGGTTGAAAATATTAAGGATATTTTTTATTATTTTAAAATAATCCAAAATGATTATAATGCAGTAACTTTTAAAACTTATTCCCACAGAACAACTGCAACTACTAATAAAACTAACCTACTGTTTTTATTCAGTATATCCTGAAATAAGTTATAATAATACTTTAATAATTATACTTTGGTAGGTCAGTTGAGTACCTGCAATAAAGTAATTGTTTCATTTTCTCTTAGATTCGAAATAAAATGATAGATGGAGAAGATGGGGAAAAAACATTCAGAACTCTGGTTAAATCTCAAGATGAGGTAAGAATTAAGTCAGGCTTATTCTTAAATAAAAATATGTATGTTAATAATAATTGATATAGTTAGTTTGTCTTTGTTTTCTATTAAAGCAATATTTATCTATAAGAATGTCTTTAGTAAATAAAGAAATGTTAGGCACTCTTTTCCTAGAGGAATATTTTCAATAACATTTTTAAATCTTTATTTTTTAATAAAACAACATTGCTTTCGATTTCTTGATGTATTCTTATAACATTAACAGTATGTTCTTGGAAATGATATTTTATGCCTCCATTTTTTTTATTATAAGGACTAGAGCACAATTTAATGCAGATGTTCTAATCATTAATGCCCCATATATTAATTACTCGGGGTTTTTTAATTTGTTTAATTATTTCTAACTTGCTTTATCTTTTACTATTTATGCGCTTTATAGTATAATTACCCTGCATTTAAATCTGAAATTAAATCAAGGGATAATACAACTATCCCCATAAAGCACTGGTACAAGTATGTCATAATAGGCTCATATTGCTTATTGTTATCCCATTGACATGGAAGAACTCTTTGTATATAAGGGGTGTGTCTATCCATTATTAGTCAAATATGAGTAAATATACGTTCATCTCTTTGAGTAGTTGAAAAAATACATAGAACCCAGAAGAATTTGAGCCTGAAAACTTAATTTTAGCTTTTGTATCATCCTTTTTAAATGTAACATTTCTCCAGAATTCCTCAGCAGAACTTTTTTCTAAAATGGAGCTAAGATCTTAATATGATCCTTCATTAGCATCTGGTTTTCCTCATTTTAATATCATTGGGAGTCCCTATTAGGAGAACACAAAGGGAGGTATATATTAATTTTCGTGTCTGTTGAAACTTCAGTTCTGTTTCCTTAGACTTTAGCTGTGCTATCTACCACTCACTCCTTAGAAGATGTACACCATTCAGCTGTTCTGCCACTTTCTCCATGTCGTTTTACCAACCAGAGCTCTGACTTGCACGTTCCTTTCTCAATTTGCAAATCAATTTTGTTTCTGTTAAATCACTTTGACATTTTCTTCCTTCAATTTACGTATAACATTTTTGGATCACTATCTACCTATAGGGTTTTCCTATTACTAATATTGAAAAAAAATATTACTTGTATGTTTCCCTGATCTGATACTATTTTTGATACTGTTTTTATAACTTGCTGAACAACACTAGTCTGCCAGGCTTGTTTTTGTTTGTTTGTTTTAATGAAGTATAACAAATATGTAAACATTATTTCTTTCAAGAATTTTACTAATCCAGAAACCTGAGTACTTCCTGTCCTCCCTTCTCCCATTCGCCACTCATGTTTAAATAAAGCCATAGGGGTAAATAGCTGTAGAGGGGTCTGATGTATAGAGGCAACATTGTGTAGTTGCTATAAAATGAACTTGGCATCATACATTTTCCGTTATCCTGCCAATTAAAGTCCAATTTGTGCAATATAATAATATTTACTCCAAGGGGTTGATTAGATATACAAAGTGCTTACTATATTGCCTAACAGCAAATAATACTTTAGTGAATGTTACTATTCTGATCAGAATAATGAAGCTGGAGATAAAAAATTCAAAGATATAAATGTGTCATCACTATATCTAATGGAAGAAAGAATGATAATTTCTTTCCCATTGTTTAGCAGCTGCATATGGAAAATTCTGTATCCATGAAATTATTTAGCTCTGAACTTCCTTCTCCTGGTAGATTTAGTTGTTTTTCTAACCTTCAATGATACTGAGTAATTAATCTCTTATGATAGATAAAACTTAATAATAGCTTCATAATAACAGTGACATGCTAATCATACATTTGGATCTAGACACTGCATTAATTTCCTGATATTACCAATTTCTCTTAAACATACTCTAGTATGGGAATATCTGAGCCTTATTTTACATTTCATAGTCCTATTTCATTATTAAAGTTTCTTTTTCAGGAAATACTGTTTTCAAAGTTTTCAGTTTAACAATGTGGCATAAATTACTAAGATTTTACACTTTTAAGTCCTTAAAATTTATCATGTGGGTATTTGTTTTTGTCCTAAAATTTTGCTTCTTACATACATAGACCCATAACAGAATAAACACATGAGGAATAGAACAGATCAGACATTTGGGATGAAAGATGCTGAATGACCACAGAGATCCTAATGTTTTGCTCTTATGTAAATTTACTTAGAATTAAAGGCAGTAATAACCATGTCAGCCTTTTTCTTTTCTAGAGATACATTGACAAAGGAAACAGGACATATACATGGACGCCTGTCAATGGCACAGATTACAGGTAATTGACTCTATTTATATGTATATTGTATAAAAGTAGTCACTTCCGTGTCTTTCACCAATTTTTAGTAGCCATTTTTCCAATGGCTGAGTATTAAGTCTTTGCATTTTCATAAGCTATTTTCAATGTAATTAAAATAGAGATGTTACCCTTTCCAACATTAAAATGTTTAAAGTCATAAACTCTTGTTTTCAAAATGGAAAAGATGGAGAAAAGCTAGTAGTATAAAATTTAGAAATGAAAACATAGTGATATAGATATATTTGATATTTTGTGTATTTATGTCAGTAGCAATAAATGCTGACAGAATGCCCTGAATTTGTAGTCATCACCTCCACTGACTTCCTAATTTAAACTACTTTACATTACTTACATTCTAGATTGTAAATTAATTTTAAAATAAAATTTATTATATCATAGTGTAATCTGATATAAAATGCTCAGTTGATATAATTTATACCCATAAGTAGCAATTTCGCAATATCCCAGTCCCTCCAATGGACCAGGCCTCCGAAAACTGGACAGAGCAACACTCGATATCTTCTTGGAAATTCTCCGTTCCTCAACACTTGCTGAACATTTACTTTACTTTCTTTGCTCTAACTCTTCTCTGAGGTCATAGCTTTCCCTGTGCTCCTGCCTCCGACAACCTCACAATACCGAGGCTGACATGAGTATGTCCTTCTTGTTCCCCATTCTCAATCCCTCCTCCCTAAAACCCCATCTTTGAATCTCATGTCACCAGACCATACCACCCACCATTCCTTTCTTTTAAGTCATCTCCCTCTCGTTCATATAAGATTTCAGTTCCTGGCTCACGGTCACTTTCTCGTACATTCATATAGATCAGTGTTTCTCAAATTATGATATAACCATACTTATGTAAACTATCAGGCTGGTGCAAAAGTAATTGCGGTTTTTGCAATTATTTTTAACCTTTTAAACCGCAATTACTTTTGCACCAACCTAATAAAACAAAAATTATTTACTAAAATAAACTTTAAAAGAGATAAAACTCAGGCTAGAAACTGTTATTATTAGATTCCATAGACATAAAATTCTTCTGTCAAATTGCGGTAAAATTTTCTAAATGCTTACTCAATTTCTGTACTTACCTGGTCTCGAGCTGGTCATAGTTTGCAAATGGGCCAAGTCCATGACCACACTTTAAATAGCATTGACATAGATGATTTTTTTAATACCTGGACTTTTCTTTTTTTTTTTATCTCCTCTCCTCTAATGATCTTGCCATCCCCCTACCTTAGGGACCTAGTCCAAGGTGATGTTTTGCAAATTACATTATTAAGACTGCAACTCCTTCATAATTTTTTTTCTTTGTCCAACTCCCAGATGACTGCATTTTAGCTTTCTACCCCCTCCTTCCCACAGCCCGACTGTAACAATCTTTTATCTCAGTTGCGACCTGAAAACCATCAATCCTTTCTACCTTTCACTGCCCTTGTTTTCTACATGTCTTCTCCACCCCAGCCCACCCTCACCTCTTTATTCAGCATAAATTCCTTGGGTTTTGTTATGCTCACCCTTTTACACACACCGTCAACTCCCTTCACCCCATTTGGATTTGGCAAATGGCAGTTTTGGCAAATCCCAATCCTGGTTAAATTTAAAGTATTCCCAACATACTGCCCACAACATACACATAACCTTTCAGGGGAGCCCAGAGTGCTGGGGATTTCCATAGAGCTGTAACAATGTTATCGAAGGAAACTTGGCTTTTGTTCCTAGGATGGCATACAGAATAGATATAGAAGAGGGGAACACAGGTATTCACGTCATGATACACTAATGCCAGTCCTTCTCCACTTTTTCAGTTTTGACATTCTTTTGAACCTATTGAGAAATACCCGAATGACTGTTTTAATTATTCTACTTCTATCTGTCTACTGATTTCCATCTCTCATTTCTATTAGGCATGTACTTACAAACGTATCATCTTTATGTACATCCATAGTCATTTTTATTTCCTCTTCCGTGATTATTCCCAGCTTTCCTATTTTGGATAAACTTGTCCAAAGGTGTGATGGGAGAGAGGAAATCTGGGAACCCTGTCTCTTTAAATGATTTCATGATAAAGTATTGGACGCAGTGTGTGAGAATGTGCTCTCTGCCTTTGTGGCTCAGGTGGACAAATTCTAAGTTAGAAAACTGTTTCCTTTTGACCCCGATAATGAGTCAGCAATGCTGGTCGGTCCTACTGCAGTCATAATTACACATTGGGGGTATACATAAATGTGTTTGTAAAGTGCTCGTGTTCCCTGTGTCTACCCCTTTCCCTCACACACCCAGTCATAATACACGGTGTGGACAGATAGATGTTCTTTTCTCCAGCTCTGGATGTTACTCCTTGTTCACAAAACTTTGGTCTCTTCTCACTTTCATCCAAGTTAAATTTGGACTTCCAAATATGATATTCACATCACACATTGCTAGCCCCACCATCTGCCCTGTCATTTCTTCCACTGCCTTTCCCTGATACAAATCACTGTTCTCTGAACAGGCCCCAATTCCCCACTTCTGTGTGTTTTCCTCAGACATTCTCTTCCCAAATCTACAACTTTCAACCATATTAAATCTCTTTCCATTATAGGTACTTCCTGAATCTCTGTATAAATAAATTCACAAATAGCAATTTAAAAACAAAATATTACATCTAAATTGAAGAAAAATGGCATGTTCTGATTTAATGAATGAGGTACCAAATTTCACTTAATGATATCCAGCTCCTTAAGCCTTGATATAATGTAGGCACCACATTTTGAAATATAGTAATGAATTATATTAATAGAATTCTCTGATTTTTAATGAAGAGTTTAGCTTCATTGTGATAGACGATCAAGTTGAAAAGCGTGATATATTCCATTTAACTAGTTAACAGTGTTTATGTGAGTCACAAAAATAGTGCATGGGTTCCAGCATCCATCTGGTGGCCACTGGCTTTATTTGACTTTAATCCCTAGGAAAAAATAAAGCAGCCATGGTCTATCATGTTTATATGGAGAAAGACAACAAACATTACAAAGGACAGCATCATTGACTCAGAATCTTAGTAAAGTATGGCTGCTGTAGGTTGAAGAAATAACTGTTGCCCTGAGATGGAAATAATCAAATTAAGTGTAACTATATTTTCTATAGAATAAAGTGTAGCGATTCATAACAACCTGAGACAGGCAGGAGCCAATAAGATGTATATTAGGTATGTCAACTTTAAAACTTCTATTGTGCTCCTCATGAGTTTCCACACAATTTTTTATGGTACATGAGATGTAACCCAAGCTTACAGAGTGACACCGTAGCAGCCGCATGATATAATGTTATCAGTTTTAATTAGAAGTTTCTCTTAGCAATAAATGCTGATGGTGTAGTAAAAATGTCCTAATTTCCCCTGAGAGGAATTTCTAGAAGACTGTCTTCAAATGCTCAGTAATTCTGCTCTACATTTTATAAATGGCAAGTGAATCATGAAAGGTCATCTTGCTTTCAGACTAATTGCACTGCTTATTTTTATTTTAATCTCTGCCTCCACTGAAAGGAAGTTACCTATAAAAATGAATGTAGAGATTTTTATTAAATCTACATAACATTTTATTTCTCTGACCTTTATCCATCAGGAAAGTCTATGAATTACTTAGTGTAGGAGAAAGATTTTTGGGGAACTGGCGGTAATAAGCATCTACTCATTTTTGCTATCTTGACTGCATACTGAAATTGTAGCAAATAAACCCTTGCTTTTTCTTCTTTGTAGAATGAATTTTTAGTATATATATTCATAAGAAGGAAAACCTGAAATTTTATATTTTTGTCCTGTGTTGTATTGTCCATAAAAAAAATGTATAATGAGATTGCAGTCTGGGTTACATCCATTCCAAAAGCCTATGAAACATAAGGCTTGAGTTATTTAAAAGAATATCTCCTCCAAATGCCTAGAAAAACTAGAAGCCTAGATATGCACACTTGTTCCTATAAATTGCAAAATGTTAGATTAAATATTAAAAGTAAATGCTGAATGACTCAGTTGGTCAAATTGAAAATAGTTGCACTGGGAATTTTTGAGATACCCTCATTTTTTGCACCTATTAGTTCATAAGTTTCCTTCTACGTCCATATTCAAACATTGCGAAGGTCATTTGCAACAGTAAATGTGGATATGGAATACTTAGTTATATCCTACACCTGTACATTAGCCATTGTGAGAGTAAAAGAAGTATACATATGCAGTTGTATTATTGGAAACTGCATGATATTCAAGTATTCTGACATCTTTTAACAGTTCCAATGCATTATGTGTTTTATTAATTGGCAACTTCCAAACAGTAAGGTTAACCTGCCTGTCGGTTTTTGATTTTGTTCAGTCATTAAGACAAGCCTTGTTCAGTCATTAAGACAAGCCTGTTTGATAATAGTCCTGTGTCAAATGTTCTGAACTTGGCTTAAGATTCGCACTGGACCTTCCCTCCAGTGTGTACATCTTACCATAAGTCTAGAGTAGCCCCATGACTCTTGTAAAGTAGTGAGCTCAAGACATAAGTCCTATTTAGTAGCAATTTACCAAATGATATGGAATATCCACAGTAAATGAACTTGAAATAAAATGCCAAGCCTATTGGGTAAGAACCAATGGGATGAGCAGGAAAACTTTCTTAGTTTATAAAAGAATTTGCATTTTCCCATTAACGGACAGTGTGGACTTGTCTAAAGACAAGTTTTAAAATAATAAGTATTTAACCCTTCACAATAATATATTTCAGATGATTATATACATTCTATAATAGAAATAATACTTCTTACATTTGGTATTTTTAATAGTGTACATTTACTACAAAGCACTTCAACATTACATATAATTAAGTTTATTTAGTTTGTTTAAGCATACCCTAGTATTAGATTGGTGCAAAAATAATTGCAGTTTTTGCAATTTTTTTTAACTTTTTAAACCGCAATTACTTTTATGCCAACCTAATATTATTATTTTTCAACACTCAAAGTGTTTTAATACACTTTTCTGGAAAATAGTACCCACCACATTTCTTTCTCAGCTAATTTATGAGCACATTTAGAAGCTTATTTTACATATGTCTCTTCTGATATCCTACAATGTAGAGAACTGGATGACTTAGGATGGCAAGACTGAATTAAGTACTCTATTAGCTGAATGCATTTTACTGTCAAAATAATATGTCTTTTCCATGAGGAAGATCTTTGGATTTTTTCATGAACTTGATGTGTCTTTTTTTTGTTTTAAGTTATGTTTCATTTTTGTTTGTTTGTGTTTATGCTTCTCTTGTTTCTATTGCAGTTTGGCCTTGGTATTACCAACCTACAGTTTTTACTATATAAAAGCCAAAATAGAAGAGACAATAACTCAGGCCAGATGTAAGTACTGTGAAAGCAACTTTAGGGTCTATTTGTTATCCTTGAATATCAGATGTTTAAAGACTTCTAGATTTTGGAATACCCAAGGCTTATACAGTTTAGTAGGTGTTATTACCAAATCTACAGCAATGATTCTAACCTATTCCAAACATGCAAGGAACAAGAAATATTCTACATGGATAGAATATGAGCAGGTACTCCAGTCTCACTGGCAGTTCCCACCACCCTTCCTGCCTTGCTTTGTGCTGATAGAATCATTGCAGTGCTGTGTCCTCTGTTTCTGTTGGTTTAAGGGTCTGCTAGCTGGCGCAAAATGTTTCACGTAGTCTCTACTCATGGCACTGTGCGAGTAAAGCTTTATCTTTTCTTTCTTTTCTTCTTCTATTTTGTTGTTGTTGTTGTTGTTGCTTTTGGCAAGAATAATATTGTGCTTCACATCTTCTACTTTGTTTGAATACATTAAATCGCACTGGTCTTTGGCTTTGGTTTGGTGATTAACTTTCTTCTCATAATTTAAATTAACGTCTTCAGTAACTCCAGTGAATTAGATTTTTTTTCTTTAAGCATCATTTGGAATGTGGAGTAATTATTAACACTAATGCATATTTCAGGTCATTATTAATCTTTATTTTGTTTTGGGTAACTAGATTTAATAAAGTCAAATGACCATCATATTCTTTGCACATCACTCAATTATTATTAGCAACCTAAATTTTTTCTGATACAATAGAGTAAAATATATATACATACATATATAATATTTTTATATACCATATTTTGCCATATATAATGTGCTCCCGTGTATAATGCGCACCCGCATTTTTGGCCCAAATTTTCAGGGGAAAAAAATCTTTCATTGTAATTTTTTAATTCAAATTTTTATTTATTAACATTTAGGTACTTGTTTTTTGTATTATAAAGGAATTTCAGCATTTATTTTTTAACATATTATGGTATAAAAAATTTTATGTAACAAATATAATTACAAAACACAAGCTACAGGAGATTTTATGTACCAGTAATAAATTTACAGTATTTATGCATCATTGAAGGCCAAGGCTCTTCCTCGTTGCAAGTTCATCGTAAGTTCAACAAAACCAGTTATTGTATTCCAGGGGATTATTTTGCGTACGGATATTGTTATTGATTTCTAGAGTTACACTTTTAACTCATAAGCATAAATGAAAGAATTAAAAACATTTATACAGATAGGGGAATTGGCACTACCCATGTATAATGCACATCCTTATTTTTCCCTCATGAATTTGGGCAAAACAGTAAGCATTATACACGGCAAAATATGGTACATTTTATATCTGACTTTAAGTAAGCTAGATTCTTTCATTTCTCTGTCGGTTCTTTTTTGCTCTCCGAAGTCCTTGTTCTCATAGTACATTGTGGTAATTTATACATTTATATCATTTTCACTTGATAGATATGATGGTCTTTTAGCAATCAGCAACTTTGCATGAGCTAGTTCTTCACTTGACAAATGAGGATGGTGACTAGTGGGTTTTTGATGATTGGTAAATGCTTCTGTTTATAGGCTCATATCATTGATATTGCACCTGCATTAATCATTTTGCAAAATAGACCCTTGAAATAACCACAGTACAGAGAGGGTGCTCTAGTAGTAATTGACGGAACATACTTTCCAGTCTTCAAAAATATGTGTCTTTCTTTTCAGACTACAGCTGTACATAAATAAACCTTTGATCTATGCACAATATTTTTATTCAAGAAAGTCATTGAATAAAATATTGTTTGTGACCCCCTTTGCTTTACCCTCTTTTTTTGTTTTGTTTCCCTGCTTTCTCTTTCTGATGGATTTTCACAGCAAAAAAGGGCAAAATGAAGGGCAAGTATTTTCTTGTTGCTCAATTTTTTTCTGTGTAGTACACTTGACATTTCCACTGATTTTTCCATTCCTATTGGATATTATCCTCTGTGCTTCACATGTGCTAGATTTTCCTCCATGGTCACTCAAACCTTAGCAGCCAAAAAGGGGGAAAGATTATGCTTTGTTTTCATATGCAACCTGTTTCACATTCAAGTTTATTCTTAGAGTTAAATACTTGTGTGTTTTTATCGTTCCACTTACTAATTCATATTCATGTGAAGAATGTTATCAGTTCTCTGAAGGTGTTAATGGTTTATGAAAATCGTTTTCTTAACCATCATATTGGTAATTTTTTATGTTGACATTTTAAATAAAATACCTTCGACGTAATATTGATATAAATCACTTTTTAAAGGATACCTTAGTTATGGTACAATTAGTAAATGATAAAAATATAAATACAGCATTTTTTCTGCTATAATGGTTGTAACCCATATTATGAAATTAAAATTGATTTTATTTTTGGAAGTATGGAGTAAATTTATTTTCATTGATGGGTTTCAATTTAGGATGTAAGTAGTCTATTTTTATTTTTGTTTATTAGGTTATCTTTCTAATGCCTTCTTATAGTCGTATATTCTGGATTGCTTATCTGACTCTATAACATTATCTTTGCAGATTCAGAGACACTGAAGCCGGATAATTTTGAAGAATCTGGCTATACATTCTTAGCACCACGGTTGGTTGTATTTTTTTTTTAATAGCTTGTATGGATGATAACAGTTCTGAATTGGGGTCAGGACTTTTCTGGGTTAATTCCATGCAAAATTAATGGAACCAAATGGAACAATAACTATAAAACTGAAAGAGAATCCTGTTCTTTAATTCATTTACTCATTCAAATAGTTACTGAGCAGCTACTAGGTGCTACGCTATATACTGATATGGGGATACAATACTGAATAAGACAGATCTAGACTTTGCTTTTGTTGGAACTAGCCGTGCATTCAACAACAATGAAGAATTGTATATTTCCATTAGTTATATGTGTGCATATACAAACATACTCTATATATGTATGTTTTTATGTATATTATATATACACACACATATATATATACACATATACTCACTGGTAGATATGCATAGATATGTACAGATATATGTGTATACATACACATAAGAATGTATATAACAACTCATAGTATGTCTTAATCTCATAATTGATTCTTTTTAATACTCTAACACAACTTTCTGGGAAAACATAATTTAATATAGTAACATTTTGCTCACGTACACTTTAAGATTGACATTTTTACTTCCTGCCCAATTTTATTTTTTTCTGTCATGTAATTCCCTTTCTCTGTCCTTAATGTACATCTTTATCCCTACTTCTATTTTCGTGTAGTTATTTGAAACTCTATTCAATAATCTAAGAATGTTCTTTATTTTTATTTCCCTAATTTTTAATTCCCTCTCTAGCAGACACATACATTATTCAAATTAATAATTCCTACTAATCTAGGCTAAATTATTGAAGAAAATAAATTCCGAAGCTTGTATTATTAATCTCTCACATTCTAAACTTCTTAAAGAAATTACTCTTACAACCCAAAGAAGGCTCATAAAAATTGATCTGTGTTACTCTTTTATTTCTTCATAAGGATATCTGAATTTTTGGTTTTCTTCTTGAAAATAGGGACTTTTGAGAAATCTCTGTTAACAGAGCATATGCTTGGCTTCATGGTTGACTCTGCCCTCAAGCAGCTTCTCCTGCTTGAATTTTCTTCAGTGTTTGATACTCCTGGTCACAGCCCCCTTTGACACTCTTGCCTCCCCTTGCTTGATGACACACTATTCTGATTTTCTTCTTCCCTGCTGCATATTCACAGTCTCTTTCAAAAGTTTCTTTTCTTCTGTAGATCTTACAGGAGGGTGCTAGGTTAGACTCCCTTCTCTTCTTACTCTGTGTCTACAAACATACCCCCCCATGTAGTCCATGTCTATAGTTTGAGGCGATATCGTCCAAACCTACCAGTTGGCAATATCATCTAGAAGCAAAATAGACATGATATGTGGCTTATTGACATCACACTACAATATAGGATCAAACAACATATCTATTTCCAGACTTTAGGTTTACCCTATATATTTCAATATGAGATTCATATTTATGGAAACCTAACAGGAATAGTTAGGTTTCAGTATCTCCTAAACATTTATTCTCTTTGGAGAATTCTTCCTGTGTCGCTTCAGTGAAGAAAATACCATCCTCTCAGATGCCCAGTCTTGAAACCTGTGAGTTGTCGCCCTTTCCTTTATATCTTGTAATCAATCAGTAATTCCTGCCAAATAGAATTTATCTTCTGAGTATCAGTAATCTCTCTCAAACTCTGCTGCCTTTGTCCTAGAGCAGGCTACTGTTTTCTCTCACCTAAACTACTATAGCTACCTTCTAATTGATCCCCCTACCTCCAATATTTCCCCCTTACTTCTCAATCCCATCTTCTTTCTATAATCAGAGAGCTTCTAAAATGTGTTTCTCATCTACTAAATATTAACCAATGGCTCAGTACTGTCCTCGTGATAACCTGTACTTTACAGCATAGCTTTCAAATGCTCTTTCACTAGGTCCCAGTTTACCAATGTGGTCGCCCGCACTCTAAATCAGGGGCCATCCAACTACAGCCTACGGACTGGCTGCCTGCTTTCTACATAAAGTTTTATTGGAAGACAGCCATACTTATTTGTTGATATATTGTCTTTCACTATAAAGGCAGAGTTGAGTAGTTAGTAGTTGCGGCATAGACCTTATAGCCCCCCCCCCCCGGAGTCATTTACTATCTGGCCCTTTAAGAAAAAGTTAGTCAACCTTTGCTCTAAACTCGAGCCACACTAAACTTCTCTCAGTTCCTAAATGCACTGTTTTGTCTCCCTTTGCCTCTTTTTACTCACTACTTTTCTATTTTAGAGTATACTCAGACATGCCCCACCCCTTCCCAAAACCCAACTTCAAACTCCTTGATCTGGGAATTTCTTTCCCATCTTCACTGGATAAGACATCCTTGCTGGCTGTCACATAAGAATCCTGCAGTTCCCCTTAACAGAGCATCAGCTACATTTTATTTTATTTACTTTCTCCAACAGAGCCATGCCTGCGTCTGTTTGACTTCCATTCAATACTCAACATAAAACCCATTGCCTGGCGCACAGTAGGTGATGAATAAAATATGTAGCTATTGTAGAAGCTATAAATATATGGAGAATATTTTAAAAATCATTAACAATAACACCTGCAGTCTTATTAGCACTTTTTTCGATACAAGCAACTTTGAGCAACTTAAAACTGCTTTAACCGGTTTTAGGTTGAAAGGAGAATATTAAGGAGTATTAACATACTCGAATTTATATATTCACTACTTAGACAGTAACACTGTTAAAAGAGATTGAAAGTACAATGAAGTGGTAATACTCCTCCTCTATCTCAAATATGAGTTTTTCTCCGGGCAGCTTCTTCACTCATCTCACCCAATTATTAAATAGCAGACCATGCAGATTGGCTTTCTGTGCTTCACCATTAGACAAGATGGAAAATATGGTAAAAGTCCAGGTACTCAAAGAGGATAAATATATCCCCCAATTCCAATTCCCAATTCGTAAGCAATGGACTTTGTTTCATTTAGCAGGTGGACCATTTCTATGGCCTAAGCCATATTCAGTATCAGTCTGCCTGGCTGACTGGAAGACTGGAATTTGCCTGTGTGCTTAGGGATGGAGCAAATACCACAGAAGGGAAGCAGTGTTGTAGCTTATAGAACAAACCAATGAGTGTCCTCCTCAATTAATATGTGTTAAGCCCTTTATATGCATGACTATATTTATTGCTCAGAAATACTCTATAATAAATACTCTATACCACAGAAGTGTGCGTGGTATAGAACAGCAGTCATATGTTTTTGTCAGTATTATTAATGAGAAATGGTGTGGGAAACTAGAGCAAGACTATCTGAGTCTGTTTCCCACATCTTCATTGTTATGGTTGTGTTACTCAACTTCTCTGCACTTAGTATCTTTACTTGCAAAATATTATACCAACTCTATCTCACAGAGCTTGTATAAATTTTAAATGACATAATGCATGCAAAATACTTATCATAGTTCTTAGTAAGGTATGGGCTCTAAATAAAAGCTACTGTTTATGGTTGTAGTAAGAGGAGGAGGAAGAAGCATTATTATTTAATAAAGGGTATTAAAAAGCAGTTATTTTAAAATAATTTAAAGATAGAACCATTTTTGTCAACTCCTCAATACATTAAGCTGTTTTATACTGATTAATAATCAGTTTTTGCATTTTCCTCGATTTTAAAACTATTGCAAAAGGAAAACATTGAGAATATAAATGCTTTCAAAAGGCACACAGTGATAGGGATGAAAAGTCTAAAACATGGATGAATTTTTCTATCTTTCTCAGATAATCAGAAATGAGAAAGGCACTTTAAATAAGATGAGTTAGAATGAGAAAGAAACAACAATATGTGATAACCTATAGTTCAGTGCTAATCTGTGGTGTATGATCTGTGTAAGTTTCTTGAACAGAATGAGAGCACACTCATTTGAAATTTTCTAGAAAGAAATAATTCACCATATTTCTAATACTAAAAGTATTTTAGTGTCAAAGCCCTTTAAGTTACAAAGGCCATGTGGTTAGAAACAGAAAGTGACCAAAAGAGATGATAGCTGTCATATCCTGAAGGTATTTTCAGCAAATTAAAGTTTGATTTGTTTCTTTAAAGTCACCCAGTGAAGTTTCCACCTTGCTGCTTCACTTTGCTGAGTAGTCATTTTCCTAAGAGATTAAATAACGATCACTGTATAATCTCTTTTGGAGAAACAGCACCTCATAGAAAGAGTATCGACAGGTCTCCCCGCATATCTTTGGGGCACAATTTAGCAGTTTTGGTAACCGCGGGTGGTTCCTTTGGGACAAGAACCTAAGAAGGGGTGATTATATTGAGTCCTCAAGTTCCCAGCCCTGGGCTAAATAATCAGGAGGCTAACAAGCAACCAACATCAATGCTGTCTGTCTAACCACATATTCGCCTCTCAAATATTCCAATCAGTCTCTTCTTATTGCCTATTGCATAGGCACGCACTCCACATAGTGGGTGATTTTCTGTGACACTTTTGGATCATTCTTATTACTGGAAA
Organism: Rhinolophus ferrumequinum; assembly: GCF_004115265.2. Lineage (NCBI taxonomy): Eukaryota > Metazoa > Chordata > Mammalia > Chiroptera > Rhinolophidae > Rhinolophus > Rhinolophus ferrumequinum. Next base: position 42,333,213 of record NC_046303.1, read on the forward strand.
ACTCATTCCACTGACAAAACATTCAATGTTTTCTAATATTTCCATTTTTAAAATTATTTCACCTTTGTTTCCATCCTAATTCAACAACTCTCCTTACTTGTACTTTCAACACTTTCACAGCTTTGCCGTTAGTAAAAATGAGATTATCAAACATGTTTAATGTTTACTGTCATCAGAATTAGTCAATAATATCTTGAAGATCATAATATCTTTAGATGACTTCAAAATGAAGCACAACCCAGCCAGCAAGGATTTAAAAAAAAAAAAGAAAGAAAAGCAAAGAAAAAAAAAAAAAGATGACATTCTCTAAATTAATCGCTCACAACACTGAAATCCATTTGTTGGTGGAAGAGGTCAAAGTTGATTTTGGCCTGGAGTTGTGCAGCAACAAGAGTCCCCAGAGTGTAAGTTTAAAGCACATTGTACGGTTAAAACACACCAATGAGGGACGTGAATTCTTGGCTTCTCCTTGGGGGCTTAACCATTTGCTTTTTAGGTACCTTTAGGCAAATCATTTTTACATATTTGAATCTCAGTTTCCTCACCTTTGAAATATTAAATACCACTGGTAAAGTTGTTTTTATGATTAAATGAGCAAAGATAATTCTAGAAATGCCTTTTAAATAACATGGAATTCTAAAAATGGTTTATTATTTGCAACATTTTATTTATTCCTTCCAGAGCCTTGCCATTGACTTCTAATTCTTGAGATGATAATTCAATATGCTGGCCTTTTGACTACTAATCAAAACAGCCTAGCATTAAGGGAAGAAGTGAATTTTAGCTCATCAATAAAGAAATGAGTATAAATTATATAAACTTTCTAAACCTTGCTTTTCTAAACTAAAATTTTCTATGAACTGAGAAGTGGGGTGTTTTTTGTTTCGTTTTTGAAGTTCTAACATTCTTTTCTTCTATTCTCTTCTAAGGTTTTGTATTTAGATAATGGACTTACTTACATCTGAAAATGTTTACTATTTAATTTAATTTTTGCCTTCACTATTTCATTAGGCAATCTATTGGTTGTATTAACCTAGTTATTATAATTGTAATCTTATATTGATGTTCCCTTATATTTATGCTGAATTTCCAAAACACTTAGGACAGCAGTTCTTAAGGTACGAGTATGAGAACCCTGTAGGTTCCACAGGTCCTTTCAGAGAATCCACAAAGTCAAAGCTGTTTTCCTAAGAATGTCAGATGATGTTTGTCTGTTTCATCATATTGTCATTTGCACTGACAATATAAAAACAATGGTGATCTGATACCTTAACAGGAATCAAGGCAGTGGCACCAAATGCCATTTTAATCGCCAGGCACTGGCATTGAGGAAAAAGCCAGTTGCACTTAAAATATCCTTGATTAAAGCAGTAAAAATTATTCATTTTATTTAAACTTTACCATTTTATTTATTTAAGTAATTTTATTTAAATAAAATTATACATTTTATTTAAACTTTAATAAACTTTACTAATACTCTGTGAAATGAAAATGCAAATTCTATGGCATGTCTGAGTAACTTAAAGAAAAATACTATTCTGACTGTTTGAATTGAGAGCTGAAATAGGTTGAAAAGTAATTCTATTTTAAAATATGATTTGGGTATTTGGAAAACATTTTCTCAGAAATCAAATGAACCTTTTACTTCGAAGAAAACAACTGAGTATTTGTTGCCAATGTCAAAATCTGAATTTATAAACAAAAATTAGAATTTTGGGAAAGTTGTATCTATTATTGTGATCATAACAGCTTGCCAGTAGTTGACTTATCTGTTGAGATCAGTGATGATAGTGATAAATGTGAATTTTCAATATTGTATGATGAAATGTGTCATCATTTGGAAGATTTACATAGTTCATATTTTCCAGATAGCCAATTAATGATGTTACAAAATCATAGATAGATAAAAGACTCTTTTAAATTGTAAGGCAGTACATTGAATTCTAAGGTAGCGGTACGGTACAAAAGTTCATTGACATGGTTTCCAATTCCATATTATAAGTAACTATCAAGAAATTACAAATAATCAACTTTTGGTATGTTATACAAAAAAGAATAAATACAGTTATCTGAAGACTATTAAATAATCCTGCACTTCCAACTGCATATCTGTATGAGAATGGATATTTTTCATGTGCCAAAACAAAATATTGCAGTTGATTGAATGCAGAGGTACACTTGTCTTTTATTAAGTCAGGAATTAAAGAGATTTGCAGATAGTTAAATTAATGTCACTTTTTCTACTAGGTTATTTTTTTTGAAAATACAGTAATTTCTTATAAAACATTAACATATAATGGGTGTTTGATATTTAGTAAATAAATACATTTTTAAAAATTTCTCAACTTCTGTATGAAAACTGCAAACCTACAACATATAGTGATAATAATTTAATAAGAATAACAAAAGCTATATGGTCACCTATAGTCCAGGGATCAAGTGCTTAATATATATCATCTATAATACCACTTGTTGTTTCATAGAAATGAGAAAATGGAGGTAACAAGTGGTTCAGGGCTTACAAAGTCATATAGCTAGTAAAAACAAACAAAAAAAACCCAGTATTTCCACTTTCGTTTTCTATGATTACTATGTCTATTTTTTAATGTTTTGACTTTAATACCCAATATCTTAAAATGTGTTTTTCAGAGATTACTGCAATGATCTTAAAATATCAGATAATAACACCGAATTTCTTTTAAATTTCAATGAGTTTATTGATAGAAAAACTCCAAACAATCCATCATGTAAGTATACATTAATTTGCAATTATTGTACCACTCTGGTTATATCCAAGTAGTCAATTCTTGGTTCAGATTAGTTTGATGTTATTCTGATATATTTATATACTTTATGAATTTTTTACAGTAAAATGTAACAATTTGGCCCTTTATATATTAAAGAAATTTTATTTCATTAAGTAAAATCAAAATTTAAAAATCAAGTAATACTTGCAAGTGTTTAAATGTAAATAGGTTGTACTTATTTTTGCTCCTTTCAAATTTAAGAAACTTAATTTTGAATGATTTTTTGAAGGTTTTTTCATTGCATTCTTCTTACTATATAGAGGAAAACAAACAGAAAACACTTTTTTTATTGATTCATATGTATATATCCTCCACTTTATATAAGGAATTTTAATATGAACAGAATAAAAAAATATAAATGAAGATATGTCACTTAATGGGTTGTTTTCTTTCTGATATTCTATCTTGATCACAGTTAACTTTGTATATTAAAAAATATGATTCTATAATTTCCCATTTATTGATGTAAATCAATTTGGAATAAAAGAAATTTTAGTAGTTTTTAAACATTTGTCTTTCAGAGAAATTTGAAAATCATTCATACTAAGAAACTGCACAGAGATTTGTGGATTCTTGACTCTTCAAGCATTTAAAAATCTTAACTTTTTTCTTTCTAAAAATATCCTCTGAAAGTACTATCAAGGAAAAATTCAATGGAAATGGGAAATAACAGGAAAATCAGCTCTATGGCAAAAATTACCTTAGTGAATATAATTTGGGGAAAAAAAAGTATATATACTGACATTTTTGTTCTTCCCTACTCCTTCCTCCCTTTTTCCTCTTCCTCCTCTTTTCTCATTTTTTTCTTTTTAAAAATAATTTCCTTTTCTATCAGAATGGTTTAAAAAACGCACTTCCTCATTTATAAAAAGTGAAAATTCATTCTTAACGCCATCTCTCAAGTTTAAATTTATCTTATAACTTTCTAGCACCACTAATAGTAATTAGCTACTCTGAAAACCTGTTTTGGGTAGATGAAGTCTACATTTATCATGCCTGAATATACATGATTCCAAAACTTTCTACTCTGTAAGCTCCATCTGAGCGAGCCAGAGCCTTTTTAGTGTTACTTCACGTTATTGTTTATATTTCCTAGTAGTAAGTAATAGGCATTCCCAAGAGAGAACTGAAATATTAATATTATTGATTTTTTCTTTAATTGGATGCCTCTAGGTCCTAGGAAAGTATGAATATGTTTGAACAAAATGCTTTCAGAATAATAGTATTAATATCTATACTGTTGTCTGTTCTTCAATCTCTTCCTTCATTTCACTTTACCTTTTATCTGCCTCCCCTATAATCCAATAGAAAATGTTTGATGTGATTGTATAACCATGTAAAGAGTTGAAATTTTATTGGATTTTTAATTTAAAAAGGAGCCAATAGCTATAAAATAATTTATATTTTCTGGTGATTATGTATTACAGACTTTTCTCAATCATATTTTACTTCATTACCAAATAATATGTAAAACTGACTCTAAAAGTAAATGTCAGTGATTGAAATCTAACAGTGATCTAAATTGTTTCTTTTCAAAGGGATGCAATCAAATTTAATTTGCTTTATAAAAATACTTAATCCATCAGTAAAATTAGAATTCTCACCTAATATTAAGTTAATTTATTAACCTACCTAAATGTCTATATTACAGAGTAGTTGTCTTCCTTATATTCCCTTTTATTTTTGAACTAATGTAAAAATGAGATTGTGTGTGTGTGTGTGTGTGTGTGTGTGTGTGTGTGTAGCGGTAAAGATTAATACTAATAATCTGTTTATATATTGTATGTAATCAGCTGCAAGGGACCTATTTCAAGACACATTTTAGACTTACAGTATAATGAAAATATGAACAAAATTATGAAATTACTTACAGTATTGGTTTATATTACAAAGCAGAATAATGGTCTCATTTTTTTGTTTGTTTGTTTTACCTAAAAGGATTTGAGACAATTAAATTATAGCACTCACTTTCCAAATGGACTGTTTTTTAAAGTGATGGCAGTTTCTAAAATAATATAATAAAAAAGATAGTTCCTAAAATGAATTGAAATGAAATCTAAAAAATGGATTAAGTCAACCTTTAATCCTGGGTGAAAGATACATTAAATTAAATTAATTAAAACCAACTGTTTCCAGCCTATCCTACCCCCACCTCTTGTAGTAATAGGATAATAAGTAAGACTATATATTTCTTACCTGAATAAAATGAAATTGTATCATGAATGTGAAGTTTGAGAGAGTACTTGCAAGTTATTCAGAGCTTCATGGACTTAGAGCAGAGGAGTCAAGAGAAAAGGATGAAGGCAAAAAATATTTAAGAAAACAAAAACTTTAATTAATGTGTATTAATTTGATCTTTGTTTCTCATCATCTATTTTCTCCATTGCCTTTGAACTTGAGCTGAGAAGCTCTTTCACTAGATTTCAAAAGCCAGTATTGGAATAGGGCTGGTCTTTGATAACTTATTATGTTCCTTGGCTAAAACAAACAAATAAAAAAACTACATGTATTATGTAGTTTTGTATTTATTTATAAAATTGTCCATGAAATTATGATGTTTTGGAATCACCACACTAACCTACAAAAAAACAAAAAAGAGAAATACCGTTTCCTCATTGTTTCTTGGTTTGCTAATTTCCTATCTTTTTGATAAAGTTTCACAAAATAATTTACTTCATTTCTAATTGGCTTTCCAACTACTAATTCTGTCCATATCCTGAAAAATCTGAGGCAAGATTAAAAATATAAAAAACAGGCAGAAAAGTAAGAGTATATGCTTTTAAATTCATAGAAATAATATTCATTCTAAATTGCTTTTAGAAATAGATAATATATTTGTCTCATTATCCTAATTAAAAAATGTGGGTGTAATTGAGGCTATCCATTTTCTGTGTTAGGTAACACGGATTTGATTAATCGAGTCTTACTGGATGCAGGCTTTACAAATGAACTTGTCCAAAATTATTGGAGTAAGCAGAAAAACATGTAAGTATTTGTTCTAATAATAAAAAGTATATATAGTCCCCATTTCAGTTTAGCATCTTTCTGTGAATTAGTTCTCAAATTTAAAGTTCATTATTTTAATAACGATTTCTTGAGAAAATCATTTTGCAATTGTTGACGATTATATTTGCAGTTGTGGGTGTGTGTCAAGACTAATATCTGTCATTACTCAGCTTTACATGTAATAAATACACTGCACTGTGAATAACCAAATTAATAGCATGTTTGTGTGTGTTTCAGCATTTGTGGTGAAATAAGGTTTCCAGCGAATGTTCAGTTGGCTTTCTAATAGCATTATCATACACACAATCAAGAAATTAAGAGATCTGATTATGGTTCTCATTTACAGCATCTTCTCCATCCTATTTCCAATCAATCACCAAATGCTAAATATTTCTACTGTTTTCCTCTCCTCTTCCTACTCAAGGTTCTAATTACCCATTTCCAAGAAATCACTGCAACTGATATTTCTGCCTTTAGTGCTTCCCATTCCTCTACTTACAGCCCCTAGACTGTTCTCCATACGTCTCATATTTGCCAGTCTTACTTTTAAATTGCAGTTGTAATTTCAGGCTAAAGGTGACACACTCCAGCACAGATTTCACGATCATTTGTAAGCTGACCATTCTTAACAATCTTGTACTCAAAACTTCATTTCCTATTGTTTCTCACCTTGTTCCTTATGCTTTTATTACACCAAATACAATCATTCTTCACTATTTTTCCCTTACACATACTCTTCACTCTACATGTGATGTCTTCCCGCTTTTTTTGTCATCCTTCTTAACTCCCATTCCATATTCAAAAGTCAGCTGTATTATCATTTCCTTTGAGATGTCTTCCTGAAGCATCCTCCCTTTAAGTTTATTCATTTGATGTTTTAACTATTCAAACATAGTTTGCATCTACTGATATATTTACTTTGGCTTCCTATATTTTAGGAACTTGTTTTATTTATCTTTGTATCACCAACTCCTAAATTGATACTTTACAAAGAATAAGTTGAATAAAATATTTCCTTCTCTGTCTTCTGTTTCAGCAAGGGAGTGAAAGCACGGTTCGTTGTGACTGATGGAGGAATTACCAGAGTTTATCCCAAAGAGTAAGTTCAAATCACATTTATGAAAATAAGTACATTACAAAGACGACTCCAAGGATCCGCACATTGCTGTATAAGGAAGCCATTCTTCAGAGAAACTGATCATTATTTGTAGATTTAATTGGAGTCATTGTTTAAAGTACTTACATTATTAAAATATTCCATTCCTTTAAAAAATTCTGTTATATGATTCTTCAATGATGTACTTGTGTATCATGTCCATGACAAAATCTAAGATATTTTAAAAGAGGTGTCCTCTTTGTGGATCCAAGCTAACCTAGTTAAATAAACACCATCGTGATAGCCTGTTGGCTATACTGGTGTAGCACTTCATCGTTTACTGTGTTCTTCAATGAATCTTACCTCTGTTTATCTGCAGCATAATCGATAAAGTAGGCTGGGCTGGCTTACTAATTAATATCAATTAACCTATTAACTGCCTTGTACAGAATCACCTGGTTACAAATGACACAGTAGAACCAGGAGTCAGCTTTTCTGACCCTTAATATAATTCTAAGCTGATATATTGCTTAGTAATGTGTATAATTTACCCCGTCAATTACCACTAACTTCCTCAGACGTACCTGAGATGTAGACATATCTGTAAATGTCAGTTTTGTCCACAAAGGGAAAAGTAAATTATCAGGTAGATTAAAGAATAAAAATGATGAGTTATTTCCTCCTTAGGGCTGGAGAAAACTGGCAAGAAAACCCAGAAACATACGAGGACAGCTTCTATAAAAGGAGTCTCGATAACGATAACTACGTTTTCACTGCTCCCTACTTCAACAGTAAGTATTACTTTGGAATTCAGCCTTCTCAATTTCTTTTTTTTTTTTTTTAATAAATTATTGCTACCACCTGCTTTCCCAGAAACAATATATTGCAAGTTAATTGCTCAGAATAGTCATTATCAAGCACATACTATATGCATGGCATTGGAAAGACATGAGCATTTGTTTATTTGAGGAGATAAAATGAATACACAGGAAATAGTCATCCAGTAACATAGAGACAGCGTATCTACAGGCATGCACAATGCGTAGACACACATGCAGATAATCCCTCATTTCTCAAACTGCAGATATATTCAAGAATGTTTAATGAATTTTTAAAAATGTTATTAGTTTAAGCAGTTTGTTAAATTTATTATTTATAGAAAGTAATAATAGCCCATATTTTAAAATATTTTATTGTGTTCATTCCCCAAAACTTTCTAATTTAATCCCTCAACCTCTCTAGGAGTAAGTATTATTTATCCTCATTTTTACAAATGGGGAAATTGAAGTTCAGAAAATTTCAGAGTTTTGTCCAGGGACATGTGTCTTCTAAAATGCAAAGGTGGTTTGGGGAATCTAAGATCAATCTTTCCACTTCACTCCAGCAATATTTTAGCAAATGTCATGAAACAGAGATTTGGTTGCATCCACTATATCGTAGAACTAGATGCAGACAAGCTGAATAATTCATATCCCAAAGTCAATTAATACAAACCATTTCATGGACCTTCCAATTAGCCTGGCGTATAGAGGAAGAAGAAGGAAGAAGAAACTATATACCACATACCTATGCTAGAATACCTAAGCAAAACACTATTTACCTGTATCTATTAAAGTAAATTAATATTTTTTGATGTATCTAGATAGGACTGTTTTCATTTTTTTTTTCTTTTTTTTTTTTTTTTTTTTTTTAGAAAGCGGACCTGGTGCTTATGAATCAGGCATTATGGTAAGCAAAGCTGTAGAAATATATATCCAAGGGAAACTTCTTAAACCTGCAGGTAAGCATGTATATTGTTTACATAGACACAACCAAAATTAAATGTGATCTAATATGTATATTAAAAGTGGGCAGTGCTTATCAGGAAGGCCATCACAAAGCTTCAACTAAATCAAAATCAAAAATAGGTGAACTGAAATAATATCCAATTACTTCTCTATGATTAGTGATAAAATTGATACTACATAGAGTTGAGGAATTTTCAAAAAACTATGTATGTTTATAAACTGTTGACACAAATTTATGGAATCAATTTAATGTCATATATCAAAATTCTAAATGTTGGATTGACCCAGCAATCCCACTCTAGAGGTCTCACCTAAGACACTTTCAAATACACAAAAGGATATACAGCCAAGCTTGTAGGTATTTGTAATAACGTAAACATGAAAAGTTTCCATCATTGGAGGAAAAGATAAATGATGACATATCTATACTATGGGTCTATTAAAGAGACTTAAGTAGAGATATGTTTTTTAACTCCCAATAAAAGAGATAGAAAAATGACTTTTCTGTTAAAATAAAACAAATCAAACAAAAAACCAAAATGATCTGTAAAATTGTGCATCAATGGGAATTGGAAGCAGGCTGGAATGAGTGGATACAATAAAGTAACAATTTTGTTGTTGTTGTTGTACAGTTCAGTATTGTTTAAGTTTTTCAAAGAGCGTTTATTAGGCCAGATTGAGAACGTAGATAAATTACCTTCCTGCTCCTGGAGCAGTTTCATCCCTCAGTGGTTCAACTACATGGATTGACTCCATCACTTACTAACTCATTCACCCCTCACTCATTCACTCAGTTGCTTTTATTCACTTAGTTATTCTCTCAGTCTCTCATTCGTTCTCCCACTTTCCCACCCACTCATCCTCTCATCTATCCACTATTCAATAAACATTTCTTAAATACTGATTCATGCCTTGGTGAGGTCAGGGAAGCCTCTTAAACCATTCTGCTTGAACGACGCCATATTTGCAAAGCTATTCCTAATACTATCACTTTGTTTTTGGTAACTATCTGGATTAGTTAATTGGCCAGGTTGTGGCAAATAAATAAACTGTGTTGTGACTATAAATGAAGTTTATGTAATAGGTTAAGAGCCATTAGCATTACTTCTTAATGAAAACTCCAAGAACTATATCTCTGTAATAAACATTATATTCAACCCAAATGTAATGCTTTTGTACAAATTACCTAACTTACCTAGCAAATATTTATTTCAGCTAACTGAAATTGCAGGCTTTTAAATTAATTTGAATCAACTTTTCAATATACAGCTTAAATTAAATAGATTTTTTTTCTTTTTCATCTCAAGAAACTTGTACTTTTACCTACTCAGGAATTTTCAAATGTGAGAGAAAAAACAGATATGTAAGAATCATAGCTACATTTTTTAATGTATTGTCAATTTTTCTTTATATAATTTTCCAGTTGTTGGAATAAAAATTGATGTAAATTCCTGGATAGAGAATTTCACCAAAACATCAATCAGGGATCCGGTAAGATAATTTAAAAAACTTCTTATGCTATATATAATAATCTCAAATAAGAATTTTTAAAAAGTAAAAATAAAGTTCTTATACAGAGGAAAAATAAATTTTCAGTACAACTACATTGAAACAGAATTATGGATTCCTATTTTTCAAATATTTTTTTGTTTAATCAATTAACATGTAATAAAAAGAAAAATATTTCAATGCTATAATTTGAAATGCTAATTTAGCTATCTATTAATTGATGTCTAATTTTTCAAGATAAACCTATTATCTTTTTATTATGGAATAGACTATTAGTTAGTCTTATTTTTATACTAGATGAATTATTGTAAGATTTCTAGTTGTAACATGGTAATAATATGATATAATTAAAATCTTAATTTAAAAAAACCTGAGGTGACAATTGTATTTTGTCTTTCAGTGTGCTGGTCCAGTTTGTGACTGCAAAAGAAACAGTGATGTAAGAAAACTCTTTAGTGAAAATTTTTAGTTTATTTTTTTATTTGTATTACTCTTGGTAAGACTTTAATGATAAAAAAAAAAAGATGCAGGAAATTTTAATTGAAAGCTAAAAATATTAATCAATGGAGTTGTGAACTAATTCATAAATAAGAATATGAATTATATGCTTTTAATTCCTAACCTTAAATGCTTCTATTTTTAAAAATATTCTATATCATGGGAAGGTATAAAAAGATCCATATAAATATGAACTGTATTTGCGTTAATCTCAATTATGTTAGATTATTTTATACATATTTATCTTTACCTGTGTCCCTGGATGGAATTTTCTAACTAAAGTGTCCTTGTTGATTATCAATGCAGTCTTCCCTTACCTTTTGCACTTTCTCCGAATTTGTTCAACACTGTATTTTCAGTGATGAGAAAAATTTTTAACTAAACCTAAGAATTATATAATTTATTATAAAGTTCCATTAACATGGACTGGATTTTACATTGCCTTCTATTTTATTTCCATTTGAGAAATTGAAAAAGCAAAGTGGACTTTCTTTGTTCAAAAGTTAAAGATGTTTTAAGAATGATACTAGATGAGTTATTCCAAGAATGAATAAAGAAAAATGAATTCCACTGTTTTCTTCTGGGCCTCTTGTGTGTGCGTGTGTGTGTGTGTGTGTGTGTGTGTTTCCAAGGGAAGCAGAGGGTTCATATCACCTTATCATTTCTAGTTCTGCAAAGTTTTAAGCCAATAATTTTAATTATTTTTGTAGTTTATCTGTTTTACATAGTCTTTATATGCATATGCCCCCAACTCTGAAAACAACATTTTAAATTGTGATTTTATACAATAAAAATTATTAAATTATTTCATGAATTTAAGCTGGGTGGGAATTTATTCTGTATTTCAGGATGATTTTTTTTTTCTTAGTCATGTCATGGACATTCCTTGTTTTGCTTTTTCTTTTAAATCTCAAATTATGCAACCAAATAGTTTTAATATAAAATAGTTGTAAGTATCCTCAGGCTGCAGGTTTTTATTTTGTTTTGTTTTTTTTAAGACCGTGAAGAACGGTGACGAAAATTTACTTTTAAAAATATCTTTGTCAAAATCTTAAGTTTCTGTTTAAAATAATAAAATATTTAGACATTATTAAATATGTCAATCTATCCAATTTCCTGAATCATTTAGATAACTTTGGAGTGGCAAAAAGATTAATTCTGATTTTTTTCTTATGATTTCCTCAGACTGATTTGGCTGTTTTAACTATATAGATGGTAGTGGAATACCAAGCTCTGTGGATTTGACCTGAATCTATGCATGTCTTTAATTTATTTCATCAGAGTCTCTTGAACATATATATATATATACATATATATACGTATGTATATGTATATATATACACACATATATATATGTATATATATATATATATATATGTTCAAGAGAAGATACAGTCATTCAATTTTTTTCTCCTATTTTTGTTATTATAATCATCTCATATAATAGAGTAAGGATAATACAACCACCTAACCTTTCTAAAAATGTGTTAATAGTTATTTTTATTTTGATAGGTCATGGATTGTGTGATTCTAGATGATGGTGGGTTTCTTTTGATGGCAAATCATGATGATTATACTAACCAGGTATGTACCCCAAATGGGAAGAAGTAGGGTTTCCAAAGTTTGTTTTCCTGATCAGCATCAAAAAACTCCTTCCCACCATTATAGAAACCTCTGAGCTGTATTTCTGTCATAAATTTTAAGTGCTTAATACAGTAAAATCATTGAGAAATGCATCCTAAATCTAGTTTTTCTTATGTTTGTTAGTTGTGTTTACTTTCTGGTACTCTCAGTTACTGTTAAAACATACAGCTAAGGATCTTAACTTGACATGAACTTTTTTATTTTTGATCTCCTGTAAATTTAGAAAATATCCATATCTTCAACATTTATCAGTCGATAATGTCTAACTTAATATGTGGCTAGTTGGAAACAACTAAAGTTTCCAATCCCAAATTTGCAAATTGGCAGCACATAGGCTTTGGTTCACATAGAATTCGTTGCCAGGTAATTTCATTTCTGATTCTACATTTCTGGCTTGTCTTTGAAAAAAAGAAAAAGAAAATATCTCTCAACACCAAAAGTATCTTGTTCCTAACCGACAATGTTTATGGGCGGGAGTTCAGGGTCGCCCCTGTAGATGGGACTCAATCCCTTTCACCACAGTCCCTACAAGTTCATATCTTGTTTTCAGTACCACCCTTTCCTCTCATTTATGATACTTTTCCCGAGGAGGCATTTGATTGTGACCTTAATGCTTAGTAAACAGTGTCCATTCCTTCCACAAATTTCACACAGAGCAACTGAGTAATGAGAACAGCTAAGCTCATTTGAGTTCTTTCCGAGTGTCATATACTGATTTATTACTTACTTTTGTTTTAAAGCTCCTGAGTAGTTGCAGTATACAGCTTCTTTGTATTATGTCTTTTCATTGTGCTTGTTCAGGTGTTAATATCTGACTTTAATTTGAAACTTTATTTTACGGTATTTTTTTCTATACCAGATTGGAAGATTTTTTGGAGAGATTGATCCCAGTTTGATGAGACACCTGGTTAATATATCAGTCTATGCTTTTAACAAATCTTATGATTATCAGTCAGTGTGTGAGCCGGGAGCTGCACCAAAACAAGGAGCAGGGCATCGCTCGGCATATGTGGTCAGTAACACCCCATCAGCCCTCCTTCTCCCAAGAATACTCAGTGTACATTAATGATATGACGTTTTAATTATATTTTATAGCCATCAATAGCAGACATATTACACATTGGCTGGTGGGCCACTGCGGCTGCCTGGTAAGTCAAAATTGTATTTTTGTTGGTAATGAGAGAAAGGTATTGGGAAATAGTAAAGAATTGGATAAAAATACAGATTTTGTGACATGTAAATAATTATTATGGAAGTTACTTTTTTCATTTCCTATAGCACATATTGGTAATATTTATAAATAGTTCTTCCTAAATAATCACTGGAAAATGTTACAATTATTCCGTTTTTTTATATGAAAACAATGTTATGCTCATGCAAACTTCAGCCTATTCAGAGCCTTCTTTTTTCCTATGGATCTGTTGAAAGTCTTTTCATTTGTGTTTTTTCATTATAGTATACACAATTCCTTAAGTATTAGGTGTATTGATCTATACTATGTATTGCCTTCAATATCTAAGTTAGATGTCTTCATTAATCAGTGCTTTGATGTGACCTGATGACTTATCTTTCTACTTCTTTACTATTCATACAAAGGCTGGCATAGTTTTAGAGGCATCATATTGCTGAAATGGATCTAATTCTTTCTTTTTATTGATTCCGTCCTCCTACCTCTTTCACCCGCACACCTATACCCTTCCACCTATGAAAATAAGACATTTAAACTGCCAATTAAGACACTGTGGAAAGTCTGGAAGATCAAATTTGTCATTGTTTGGTTCTGGTCACTCAAGTAACTAATCTTCCTGTTGTGTCTGGGATCCATTCTCTCCCTCCCTTACCTCCTTCCTACTTATCTTTCTTATGATCAATGCCCTACTGTATTGGCCAAGCTTTCTTCCATGTAGGTTAATCTCTAACATCCATTTGATGTTGAAGCTTTCCCAGCTAAAATTAAATGATCATAATGTCACAAAGATTTTAGATTAAAAATCCTGTATTTTCTGAAAAAAATAAATTGTGCTATTGGTGCTTTGTGTCATGACTGACATTTATATATCAATCTACACTGGTTTTCTACATCTCATAGTGATTCCGAAATACTTGATTGCCTTTATGTTATTTTCTGTCCAGAGTATGTCCCTCCTCCCCTCCCACAACCTGCCTTTTTATTTTTTTAATGAAACTCAGTTCCAGATGATTCTACACTAATATTTGGCTTGATTGTCAGTTATTATAAAACTGGAATGTATCACGTGCCCTATATGTAATATGTACATTTTATTTCATGAATGTTACATTTTGTATTTACTAATACATTCTATGTTGTAAAGTGAATAGTTTGTAAACCCGTGGCACAAATGGAGTCATTTTTGTTTGTTTTGGGGGATTTTTCTTCCACAGAGTTTTAAAAACTAAAATAAAGAGAAAACCCTAAGTTGAAAACTACAAAATGAAATGTTGACATTCTCCCTCTGAGAGTTACTACTTCTCCAGACTCTCATTTCATCTTAGGCCCCTTCACACATATGTGTCACTCATTGGTCCTAAACACATCTGTTTTCATGACTTCTTTAACAGGAAAATATTTACATTTTGTATACTTTAAAAAATACTTATGTGGAAGTGCTTGCACCTAAACCTTTTATTAGCAAATTCACAATTTTTTTCCAAAAAGATGAAAAAGAAATGTTTTTGTGTATATGCAAAAATATGCAGGTTTTTGTTATATAATTTATCAAGGACATTATTTAGATTTTTATCATAATTATTCACATTTAAAATTCAGGTCAATTCTACAGCAATTTCTTCTAAGTTTGACCTTTCCACGACTTCTTGAAGCAGGTACGTAAATGCTCAGGTATTGTCATAATAACAACTAAAATTTTATTTTTGGATGTGCTGAGTTCAAGAAACTCAGTGAGAAAGTGTGGGTGTGTTTGTGTGTGTGTGTGTGTGTGTGTGTGAGAGAGAGAGAGAGAGAGAGAGAGAGAGAGAGAGAGAGATCATTCATTTGAGACGCGTAAGCTAAAATCGTTTTGTCAAAACTTTCCTAATACTTTAGAAACTTTCCTCTGTCACATTGGACTCTATTTAATAGCTATTATGTATTTGAATTAATTTATATTATTGATATTTATTGGGCACCTATTAGGGGCTGCCACTATATTACACAGCAGTAAACAAGCCAATCAGGGTGCCTATTCTTATTCATTTGTTTTGCTCCATGAGAAACAAAGGCTCTGGGGAACTGCCTATAATGTCCCCTCATAATGGTGGTCTTTGTTTCTCCACAGTTGAGATGGAAGACGATGATTTTACAGCCTCTCTATCAAAACAGAGTTGCATTACTGAACAAACCCAGTATTTCTTCGATAATGATAGTAAATCATTCAGTGGTGTATTAGACTGCGGAAACTGTTCCAGGTAATTTGTTTCTTCATTTCTGGACTAGACCTACTTCACTAAAACATTGTACTCACATTTATAATCTTTATGGAAAATAATGGAGATTGCTGTTTCAGTCTGAGAGATGAGTAACTGTTTTAAGTTGAAAACATCAGAGATCTTGAGTTTCTCTGTAGATTTTTAAAATTTTAAATTTTTAAAATTAACTCTAACTTTGATAACTTATAATCCCTTTAATTCTAATATTATATGATCAAGAAATCCGTACCCACTTTTAGGCAGAACACAGAGAAATCTGACTATATTTTAATGTATTTTTTTGTCTAAAAGAACCCATATTAAAATGTTTGTAATATAGAAAAAAATTGCAGTATACTCATTCTAAAACGATTAAGATTAATTACGTTAGTAAGTCTAAGTAATTCTCAGCCAAAAATATGATTTTTTTTACATAGTTACTAAACAGGTTTATAAAAAATATTCAGTGATGTGTGTTTTACTTCTGCTTTTCACTGAAATTTGTGCTGAATATATATTTGATTTGAAATTGAAAGAACTAGGAGAAAATATCATTTGCTAAAATCAAGGTTAATGTTAGTCATCAATATCCATAAAACATCTTGAAAATTTTTTGAAAGAGGTAGAGAATTTAATGTTGTTGTAATGGGATGTAATTTTGTTGTAAGAGGAGAAAGGCACGGTGTGGATTTTTGAAGTTTTAAGGAAAGTGATAATCCATGTCACAGGATACCTGAGAACAGAGCAGAAAGGCACAGCTTATAAAGCAAAGAGTTGGGATACTTTGTTTTTAGCAACTTGGGGCAGGTTATTCTAGAAGAAATGTTAACATAGAGAAGAGGAAATATGAGGAGATGAGGTAATCTGAGCATGTGAAAGGGCTGGGATGGTTAGTTGCTAGGATTTCAGAAAAGAAGTCTGCAACTATTAAAAAATATTTTCAGGAAAGGGTTAAATGAAACTAGTATGCATTTTTAATAGATGTGGTCAATGTGATTTTATGACTGACTTCAGCAAATCTCTATGTCCTAAGGGAAGGTAGAGGGTATGAAAAGGAGCAGAAAGGGGAGGAGAATCAGGCCTGAATTCAAGAAAAATGCAGACCATCTTGTTTAGAGATTAATGTATTAGGCTATCAACTTCGAGAAACAATATGGTAGTATGTTTAATGGGTATATCAGAAACAGTTTCACAATTCTTTGGCCTTTCATTAATTGATATACAGTAATAGCAATGTGTGCTTTGAAAGTTGACGAAATGAAATTGTGAAGATCAGTATAACCAAGGTATTAAGTTGAACCATGGTTTCTTTTGATTTGCTTTTTCCTTGTGTCCCAATTTCAATGGGGAAAAAAGCAAGAATATCGCACTTCTTTGAAAATATATAATCATAAAGAAATTACTGTTTAATGACAGATTGACATTTTTATCTCGGTTGCTAAACAAGGTAGAAACGGCATAAGGTGTGGAAAAAAACTGCATGGAATACAGGCCTTGATTTTGTCTATATCTGTATCGTCCGATTCAATAGTTAGTTACTGCCACATGTGGCTTTTTCAGTTACAATTAATATTAAAATTGTGTGTCTCAGTCACACTAGTCACATTTCAGGCACTCAGTAGCCTTACATGGCTATTGTTTACCATACTGAATAAAGCAGGAAACATTTCCATCTTCACAGAAAGTTTGCTGAACAGCTCTGATCTAGACTTTATTCTGCCATTTAGCTAGGACAAGATGCTTAGCTTTTTTTGTGCTCCTAGTTTTCTTGTCTGTAAAATAAGGCAACCTTGGCATATTTCCAGTGATAAAGATCTCAATTCCTTAAACATGTAAAATCAAACACTTTTTTTCTATGAGATTCAACGATGACACAGTGAAGACTAACACTTAAACACACTGAAAACGTCTGTTGCAATATTTTAGTATTCATTTGAGAGAGGTAAGATGTGCAAACTAATAAATAAAGCACAGTAATCTATCTCTAAAATCATTCTCATTCTGTCTTACTGTTTGTTAGTGATGTCATAGTTTGTAAGAATTTTTTAAAGAAATTTATTTCATTCCCAAAAGATAATACTCTGTTGTTTTTTAAAATATTTATTTTGCAGAATCTTTCATGTAGAAAAACTTATGAACACCAACTTAGTATTCATAATGGTTGAGAGCAAAGGGACTTGTCCCTGTGACACCCGACTGCTTATACAGGCAGAGCAGACTTGTATCCTTTGACATCAGAGAGGTTTGGAATGGAAAAACCATCTTAAAGTAATGCATGCTTAACCTTGTCAAGTGCTTATGCTCATAAAAAGAAAACTAGAGTGATCACCTCAAGGAGGCAGAATGGACACCTCAAGCAAAATTTGGTTTCCATGTCAAGACTAATGATACTACATGTGCACCAAAAGAATATGAAAAGTTTCTTATTTGCTTACTTGCATAATGAGGCTTTGTGGAAAGAGCAACGCAGGTTCCCAAGGAGATGGGAAAGTGGCTTGAGAGAACAGGGAGGAGCAACTGGTTTGGGCTTTTATGGTGGTTCAGGAGTGGTGCTGGGTACCTGTGCTGGCTGGGGCTTGCATGACTCAAATTTCCAAGTGGTGCCAAAGGAAGGAAACACTTGAACTTCCCTATCAGCTTGCCTAGATGTGGGACAGAAGGAAATAGGGAGTGTTGTGGCTTGAAAGCTGTCAATAGTCAGTCATCCAAAATGGAGTCAGATATGGTATATACATACAATGAAATATTATTCAGCCTTAAAAAAGAAGGAAATCTTGTCCTATACTACAACTGCAATGTCAGTAACACCAGAACTACTTCTGTTGATAAACATGCGAAGTGACGTACAATGACTATTAACGCATTTTAGGCAGAGGTTCTGTGGAATGCCTATAACTTTTGCATTTACCCATGCCGTATTTTGAAAAAACAAATAGTTCTCACCTATGTTTAGAATTGTCGTTTATTAGAAATTAGTTTACTTTTCTTACCAAATAGGTTACACATAGGTCCTCCCTTGTGCTGTTTTTTACAAGAATGACCCAACTTAATCTTCTGCATCATTTGTACATTTCATTCACTAATATACTACAAATATTTATTGAGCACTTGCTATGTGTCAGGGACTGTATACAGTACAAATTTAAAAAGTTGATCTCTTCCTGCAGCCCTTAATCTAACAAGAGAAAATTTGTAGCAGTTTAGTTCCTTAAATTTCTAAGTACTTGAACTGGTTGTGTTGGACTAGAGTAATTGCATAGGTATCTCCTACTTGCTTTGGAAAATAAATATATTGTATTGTCTTTCTTTAAGGATGTGAAAACACATAACCTCATATTCCTTAACAAGTTTCTTTAGCCGATGGTCCAGATCCTTGTGATATGGTTAAGCAACCCAGATACCGAAAAGGGCCGGATGTCTGCTTTGATAACAATGTCCTGGTAAGAACAAATATTTACTGTATTAAATACTATAACTCAGTAGTCATTGGCCACAAGAATTTAAGGAGACAAATTGCAATTTGAACTCAAACGTGATGTCTTAACCATAGTGTTTCTCATTAACATGATGTACTTGCTGGTAAACAAGAGTTTTCATTTCAATATTTTTCATGGTCCGCATAAGCTTAACAGTTGCTTCTTCTCTCTGTCCTTCCCACAGAAATTGTACTTTCAAACACAATTCCAATTAATTTACTAATAAGCTAAGGTTACAAATCGGATGATTTTAAAAACTTTCTCATATATAGTAACTGGCTTACGATATATGAGTTGCCTACCTTCGTTTACATTCAGTCTTCAACGTATTAAAGTTACTTTTTTCAGTTTGTCTTTAGTCCTTATTCAGGGTATTTAAAAACCTGTCAAACAGCTACTGTTTTGTATGTCTATCTTTTTTTACATGGTTTCTGAGTCTCTCATATGTTAGTTTATATTATATTCTTAACTGTATTATTTTTATATTGTTTGAAATTAGTCCAAATCAATTAAGTTGATAAAATTTCACAAAGCTTGTTAAATGTATGTTATTTAAACACAATTACTGATTTTCCTATAGGCCAGCTGTCTTCCTCTAACAAACACTACTCTGACTTACTGTGTCTGTAATCAGCTTTATGCTTTTCAAATTATTTTACTAAGAAAATTTATTCTCAAACAAAAACTACAAAATACCTGCCCACATTTAAAAACTAATTTTAAATATAATATTCATCAAAGTGTGCCTTTACATTGAGTGGCTTGCCCACACTGATGAGCGTGCAAACACAGACCATTATCATCTTAGGATATTCTAAAAATATGTCAGATCACCTGTTGACTAATGTGCATTAATAGAGGTTGTTATGTATTTATTTAGAAAAGACTTACCTATTATGTACTTATTTACTCCAATACATATTGCCACATTTGTCCCAGAAAAAATAAGGCATTTCCATGAATACATACTACACAAATTGATAATACATATCAGAATTGGAGCAAAAAAGGAATCAAATCAGTGATGGTGAATAAGGCTGAAAAAGCAAGATGTTTTAGCAAGGAAATCTCTTATCCCTGTGAGGACAATTGCTCATTCTTCTTTGATGGAGAAAGTGATTCAAAGCTGCAGCTGATTTTCTTTTTCATTAACCCAGTTAGACTTAAAATTCAGGTCTGAGGACTTCTGCGGCTTTTTCTACCACACCTTCAGGAGCTTTGCCCATGTCAAATCATTCCCGAAAGGATGTTGTATGTGAGCTTAAGGGTAGTGTTGCTCATAGGGAAACTTCACTCATCAGCTATTTGCCTGAAGTTAAATTCATGCAGATGCGCTTTAAAGATCATATAAAAACCCTAATCTCAAAATATTTTTACCCTAGGAGACTCTTTTTGATTGAGGCATTAAAAAGATTTGAAAATACAGAAAGTTTCCAATATTCAAGTTCCTATAAATTCTACAGCAATTGATTGTGTGTGAAAGTACATCTCTTGCTCAGTAGCTTCATGTACTAATAATATCTTGGTAATGCTTATTTGCAATGGTCACTGTAAATCGGCTCTGCATGGAGGCTCACATAAACTGCTCACTGCCAGCAAATTGCATGAACTCTCATCTTGTGTGTCTTCTTTCCTGTGTTTTCTGTCTTTTTCCTGTACTTGCTACTTTGCCCGTTATTAATAGGATCAACTTATATGCACACCGAATCGTGCCTGTACCATGATGTCAGCTCCTATCTTCATTTTACTGCAAGTTTTCATGTGGTGTGGATGGTCAGTCACTTTCTCTAATTTTTCTTTGTTTTTGTGTTTGGCTTGAAATTAAAAATAATAATAATAATAATAATAATCCATATCCCTACATGCACTATCACAACTATCTTGAAACCAGATTATTAAAATCCTAGCACAAATGTTTTGCAAATAGCTAATTTCAAATGTTGCAAAAGTTTTTCATTTTAAACAGAACATAACAGCATCCTACAGTTATTTAAAAATCAGTATTTTCTCATAGGATTTGTTATAAAGATTAAGTCAATGTGGAAAAAAATTATACATCCTTCATGATGTCTTACTTACTAAAGAAAAATATACTAAGGATTATCTGTAGAGCTGGTCATCTCAATTTATTTTCAAAAGATGCTAACATAAAATTAATGAATCATTTCAGTTTTATTTAATAACTCAATCATTCTACGTTTTCTTTTCTTTTATAAACAAATATGGTTTAAACAACGTTTTAGATTTTTCCTACCAAAATATTGATGTTCTTACTAAAATGTTTTAGTATAAGTGCTTCAAATTTCTAAGTTTGTTTTACTTAATATTACTTACATTATCTAGGGCAACATTGTCTTATTTGATAGCTTTTTGACAAACTTAATTTGATAGCTTTTTGACAAACTTCTGAATTATATAAGGAATATGACTAAATAGGTGTCTAGGGCCTGAGCTTGTGTTCAGGGTTCCACTTACAGATTTGCAGTTTCTGTTCTGGTTCTCTGGGATCACCATGATTGTTGTTACTAGAGCAACTTTTGTTGTGTTCTTTCTTCATTGTTGTCCAGGTATTCATCAATTAGGAAACCACTAGATGGAGATGTGGCCATTACTATGAATAGAGTGAGCTTATCAAAGGGGGAAAAAAGTGGAGTAGCAGAGGGAGTTTCAGAAAATAATTAAATTTGTTCTGGGATAATAAAATAATGGTTTTCACAGTAAAAATTCCAAGTGAAGGAAACCTAGGTGGTTTTAATACTTTAAAAAGACCAAAATTAAATAATCCCTCTCTACAAACATTTTTTAATTGATATATAGGTAGCTATTTGAAATATCATTGATCCCTTAAAGAATCGATCGCCTATAGAAGATTACATAGGTAATCATACCATTTATATATTAAAAGTGTTGCAAAATCATATTTTCTATACCTGTCCCTAATTGTGATTATAATAGAAATGAGTAAACGGAAGCTTATGGGTAAAAAGTTGTTACATTATATTCTATAGGTAAAGAATAGTATAAAAATTTATTATACTTTCAAAAGTTTACTTCTCTCAATCACAGAATTTTTAGATAAGATTTATAGGCTTCCAACTAGATGAAAAAATGCATGTCAACCTCCTTTTGAATAGGTCACTTCCCATTTTACTTTTACCTTAAAAATCTGTAGGTAACATTTTTTTGTCACCTAAGACCCCCCCAAAAAACATAATTTTGAATTTTCCTATGATGATATTTTTCTCACCATAACTGTCAATTTACCAAGAAAATAAATATCACTACGGACCCAAATGGATGGAATCAATACATTTTAATGAAATAATTTTTAAAAGATAAAAAGAGCATATGTGGGATTCCTTGATATTATTGTGTCCTTGAGGAATATATAATGAATAGTCTTAAGAAGATAAATGGATGGCATATATTTTGCATTAACAAGACTTAGGTTGGTGATTTAAAAATACATTTATCAGTGTGGAACATTGAATCTGGTCTATGCAATTTGAGTATTGCTATGATGATACCAAAGGAAGAATTTTCTCTGAAACAATAGAAAATTGAAAGAAATAACAAAATATTCCAAAAATAAAACTGAGAGGTTAGTTGACAGTTGTTCCCCACATTGAGGACCAATAAAGATCAAAGTTTAAGCCGCAATGTTAGTCTGGTTATAACTAGGAAATTGTGGTGGATTAGGAAAGCTGGAGTGATTGTGTCACTTTCTAAACGGTGATATCTCTAAGCATTTAAAAAGTGACTCTGTCTAAAGCTGGGACCCTTATATTCTGTGGAGTCCAAAAAAGATATAATTATAGGTACATAATTATGAAAACCCAAACCATGAGGACTTCATCAGAATACAAATGTTCAAATGAGACCTTTTGATAAGAGCTTTTTGAAGACTAAATGGTAAAGAACAAAAGATAAACAAACAAATAAATGAAAATTTTGTTTATGAAAGAAGAAAGTAAAGCATGCCAATAATATGTGCCATTGAAGAAATTCACTACATATATGTGTATATATATATATATATATATATATATATATATATATATGCACACATACATTGAAATAGTTAAACAAATATGCAACCTACCTCAAGAGTTAATGAGGTGTGTTAAGGTGCTATGTAGGAGAAAAAAAATATTTGTTAGGTATTTTATTCCTATTAAAAGCATTACTGCATAGTATCCACCTGCCTAAATAATTTTAAATATAGATTTTCTTTGAAGCTGATGACTTAAGTGCAAGCATATCTAAATCCAAAAGCTAGCCATTATTTGCTGGATGCCTTCACCAGTGATTTGCCTTTTGAAAGAAATTTAATGATGATTATAATTTAGAAGAGAAAGAATACAAACTTCTCAGCCAAATAACCAAAAACTTTTCTCTTGGGAAAATTTATTTCTAAATTTCAAATCTTGGTAAATGTGGTTGCCCGTGCAAGACACATGAGAAACCATGATCAGGAAACTGAAGAGGCAGACTTTTCATTGTGAATCAACTTACAGACTTACATAACTTATCTAAACTACCACCTACCAGCCTGAAACAGACATATCTCATCATCACACAGAGGAAATGAAACCGGGGGAGGGGGAAAAAAAAAACAACTAAAAATATAAACAATGGAATCAAGCCAGAGAGAATATTTTTCTTTCCATAATACATTTCTAGAATATAAAAATGTATTTTACATTAATAAGAGTTTATTTGACAAAATGTATCCTGAATACATTAATGGGTCTTGTTTGTGTGGTAAATTTCCATTCTATCAAATTAATACTTAACCAGAACTGGGGCGCCCTGGTGAAAGGACAAGCCTTTAAGTTAGTATTGTATGTTTGTAGTGTTTCTAACCAATTAATATATGGCTACTTTATTGAGTACCAACTATTCATTTATTAAGTACTTACTATACACTTACTATGTATCAGACTGCTCTTCTATTTGTGAGATATTTGAGATATGTTTAAACTAAAAAATAATTAGTTTTCTTTTTATCTGAAATTCAAATGTAACTGAGCATGCTGTTTTTTATGTAGGTACCATACCTAGAGGGAAAAATATCTGAACAAAGAGAAGAGCAAGTACAAAGGCCCTGAGATAGTAAACTTGTTACAGAGAAAGCCAGTGTTATTGGAGCAGAATGAGTGATGGAGGAGGGAAGAGGAATACAGGAGTATGAGGGAGAGACAGCCAGGCTTCAGACCACACAAGGTTTTGTAGGCCTTGTTAAGAAATTTGGATTTTGTTCTGAGAGTGATCAGAAATTTCAAGAATGGAGTGAAAAGATTTGATTTTTTGGCTTTTAGAAGACTGCTTTCTGGAGAAAAAAATGTCAAAAGGGCAAGAATAGAAACAATGAAGCAGATTTTGCAGGAGTGTGGACAAGAAGTGATGGTGACTTGGACATGATATAGTGAAAGTAATAGTTTTGGGGATATATTTTACAGCTAGAGTTATTAAGACATGCTGTTGGATTAGATTTGAGAAAAAGGGAGGAATAGCAGGTGCCTTGTTGTCTTTGACCTGATTCACTACTCATAAACGTATCATTTAGAAAAATAATGTTTTGAGGCAAGTGTGGGAGCTTTCTGAGACATAAAAGAGGAGAGGCGGTGGAGCTCAATGAACGTGGAAATCAGAGGAGAATTCATGGCTAAAAATATAAAAATGTGAGTTATTGAGGGTTCTGGTCCAAGATTGTGACATACAAGGCCCCAAACTTACCTCATCCCACAGACACACCAAACCTATACCTATCAACGAAGAAATTCCCTCTGAAAGAAATCTAGCTGAGTGACTCCTGCACATTGGGTGAACAAGACAATACCAACATCAGTGGGTAAGAAAGGCTGAGACACTCTTGCCAAAACCTTCACCCCCATCACAGCAACATAAAATCAGGAGGGAACTCAACTCTTAGGTTCTCCCTGAGGAGTGAAGGGTTTAGACACATCTAGCACCCCAACTTTTAAGACTTCCACTTGAGAGATGGGCCCCCAAAATACCCAACTCTTAAAGTTATTAGGGACTTACGTCCATGAGACCCACAAGACTGTAGCAAAGAAGCAATTTTTCATGGGGCCATGAGGACTTACCATGGCCATCCTCCCAGGGCTCAAAGAAGAGAGAGCAGACAGAAATGCACATCTCCCAGTCTTTCCCGGAAAGAGATCTATTTACATATTTTAGATGCTGCTTACTTTTGTTTCAGCCTCCAATCAGCATGAATCTAGATCGCACTGAGATCACACTCTCCCCCCATCACTGCCCCCCCAGGACAATGACAAGTGTTGGCACACCCTCAACTACTAGGAGCCACTAAGAAAGACTTGGAGACCCACTTTCAAGACTTGGAGATGTGGCTGTTTCGTCTAATGCACAGAAACCTACACAGAGAATCAAAGAAAATGAAGAAACAGAAAATATATTCTAAACAAAAGAATAAGACAAATTCCACAACAGATCTAATGAAGGAAGAGTGATTGAGTTCAAAATAATGGTCATAAAAATGTTCACCAAAGTTAGGAAAAGAAGCATGAACCAAATGAGAACTTCAACAAAGGCATTGAAAATATAAGAAAGTACCAAATAAAAGTTAAGAGCTAAGGAGCATATTAACTGAATGAAAAAAATTCAATAGAGAGAGTTCAATAGCAGACTAGATGAAGTGGAAGAAAGTATCAGTATATTCAAAAACGGGGCACTGGATTCATCCAATTTTAGAAGCAAAAAAGAAAAAAATGAAAATAAAAAAGAGTGAATAAGACAATATCAAGCAGACCAAAATTTGCATTATAGAATCCCAGGAGAAGAGAGACAAAAAGAGGCAGAAAACTTATTTGATGAAATAATTGCTGAAAATTTTCCTGGTGTGCAGAAAGAAACAGACATCTACAGCCAGAAAGCCCAGAGTTATAAATTAGAGGAATCCAAAACAGCCCACCAATTGAGGAGTAGGGAATACCTCCAAACTCATTGTATAAGGCTATTGTTATCCTGCTATCAAAACCAGAAAAAGGCATTACAAGAAAATTACATACCAATATCTCTCAAGAACATAGATGCAAAAATTCTAAATAAAACATTAGCAAACAAAATCTAACAATATATAAAATGAACTATATACCACGATTAAGTGAGGTTTATCCCACATATGTAAGGCTAACTTAACATATGCAAATCAATATGGAATACATCACATTAATAAAATGAAAGAAAAATTACATGATCATATCAATATACATTTTTTAAAAAACAGCTTTTGACAAAATACTATGGTATTTTGTATACTAATGATAAATTCTTGGCCAAATTGGGTGTAGAGGAACACAACTCAACATAATAAAGGCCATTTATAATAAGCCCACAATGTTATACTCAATGGAGAAAAGTTGAAAGCTTTTCCTCTAAGATCTTGAACAAGATAATTCTCACCACTCTTACACAATATTGTAGTAGAAGTCACAGCTAGAGCAATTAAGCAAGACAAAGAGAAAAAAAAGATGCAAATATGGAAAGTAAAAACTCACTTTATAGATGATATGACTATGTATATAAAATACCCAAAGACTCCACCAAAAAAACTATTAGCACTATTTCGGTAAAGTTGCAGGATACGAAATCAACATGCAAAATATCAGTTGCATTTCTATACACTGAGTATGAAACATCTGAAAAAGAAATAAAGAAAACCGTCCCATTCGCAATAGCATCAAAAACAATGAAATACCTAGAAATAACCTTAGCAAAGGATGTGAAAAATCTGTACAATGAAAACTACAAGGCTTTGCCAAAAGAAATCAAATAAGATGCAAACCAATGGAAAGACATCCCATGTTCATAGACTGGAAGAATTAATATGTTAAAATATCCATACCACCCAGAGCCATCTGCAGATTCAATGAAGTCTCCATATAAATACCAGTGAAATTTTTCACAGAAATGGGGAAAAAAATTATAAAGTTTGTATGGAGCCACAAAAAAACCTTAAACAGCCAAAACAACCCTGGGGGAGGGGGGGAGTTGTAGGTATCACACTTCCTGATTTCAGACTACACTACAAAGTTATAATAACAAAACCAGTGTTGTACTGTCATAGAAATAGACACAAAGACTAGTGAAACAGAAGAGAGACCAGAATTAAATCCCTGCACATACAGTCAACTAATATTCAATAAGGGAGCCAAGAACACCCAATAGGGAAAAGATAGTTTCTTCAACAAATGGTGTTGGAAAACTGAACAGACACATGCAGAACAATGAAATTGAACTTCTACCTTATACCACTCATAAAAATTAACTGAAAATGGATGAAAATCTTAGACATAAATCTCCTGGAAGAAAACAGGGAAGAAGCTTCTTCACATTTGTATTGGCAGTAATTTTTGTATATAACACCAAAAGCACAAACAGTTAAATTAAAAATCAACAAATGGGATGATGTCAAACTTGACTTTTGCACAGAAAAATAAATAATTGAC
This sequence comes from Rhinolophus ferrumequinum, assembly GCF_004115265.2. NCBI lineage: Eukaryota > Metazoa > Chordata > Mammalia > Chiroptera > Rhinolophidae > Rhinolophus > Rhinolophus ferrumequinum. Next base: position 42,360,957 of record NC_046303.1, read on the forward strand.
CCAATGAAAGAGCAACCTACAGAATGGGAAAAAAATTTTTCAATCCGTATATTGGATAAGTGGTTAATAGCCAAAATATATAAAGAAGTGATAAACTCAAAATTTAAAAAAAAAAAATCAACTAATAGAAGGGCATAAAAACTAAGTAGGTATTTTTCCAAAGAAGACATCCAAATTGCCAACAGGTACATGAAATGTTGCTCAACATCACTAATCATCAGGGAAATACAAATCAAAACCACAGAGTGCTATCACCTCACACCTGTTAGAATGGCTTCATCAAGAAAACGAGACAAGTGCTGACGAGGATGTGGGAAAAGAGAAACTTTATCACTGTTGATTGGAATGTAAATTGGTGCAACTAGTATGGAAAACAATATGGAGGTTTCTCAAATAATTAAAAATAGATCAACCATGTGATCCAGTGATTCCACTTCTGGGTGTATTCCCAAAGGAAATGAAAACAGGATGTCAAATAGATACCTATACTCCCATGTTTATTGCAGCATTATACGCAAAAGCCAAGATAAGGAAACAACCTAAGTATCCATTATTGACAAATGGATAAACAAGAAGTGGTACACACACACACACACACACACACACACACACACACAATGTAATATTAGTTTGCCATGAGAAAGGAAGATGTTCTGCCATTTGTAAGAAGATGGATGGACCTGGAACGCATGCTAAGTGAGATAAGTCATACAGAGAAAGACAAGCACTGTATGATATCACTTATATGTGGAATCTAAAAAAGCCAAACTTGGGGTGGCCGGTTTGCTCAGTTGGTTAGAGCGTGAGGCTCGTAATACCAGGGTTGCCAGTTCGATCCCTGCATGGGCCAGTGTGAGCTGTGCCCTCCAAAACTATATTGAAACAACTACTTGACTTGGGGCTGATGGGTCCTGGAAAACCACACTTAAAATAAAAAAAGTTTAAAAACAAAAAGTACATTTAAAAAAAGAAAAAAACTTTAAAAACTAAATAAAAATTATTTATTTATTTATTTATTTAAAAAACATAAAAACAAAGATTTCCAAAAGATTGGGAGGGTTTGGAGAATAGGACAGACGTTGTTCAAGGATACAAACTCAAAATGAGTATTAAATAAGTCCTACATATTTAATGCACAGTACAGTGAATACAGACAACAATATAGTATTATTATCATCAAACTTTGTAAGGGACTAGAACTTAATTATAACAACCACTAAAAAGAAAGGATAAGTATTTAATGTGATAGAGGTACTAATTATTGCTAAAATAGAAATCATATACATACATCAAATTAACATGTACACCTTAAATTTACACAGTATTATATTTCAATTAAAAAAAGAGAGACCCACACCAAGACACATTATAATTAAACTTATCACAGTAAAAGACAACAGGAGAATCTTAAAAACATCAAGAGAAAAACAACTTGTTATGTACAAAGGAAACCCTAAGACTATCAGCATATTTTCAGCAGCAAATTTGCAGGTGTTTGGTAGTAGAAGGGTCATTCAAAGTGCTAAAGAAAATACCTGACAACCATGTATATTCTACCCAGAAAAACTGTCCTTCAGAATTGAAGAAAAGATAAAGAATTTTGAGACAAGCAAAAACTGAAGGAGTTTATAACCACTAGACTGGCCTTACAGGAAATTTTAAAGACACTTCTTTAAGCTAAAACAAAACAATGCCACAGTGTTTTCCCCAAAATAAGACCTAGCCGGACAATCAGCTCTAATGCATGTGTTGGAGCAAAAATTAATATAAGACCCAGTCTTATTTTACTATAATATAATATCAGGTCTTATGTTAATTTTTGCTCTAAAAGAGTCATTAGAGCTGATTGTCCGGCTAGGTCTTATTTTGGGGGAAACATGTAATTAGTAACAGGGAAACATATGAAAAGAATCTCATTGGTAAAGATAAATATATAAATTCACAATAATCTAATGTAATGGTAGTGGGTTAATCGCATATATCTAGTATGGTTGTTAAAATACAAATGTAGTAAAAACTGTAATACAATAATTAATGGTTACACAAGATAAAATATGTAAATTGTGACTTCAAAAACATAAAAGATGGTGGAGAGAGGGTTAAAAAAAGCTTTAGAATGTGTTCAAACGTAAGCGGTTACCAACTTAAAATACACTGTTATAAGATGTTTTACATAGCCTTTGGAAACCACAAACCAAAAACATATACTAGATACACTAAAGATAAAGGGAAAGGAATCTAAGCATACCAATACAGAAAAACATCAAATCGCACAGGAAGAGAGCAAGAGAAGAGAAAAGGAACAAAGGAATTTCAAAACAGTCAGAAAACAACAAAATGGTAGTAAGTCCATACCTATCAAAAATTACCTTAAATGTAAATGGACTAAATTCTCCAATCAAAAGACACAGAGTGGCTAAATGGATTTTAAAAAACAAGACATAATTATATGCTGTGTACAGGAGACACACTTCAACTTTAAAGACACATACAGACTGAAGGTGAAGGAATGAAAAAAGACATTCCATGAAAATTAAAAAAAAACAAAAAACAAAAGAAAGTCTGGTTAGGTATTCTTAGACAAAATAGACTTCAACACAAAAACTGGAATAAGAGACGAAGGTCATTGTATAATTATAAAGGAATCATTTAACAAGAAGAGATAACATTTGTAAATATTTATGCACCAACATAGAAGCACCTAAATATATTCAGCTAATACTAAGGCCAATATTCTTGATGAACATAGATGCAAAAATCCTCAACAAAATATTAGCAAACTGAATTCAACAATACATTTAAAGGTATATGAATACCATAGTCAAATGGGATTTATTCCAAGGATGTAAGGATGGCTTAACATCTCAAATTAATCAATATAATACACCATATTAACAAAATGAGACATAAAAATGACATGATAACCTCAATAAATGCACAGAAAGCATTTACCAAATTTAATAATATGATTTTGATAAAACTCAACAACGATGGTAATAAAGTACATACCTCAACATAATAACAGCCATCCATGACATGTCCACAGCTAATAACATCATACTCAATGGTAAAAACCTAAAAGATTTTCCTCTAAAATTAGAAACAAGACAAGAATGCCATCTCTCACCACTGTTATTCAACACAGTACTGAAAATCCTAGACAGAGCAATTAGGCAATAAAAAGAAATAAAAGACACCCAAATTGGAAAGGGAAAAGTAAGACTTTATTTGCCGATAACATGATCTTATATATACAAAGCCCTAAATACCCCAAAGCTATTAGAATTTATAAACGAATTTGGTACAATTACAAGATACAAAGTCAATATACAAAAGTCAGTTGCACTTCTATACACTAATGAACTATCAAAAAAAAGAAATTAAGAAAATATCCCAATTACAATCAAATCAAAAAGAATAAAGTACCTAGGAATAAATTTAACCGTAGAAGTGAAAGCCCTGTGCACTGAAAACTATAAAACATTAATGAAAGAAATTGAAGAAAACACAAATAAGTGAAATGGCAATGTTCATATATTAGAAGAATTAATATTTTTAAAGTATCCACACTACCCAAAGCAATCTACAAATTCAGTGCAATCCCTATCAAAATTCCAGTGGCATGTTCCACAAACAATCCTACTATATGTATGAGACCACAAAAATCCTGAATAGCGAAAGTAATCTTGAGAAAGAATGAAGATGGAGGCATCACACTTCTTGATTTCAAACTATATTACACAACTACAGTAGTCAAAACAGCATAGTACTGCCATTTAAAAAAGAAAAATACATAGATCAATGGAACAGAATATAAAGCCCAGAAATAAATCCAGAATATAAAGCCCAGAAATATATATATAGTGAATTAATTTATGACAAAGGAGCAATGAATATACACTGGGTAAAGGATAGTTTCTTCATTAAATGATGCTGGGAAAGTTGAACAACCACATGCAAAGAATTGACACTAGACCACGATCTTGCACTATGCACAAAAAAAAAACTCAAAACAGTGAGACTACATCAAACTTAAAAGATTCTGCACAGCAAAGGAAACCAAAAATGTTAAAATTATTAAGTTAGTGCAAAAGTAATTGCGGTTTTTGCAATTATTTTTAACCTTTTAAACCACAGTTACTTTTGCACCAACCTAATACCAAATGGGAGACAATTTACAACTCATATATCTGATACAGGGTCACCATCCAAACTATATAAAGAATCCAACTCAATATAAGAAAAATAATAATGTGATGAAAAAATGGGCAGAAGATCTGAACAGACTTTTTTTTCCAAAGAAGACATACAGATGGCCAACAGGTACATGAAAAGATGATCAACATCACGAATCATCAGAGAAATACAAATAAAAACCACAATGAATGTCACCTTTTGTTAGCATGGCTGTTGTCAAAAAGACAAGAAATAACAAATGTTGGCAAGGATGTGGAGAAAAGGGAAGCCTTGTACATTGTTGGTGGGAACGTAAATCGGTGCAGCCACTATGGAACAGAGGATGGAGGTTCCTCCAAACATTAAAAATGGAACTACGATGTTATCCAGAAATTCTACTTCTGGGTGTTTATCCAAAGAAAATGAAAACACTAACTAGAAAAGATATATGCACCCCTATGTTCAATGCAGCATTATTTATAATAGTCAAGAGAGACAAATGAAATGTTTATAGAAATAATGGAATTTTATTCAGCCATAAAAAAATCAAATCTTCCCATTTTCAACAACATGGGTGCACCGTGAGGACATTATGCTAAGTGAAATAGGCCAGACAGAGAAAGAGAAATACTGCATGGTATCACTTATATATGGAATCTGAAAAAAAATAAAAAATGAAAAATAATCAAACTCATACAAACAAAGAGTAGAAAAGTGGTTGTCAGAGGCTGGGGGAAATAGGGAGAGTTTGATGAAAGGGTATAGACTTTCAGATGAATGAGGTCTGAGGATCGAATAAAACATGGTGACTGTAGTTGATGATTATGTTGGTTATACTGTAAAACTGAAATTTGCTAAGCAGTAGATATTAAATATTCTCACCAAAGGAAAAAATATATATAAATATATGGTGATGAATGTGTTATCTTGATGGGAGCAATTATTTCACAGTATATGTCAAATCACCACAGTGTACACTTTAAATCTCTTACAATTTTTTTTGTCAATTATAACAAAAAAGCTGAATTAAAACAAAAAAATGAAGCTCGTTTTCATATTTAAAAAATTAAAGTCTGAATTATTGACAAATATGTGAAATTTAAAGCTATAAAACTAAGTTAGATCACCTAGGGAGAAAGGATAAAGAAGAGCAAGAACTAACCTCTGGAAACATCTCACATGTATGGATCATAAAGAGACGGAGGTCAAGCCAAAGAGTGTAAGGTGGACCACAAACAAGTTTGGAGGGAAACCAGAAGATGTGTTAGATAAAGTTGCATGAGAAAATGTTTCAAGGAGAGAATATTGTACATTGTCAAATGCTCCTGAAAAGTCAAATAGGATGGGGACTAAGAATTGATTTTTTTTTAATGATTCACTTTAGATTTAGGGCATATCTTTGAAAAATGAAATTTTCCTTAATAGATGCTTTTTTCTCAGTCTTCTCTGAAACAGAAAAAAAAGAGTTCTGTAGCTTTAAAATACAATTCAAGAAAGAAATTTTTACTTATCTACTGGGTGGCAGGCACTGAATTAAACCCTAGTATGCAAAAAGATCTACTATTCTGTTCTCTGGGAGTTCAATCTTTGTGCAATTATTCTGAATAGAACAGCTATTTATTTACTTGTTTGTTTATTTACTTACATAGCCTATTATTTTGATTATTGGAAGACGAACCTTGGATTAGTGAATTCTTACATGATGTTTAGAAAAATAATTAGATATGACGGTCTTTCTATGAAATTCAATATATTAAAAGGAATTAAAGGAAGTAGAAAATGTTACAGAATACAGAACCTAGGAATAAAAGATAAATAATAATTTTTCGTTAGTAGGGAACCTAATGGGCCACTACTAGACAGTGCAGAATCCAAATGAGTATATTCATTATTACTTCATGATTTTCTAAACAAAATAAATCTCTTTTGCTAGCATAGCTCCTTGTTTAGTATGTATGTTTTCAGAGTGTCCATTCATTTATGATTCAAATACATTCTTTTTATTTTAATTCTTGATGAAGGTCCAGATGCTGCATGTGTAGGATAGTATGTTCACCTTTGAAACTGGATGTAAGGAATATAGAAAATAGAAGCTTACTTCTCAAGTTTATTTATTTTGTCAGTCCCAAAATGTGCTTAACTTGAACACAATTGCTAAAATCATAATTCTTGGGAATTATAAAACATTAAATTTTATTTGTATTTATTGTACTTATAATCCTATGAAAATGAGGGTTTTTTTTTATTTAGAAGTTGGTATATTCCTCAAAATAGCACTCATTATTAAAGTATTTTCTTTCATAATCATCAGAATCTACAACTAAATCGTATAGCCTTCTAAATGGTACTAGGGAAATTGCTTTATCCAAAATCATTGAATAATAAAATCTAGGACAATGTAATTTATTTGTATTCAAATTAAAACAATGTATAAGGTGAGTTCAGAAGTGGGCTAAACATGGGGTGTTCTGGAAGATGTCTTACTATTTTTCAGGATTTTTCTTTATCCTTTTCTTTCCAACAGGAGGATTATACTGACTGTGGTGGTGTTTCCGGGTTAAATCCCTCCCTATGTGCCATCATCGGAATCCAGTTTGTACTACTTTGGCTTTTATCTGGCAGTAGACACTTCCAGTTATGACCTTCCAAAAACAAATCTGCATAATTAAACTCCAGACCCTGCCAAAACATGAGCCCTCAATTGCATTAACATAGGGTCAGTCCTGGGATCAGCAGAACACTAGCTGGGCCCATACCCTGGCATACATCTAAGGAACAGACTCATACGGCACCCACTGGCTGCATGTCAGGGTGCCAGATCCTTAACCTTGTGTGAATGCTGCATCGTCCATGTCTAACATCAAAGCAAAATTCTATATGTGCTGTACTGGGAAATTTGAGAGTCTGTTGTTGCATTATTGGTGGCTACATGTAAAAGGGCTCCCCACACAATTGTTTATGACTCATACAAGTTGTCTTGATTTTGACCTGGAATTTTGACTTGCTGAAATCCTTGTGGTTTGTTTTTTTTAACCTAGAAAATCTCTAGGGGAAAAAAAAGTTATCTATTTTGCCTTCACTGATTCTTCTGTTAAAAATTGTTTCCTGCTTTGAGTAGCTGTTGAAGTATATCTATCTATATATATAGATATTTAGATACATGTCTATATATATGACATGTTTCCCTGAAAATAAAACCTAGCCGGAAAATCAGCTCTAATGCGTCTTTTGGAGCAAAAATTAATATAAGACCGGGTCGTATATTATATTATATAAGACCGAGTCGTATATTATATTATATAAGACCGGGTCGTATATTATGTAAGACCTGGTCTTATATTACAGTAAAATAAGACCGGGTCTTATATTAATTTTTACTCCAAAAGACGCATTAGAGCTGATTGTGCGGCTAGGTCTTATTTTCAGGGAAACAGGGTAGAGAGAGAGAACATTGATGTAATCTGTTGAAATAGAAATAATGGCTAATTTTCTATTTTAAAAAATGCCATGAATAAAATGCCTTATGAAGAATGGCTTCTCTGCCAAAAACATAACACAAATGGTGATCAGTTAAGTTTTCGTGGGGTAATGAATTGGTTGTTCGAAAATCACTAAGAAATCATTAAACTAAAGGTGCTTGAGGGTGAAATTTGAATATACGCCGTATTTCCTCATCAATGTAAGCCCTTAATAAGTGCTTCGATGTAATGTTCCTTTTGTTCACAGTCAAGTCTTGTACTGCTAGCCAGATATTTCAAAATGCTCTAAGAAAAGCTTGTTGGGGGGAGGGAAAAATGTTTTTTCTTGTTATAAATGAACTTTGGTTACCAAGGGTATTTTGCATGATGCTGCTGCTATTATAACTTTCAGTTTGTTTTTCTCTTACTGTAGAGTATAGTCCATTGAAAAGTTAACTGAGTGACATTATTGTTATGTAAGAATCTGAACCTTGCAGTGTAATGCACTTGAGTCATCTTTAAAAATGTTGTTAAACTACTCTGAATATACTGTGCAATGTAAATGCTGAATGATTGGGTTAGGTAAATGGTGAAATGGGAATTAACGGATTTTATACAGATTCGTGCTTTTGCCTGAAAACCTATGTACAGATATTTTAAGTACATAAATCAGATTTGACACATTTATTTTTTTGAAGAGTACATATATGTTCTCAGTGAAGATTCATCTTAGGTTTCCTCTTTGTTCGTTTGAATAGTAGCACATACAATCCAAAAATTTCTGCTGCTGCTGCTGCTGCTGCTTTTGTCCCTCCATTTTAAATGGTATGATCAATTGACCAACATTTCCATGAAGTTTGGTGAGGGTTTTACAATAATCTGAACAAATAGGAAACCTTGAATCTATATGTATGCACATGAATACTTGATTATGAAGATTCAAAATTGTTTTATACAGCCTCATTGGTGAAAATGCTCATTATAGTAAATCAGATCGTTCATTATAGATTAATATGGAAGCAGAATATTATTTATGCTTTTAAAAGTTATTTTCAGGAGTAAACAGTATTTGAAGAAAGTGTTAAAACAATGAATGTGTAACTAGTGATAGCGAATAATTCTGCTGAAGGATGGAAGTATGCAGATATTTTTTATGGTAAAATGCATTTGTTCTTTTTTTGAACATGCCAAATATCGGTGTGTGTATATGCTGGAAATTTTCGTATATATCATTTTAAGTCAGATTCTTACTAACATCCAGCATGCTTTAATATGCCCCACATATCAAAGATATAACCAATTCTTTAGCATAGCTTAAAAGAGATATTTGTATTGTCTTTAGCTTTGCATACATTTGTAATTCCTTCCCACCACCAATATACCCAAGGTACCGTTTGTGTATATTTCCTTATTTAAAATATCTTTTTTTATTTAAAAAAGGGGGGAGGGTGAGATAGAATCACTTTGCCAACTATTGTTCTAAGAGTTGACATCAGTTACCATTTCTAATGCATTGTTGTGATTTTGTAGTCTCAATTGTAACTGGTATTGACATTTTAGAAAACACCAAAGTGATTTAAAAAAATATGTCACTTCTCACTCTAGTAACAATATGTTTAAATCATGTTGTTTGTTAATTAACTATTTAAAATTTACTGTCAACTTTTGCTAGACTATTTTAAATCATGAAAGTGTTGGGAAGGAGATATCAAAATAGAAAATTATTTTAGTTTGTGTATATAAGTGAAACACATTAAAACAATTGAACTGCTTCCAGCATACAACAAATTCCCTTAAAATTATCTTTAAAATCTATTAAATATATTTCCATGGCTAATGTCACTGAAATAGTATGTTTTCATCAACTAATTATTGTTGTATTAATCACAGGTAAACTTGGCATCTCTTGGCAGGGTCCTATTTGATTTCATTTGCCATCAAAATATATTTACATGCACGAGTCTGGCTATGATCCTTTATTTTCTGCTATAAAATAAACCTATATATTATGACAACCACATACATGGTAATAAATTGTATAAGAATGTGTTCTCTGACTAAAATTTGTCCTGATGCTTAATACTAGTCTTTGTCTTTAGCATACTTACTTTTTTATAAGATAGTAACACTCATCTCATCAAACTGTTATATTTAATTTAGGAATTTTTCTGTGAGTTCTAATTGTTGACAAGAACTTAAATTACAGCCTGTTATAAATATTGATTTTTAAAGATTAAACTATAATAAATCAAGAAAAGAGCTTTTAAACTCTTTTCACTCATTTAATTTTTGCTATACTCATGAAGCTTAATGTAGTTTGTCATTAAAATAAAATTAAATCTTGCATTAGTGTTGAGTAACAGGAACAAATTTTGCATTAATCGTTTCTTTATATTTTCTTCATTTGAACAACCAGCATTACTGCCAAACAATTGTGGTCCATATTTGTAACAGGTTTTTAACATGACATAGTTAGCAAGTTTGATTGGAGAGATTTTTAGGTCCTGGTCTATAACATTTTAGTATGATCTTTTTTCATGTTTCTAATGCTTGAGGCGTTATTGCTTAACTTGGGGAAAAACAAAACAAAACAAAACATAACAGTGTTGCTGCCATTTGTAAGTTTTCTTATACTATTCCTTTTATTAACTTTAAAACTGGCCTTACTGGGTTCAAATAGGCAGTATCCCTTTTAAGTGACCTTTGCAACCCAAGTGTTACTTGCTTATTTGATGCTCTCTCGTATTTTCCATCATGTTTATATCTTTGTCTCCACCAAAGCTTAAATTCTATGTCTTAATTTAAAACTATAAACTATTCCACTAATCATGTTAATTGACATTAAAATGTCTAGAGGTATAGAGTTTGACCTAGTGAAACAAAATGGATGTTGTGACTTTTTTTTAAAGTGTAAAATAGAATGATTATTTCACTTGCCGACGATTTCAAATAATTTATTGTTATCTGGAACTTGTGTTGTTGTTCCATAGCAGAATGTTAATATTGCTAATAATCAGTGTACATTTCTGTAAAGAGCAAACCAATAAAACAAAAGCATCAAATGTTGAAAAAAATTCCAGAATTTCAAAGACTAAGACAACCCTTACCAATAGTTTCATGTATCTTCTTTATATAGTTCACATAATTAACTCAAAGAAATTTTGTTGAGTCTAATGGGATACTGTCTTGTATAGATGCCAACTGAGTTTTCGGTGTGACCTGACAAGCTGTCTTTTTTGTTGTTGTTATACTGTATGATTGTTGGATCATGCTTTTAAGGATACTTTTATTGAAATGCTCAGTGTGCATCCATGCAAAAGGCCGAGCGGCTTTGTGAACAAAAGATATCTTTTCTCCCCTTTATTATGTTCTCTTGACACTTTTGTGGAAATTAACTAGCCTGATAAAAACATTTTGTAAAAATTTGTACAATACTGTTATAAAAATATTTATAATCCCGGAAAATATTGTGTTAAATCTTGTGCAAAAACAGTATATTCAGAATAAAAGTTTATCATTTAAAGTCACCACAGTTTGGATTATTTAATTATTTAAAATCTAGTTGAAAGAGACCATATTCTTTATCACAAATATATTTTTTTAGAAAGCCAGCCTTCCTGTGGAGAGAATTCTAGATTGTGGAAATAAAGTTTGGGATTACAAAAGTTTTTCTACAATTACAAACCTCAACTCACAAACAAATGTACTTGCAACTCTTTCACATAACTCTGACCCTTCTCACATATGCTTTTGCCATCAAGGCATTTAGGAACTTATTGCATCAGATTGGACTTCCATTGTAAAAAAAAAAATCCCTAGGCAAAAATATTTTCATGTTTTTTTTAAAGATATTGGGAAAAGTTTGAAAGAAACAAATTAGGATATTTGAAATGTACATACTTTTTATATATCTGACTAATATTTAAATATTTTTCCTAGCTATTTTACAGCAAATTGTAGCTGAGACATTTAAGTCTAGCATAAAGACTTTGTTTTTGTTTATTCTTTTTTTAAACTGTTAGGTTCCTTTTTCATTGATGCCAGCTTACCATCTGCCCACCTCCCAACCTCACCCCCGTACTCACCTAATAATACAGTAATGAGCCTGATACTGAGTGGAATCTAGTATAATGTAAGCCTACTTTTCTTTCTGGGGACTCCCATAAGGGAGTCCTACACGTGGGAGGAATGTAGTATATGGGTACCAATGTTGGTGGTTACTAGAAAATCTGACTTCTGGTTTGTGATCAAGGCATTTTAACAGGAAAAAGCCTGCTTAAAAGTGTAAGGTAAATAACATTTGTTTTTTGACATATGGCTTCGGCTTCATTCTGTACCAATTTATCTCTTCAATCAATCTTCTTACTCCCCAGAGACCCTCATTTCCTCTATCAGTCATCTTGATGCCAGCCCTATCTCTTCCCGAGGGACTTTGCTTCATCGGTTCTTTCTCAAGCATACCCAGTCTCCCCTTTCTGCAGGCTTATTTTAGCAAACATATTTCTTTCTGCAAACATATGCAGAACACCTCTATTTAAAACAAACAGAAAAAGCAAACATTTACTGCTGCCCCCTAGCCCTATTACTTCCTAGAGTTATACACCTAGAATTAAAATATTTCTTTGTACAGCTACGAATGTATTTTGGTAGTCTTTTCTTTGCAACGTAATCAACTAGGCCTTAGAATTTTAGGCACATTGTTAACTCTGACCTTTAGTTTTGAGCTACCACTGAAAATTTTTAGTGACTGGTATGAGGTACTAATAAATTCAAATTTGGGGGTATTTGATTCTCAAATTCTTTTTTATCTTAAAGTGGACATATTCACAGAGCACCTCCACAATTTTCTATAAATTGGTATACAATCAACAATGCTGTTAATTTAATATTTTCTATTTAAATTGACTCAATTTTTAAAATAAATGTATTTAAGGAAGAAATTTAACATTACTGCCATAATTGCCATAAAACCAATATAATTTGCCATAAATAAGTAGGTATATTACATTAAAGTAGGTTCATATCTATTATAATGAAAAGAAAATAAAACCATGCAGCATATGCCGGTGTCAAATGTGCTAGATTTAACATAACATTTCAACACATTTATTATAATGATAGATTAAGCAGTTTTTATATTTCTGCCACTAATATTTTAAATGTAACCTGGACACAAAAACCTGTCTAAATTGTAATTATGAATACATTCAAATGACATTTATCAAAATTGATACTTTAATTTTTTTCAAAGTTTGAATTTTCTTAGTTGCATAGAGTTGTTTTCAAAATGCTTTATCATATTCATAAGTTTTTGAGTATCTCAGGACCCTAACATGTCATTAAATGTTACTTGTAACATTTTCATTAATACAAGGACAATGTATAATGTGCCTAGGTTAGAGTAAGATTGACAATTCCCTATATTGGGAAGGACTGCTTTTTTCCAGATATTTAATTGTTTAGTTTAAGAAAAAATGATCTTTCTTTTGTGAAATTATGGGATAATTAGTAATAACTATTGTAAACAGTAAAGTTGGTAACAAACTTATGTCAGTTATCATTACCGGTTCTCCAATCCCTCCATTTTTTAATTTCAAAACTATACTGACTATAAAATATCTAAATGTGGTAACTACAGCCCTAACCCTCATCATGAAGGCAGTATACCCAAGTAGAAACTGCAATCTATTATTTAGATTCAGACCTGACTTTACCACTTAATAGTTTTGGAACCATGAGCAAATTAAATCATGTCTCCAAGCCTCAGTTTCCTCATCCGTAAAATAGAATAACTGTAACTACATTATAAGGTTGCCATGATGACAAAATTATGTAATTAACGTAAAGCACTTAGCAGAGGGCCCAGCACTGGGTATGCCTTCAACAAAGCCATTTCTTAGTATAGCAAATTGTTACCACAATCATCTTCCTAACAAGATCCTAACATCTGCAATATTTGCACCATGTGCCATTTAAACCATTTACCCATTTTTAATTCAACTGTAGTGTTAGAAGCAGAGCTTAAACAAGAAAAAAAAAATAGTCCCTTATGGAACTACTGACTGGGAATATTGAAAATGTAATAAGTTTTTACAATAGTGTGAGGTAAATGGAATGATATAGGAAATACATGTATCATGGGAGCTTACAGTAGGCTAATCTGGATAGACTGTTCTGGCCAGAGAAGGCTGCCATGATTTGGAGCTGAGGGAAGGAGTACTGTAACAAACAGGAGAGTGTGTGAAAGCTGAGAGGTACGTGCAAGGAGCTGGAAATAGCTGATTATGAGTTCAATATGGCTTGAGAGGTGGGTGATAAATAGCCAGAGATGAAATGGAAGATGAGGCTGGAGAGACACGGGACCAGAACCTGGAGACCTCTCTGGATCACAGGGGGTGTTTAGGCAATGATCAGATTTGCAATTCAGGAAAACTGCTCTGAATGAAATGTAGGTTTCTGGTAGATGAACACCAATAAATAGGAAGGGAGACCAGTTAAGAAACTATTGTTGAAATGAGAAACTTTTGTTGACTGGCATAGGGAGCTAGATAGAGAAATGTGGGCCGACTTCAGAAATATTTGGAAGGGAAAAAGGAGAGAACTTTATGATTCATCCACTGTAGTACTGAAAGAAAGGGGGAAAAAATTAGAATTACTCCCAGGGTTCTAAAGTATAATATCATGGCTAGTGGTACAATCCCCCAAGTTAGGGAACGTTGGAGGGTGCTTGGGGCAGGGTTGAGGTAGGACATGTTCAGAGGAGAAAATGAAAGATTGCACTTTAGAAATATTGTGAATGAGCTTTTGTATACTGCTGAGGATACAAAGATGACAGGATCTGATTTCTACTACCCACGAATATATATGCCACGATAATGAGTCTCAACATTGACTGCCTTTGGAAACCCTTACTAAGGTTTTGTTTGTTTTGTTATAAATGCTGATACACAGAACCCACTCTAATTCAGAATCTCAGGTCATTCTTACTGTGCAGCCTGCAATACACTACCAGTGGGCATGTTAGATTACAAGTGTGACAATTCTGATGCAGGTAGTTCTAAAATATACTTGTTAAAACCTATTTATAAGTACATTATTTGTTCGATTTTAAATGAACCTCTTTTTTGAACATGTTTTTAAGAACACACCCTAAAATTCCAACTTAATTGCAATCTATGTGAAGACTGTACTTCTTAATATTCTATTTTTCTTTTAAGGGTGTAGATTATATAGCTGGATATAGCTAATAATCACAAAAGGTCTCATCGATTGTGCTTGATAAGCAGAACCACTGTTAGGACAATTTGTACTACAGGAAATTCTATTCATGTTTAAGAGATATTAATGATATCAACTGTGTCAGAGAGTTGAACCACAGATTTCTGTACACGTTATCAGAGAAATTTGTCAATCAGATTCATTCTTATGGCAAATAATACTGCAAATCAGATTAAATGAGAAAATGATGTTAATTGACAATCTGGTTTCTGTACATGTTATATTTAAGTAAATAATGGCTATTCCTTAAGTAAATAAAAAGCTAATCAAAACTTTTTTTTTTAATTGAAGTTTAGTGTGGTGACAATTGTTAGTAAAGTTACATAGGTTTCAAGTGTACAATTCTGTAATACATCATATTATTTATTTATTTATATATGTATCACATTGTGTGCTCACTACCCAGAGTCAGTTCTCTTTCCATCACCATATATTGGATCCCCTTTACTCTCATCTACCACCCCCCTCTCCCCTTACCCTCTGGTAACCACTAAACTATTTTCTATGTCTATGAGTTTTTGTTTCTTCATTTGTTTGTCTTGTTCTTTTGTTGTTTTCAGTTTTATATACCACATATCAGTGAAATAATATGGTTCTCGACTTTTTTGTCTGACTTATTTCACTAAGCATTATAATCTCAAGATCCATCTATGTTGTTGCAAATGATACTAATCCATCTTTTCTTATGGCAGAAAAGTATTTAATTGTGTATATATACCACAACTTCTTTATCCATTCATCTGTCGAAGGACACTTTGGTTGTTTCCATGTCTTGGCCACCATAAATAAAGCTGCAATGAACATCAGAGTACATATATATCTTTACAGATAAAGCTTTACGGATAAATGTCTTCAGATTTTTGGGGTAGATACCCAGGAGAGGGATTGTTGGGTCATATGGTAATTCTATTCTTAATTATTTGAGGAACCCTACACTGCTTTACATAGTGGCTGCACCAATCTGCATTCCCACCAAGAGTGTATGAGGGTTCCTTTTTCTCTACAGCCTCTCCAACACTTGCTACTATTTGTCTTGTTGATGATAGCCATTCTAACTGGGGTGAGGTGAGGTGATATCTCATTGTGGTTTTTATTTGTGTTTCTCTGATGATTAGTGATGTTGAGCATTTTTTCATATGTTTATTGGCCATTTGTATGTCCTCTTTGGAGAAATGTTGCTTCTGGTCCTCTGACCATTTTTTAATTGAATTGTTTTTTGTTGTTAAGTTGTACGAGTTCCTTATATATTTTGGATATCAGCCCCTTATCGGAGGCGTTGTTTTCAAAACTCTTCTCCCATTCGGTTGGTTGCCTCTTTATTTTGTTGATGGTTTCTTTTGCTGTGCTGAAGCTTTTTAGTTTCATATAGTCTCATTAATTTATTTTAGCTGTTACTTCTCTTGGCTTTGGAGTCAAATTCATAAAATGCTCTTTGAACCCAAGGCCCATAAGTTTAGTACCTATGTTTTCTTCTATGCAGCTTATTGTTTCAGATCTTATTTTAGGTCTTTGATCCATTTTGAATTAATTTTGGTACATGGTGACAGCAATCTAGCTTCATTCTTTTGTGCCTGGCTTTCCAATTCTCCCAGAACCATTTATTGAAGAGGCTGTCTTTTCTCCATTGTATGTTTTTGGCTTTGTCAAAAATTACCTGTCAATATTTATGTGGGTTTATTTCTGGGTTCTCAGTTCTATTCCATTGGTCTGTGTGTCTGTTTTTTCTGCCAGTACCATGCTGTTTTGATTATTGTTGCCCTGTAGTACAAGCTAAAGTCAGGGAGTGTGATACCTCCACCATTGTTCTTTTTTCTTACGATTGCTTTGGCTATTTGGGGTCTTTTGTAGTTCCATACAAATCTGATGATTTTTTTGTTCTATTTCTTTACAAAATGCCATTGGGTTTTTAATGGTGATTGTGTTAAATCTGCATATTGCCATTTTAACTATGTTGATTCTTCCAAGCCATGAACGTAGAATGACTTTCCACTTCTTTCTGTCTTCTTGAATTTCTTTTAAAAGTGTCTTATAGTTTTCAGCATATATGTCTTTGACATCCTTGGTTAAGTTTATTTCTGGGTATTTTATTCTTTTTGTTGCAATTGCAAAAGGAATTGTTTTTTTGGTTTGTTTTTTTCTTCTGATATTTCATTGTTAGTGTATAGGAATGCAATGGATTTTTGTACATTGATTTTGTAGCCAGCAACTTTACTGTATTCATTTATTGTTTCTAATAGCTTTTTGGTGTAGTCTTTAGGGTTTTCTATATATAGCATCATGTCATCTGCAAAAAGTGACAATTTAACTTCTTCATTCCCAATTTGGATGCCTTTTATTTCTTTCTCTTGCCTGATTGCTCTGGCGAGCACTTCCAACACAATGTTGAAAAGCAGAGGTGATAGGGCACAGCCCTGTTATGTTCCTGAATGTAGAGCAAACGGCTTCAGTTTTTCACCATTAATTATGAGATAAGCTGAGGGCTTGTCATATATGGCCTTTACTATATTAAGGTATTTTCCTTCTATACCTATTTTATTAAGTGTTTTAATCATAAATGGATGTTGTATCTTGTCAAAGGCTTTTTCTGCATCAATTGATATAATCATATGATTTTTGTCCTTTATTTTATTTATGTGATATATCACATAGATGTATTAGTGTATGTTGAACCATCCTTGTGCCCTAGGGATGCACCCCACTTGGTCCTGATGTATAATCTTTTTAATGCATTGTTGCATTCGATTTGCTATAATTTTGTTTAGGATTTTTGCATATGTATTCATCAGAGATATTGGCCTGTAATTTCCTTTTTTTATGTTATCGTTACCAGGTTTTGATATCAGGGTAATGTTGGCCTCATAAAATGAGTTAGGGAGTATTATCTCTTCTTCAATGTTTTGGAAGAGTTTGAGCAGGATTGGTATTAGCACCTCTTTGAAGGTTTGGTAGAATTCACTAGTGAAACCATCTGGTCCCAGAATTTTATTTTTGGGAAGGTTTTGGAGGACTGATTCAATTTCCTTACTGGTGATCAGTCTATTTAGATTTTCCAATTCTTCGTGATTCAGCCTAGGAAGGCTACCTGTTTCTAAGAAGTTGTCCATTTCTTCTATGTTGTTGAATTTGGTGGCATATAATCTTTTATAGTATTCTTGGATGGTCCTTTGTATTTCTGTGACATCCGTGATAACTTCCCCTCTTCCATTTCTGATTTTGTTTATTTGTGTCTTTTCCCTTTTTATCTTAGTGAGTCTAGCCAAGGGTTTGTCAATTTTATTAACAATAAAAACTTTTAAAACCCACTTAAAAGATGAGTATTTTTAACTGATTTCAGATTGCCTGTCCATTTTAATCCACAGAAGCAAGAGAAACCAGGTGATACATGGCAGAAATTCCATGCTCTGCAGTCAGGCTACTTGGGTCCACATCTTAGTTCCCCAACTTGGGCATATTATATAATATCTCTAACTTTCTGTTCCTTATATGTCTGATTTATACTATTGACATCATAAATATTTCTAAATGAAAACAATGATAACAGTCACTAATAGCTATTCAGGCCTCTACTTCTAATCTCAGAAGCTCAATCATTTTGATGCTAATGATTTCAGGAATGCCTAGAGAAACTTGGCATCAAGAGGATTCCTCAGGTGTGCAGAATATTGCCAGAATGTCAAAATGTCTACTGGGCACTAGGTATACAATGATGACGATGAGAAATATAAATGCAGCACAAGGTGTAGGAGGACACAGGCAGAAAATTCATCCAAACAATTACACAAATAAACATATCACTAACTCTAAAGGAAGACTTGGTTATAAAAAAGATCTTGGTAATAAGAAGCTGATGACAAGGGGAAGAACAGGGCCTGATGGAAACTGAACTTGGTTTAGTGACTGGACTAGGAAGAAAGTAGAAGGAAGATCCAAACTGTCTTGGTGTCGTCATTAAAACAACTAGATCAATATCCCTAATGAAAATAGATGCAAAAATTCCCAACAAAATATTAGCAAACCAAATTTAAGAACACATTAAAAGGATAATACTCCATGATCAAGTAGGATTTATCCCTGGGATGTAGGGCTACATGAACATACACAAATCGATCATTGCAATACATCACTTTAATAAAATGAAATATAAAAATGTTATGATTATCTCAGATGCAGAAAATGCATATGACAAAATACAACATCCTTTCATGATAAAAACTCTTGACATACTGGGTAGAGAAGGAACATACCTCAACATAATAAAGGCCATGTATAACAAAGCCACAACTAATACTCAAAAGAGAAAAATTGAAAGCCTTTCCTCTATCATCAGGAACAAGACAAGGATGTCCACTCTTACCACAGCTATTCAGATTAGTACTGGAAGACCTAACTAGAGCTATTAGGCAAGAAAAAGGGGGTGGGGAGGAATCCAAAGCATAAAGAAAGAAGTAAAATTGTCATTTTTGCAGATGATATGATTTGTATACAGAAAATCTTAAAGACTCCACCAAAAAACTGTTGAAACTAATCAATGATCACAATAAAGTTGCAGGATATATAAAATACACATACACAGTGGACTATTATTCAGCCATTAGAAAGAAGGACATCCTGCCACAGCTCACCTATGCATAATGGTCTTTGGGAGAACCTGACTTCAGAGATGTACTTGGGTTGGCAAAAAGGAACTCCATGTCAATAATGGGCCTATACTTAAGTTTTTCTCAACAAAAAAAAATCCATTCCCCTATTCATTTTTTCTCCCTTTCTTTTTTTCATTATTGCAAACTTTCTTGATTTTTTTCTGTGCTTAGTTACCACTTCCTTTCCCACAATTAGTTCCAATCTCCTGAAATTTTATCTCCATGTCTCCTCTAAAAATGCTTTTGATGACATTCCAATCTGTCAATTTCTATCTTCTTAAAACTCAAGACTTTTCTGTGTTGCATCGCTCCACTGTCTTCCTGCTCAGTCTCTTCCTCTTTCTACTCCTCAAGATCTTCCAACTTACCTGTTCCATAAATTTTGATGTTTGTAGAGTTTCATTCTTAGTTCTCTACTTATTTCACTCTAAATTCTTCATGTATCTGATTTTATTAAATTCATGTCTTTTTATACGCTACATGGTCCAAATTTCCAATTGCTATTGGATACGCATTTCTAGATGTCTTAAATACCTGCCAAGAAAATAACTATTATCTGTATCTCAATACATAACTTTCCTTTCCAATTCTGCATCTCAAGTCTTAGAGAGGTCTAGTCACCTAAACTAGAATCTTTAGTGTCATGAAATTACTAAATTCTCACTAGCCTCCCTACCTTTGAAATGCATTTTGATTCTCCACTATTTCTCATATCCGGTGCTCCTTGCTTGCTTCAGACTATATCAACTCTTGGCCCAGTTAGTTTCCCTATTTTGGATTTCACTCCACTTCAATCCATACCTCATGCTAGTGGTTTTCTTTTTAATTTGCCTCTTATCACATCATTTCACTGTTTAAAAACTGTCAGCGACTCCCCATTGGCTATTACATAAAATAGAAATGCCTTAGAAGGACAGATGATACCAATTAGGAGTTGACATTTGCGTATATTTCACCTCATATCATCACCCCTTTCCCATCCCAACACCAAAAAAAAATAATAATAATATAATTTTGCCTCAAGTCTTACCAAATTATCTACAATTCTTCGAATACAACACAGCAATTCATAGTTCAGTGCCTGAACACGATTCCCACAATTTCTCCTACATCCCCTCTATTAACTGCTGTTTCTATTTCAATACCCAGTTCAAATGCTACCACTACTCTGGCGCCTTCTCTGATATTCTAAAGCACAATTATACCTCTTTCTAAAAACTACCATAATATTTGGAACATGTCTCTGTTAAAATCTATGAAAATATTGTATATTTTTAAAAAGAAAGTGTAGAATTTAGAATTTCTAAAAAAAAACTGGTTTCAATGGTAGCTTTGATTTTCACTGGTGGGACCTTGGGAGATTTACTTAACGTTGCAGTGTAAGTAGCTACTGTAAATTGTCACAGCATCATTTCTTTTGCAATATTTAAAATGGTTATTAATGATATGGTATTGGCAGAAAATAGGGGCTTAATGAATAATAGCAAAATTTAGTAAAATAAATATCCAATCTCCTAATAGCCACAGTCTTTCTGGTATTGCCAGAATAACAAAGCTGCTTCTAGTAGTCAAATATTTGGTTCATTTTTTATTAATATTTTCATCTCAGTTTAACTAATGGCTAAATTGTCCTACTTTTTAGAGGTTTTATTTCTCTCTCTAAGTTATGCTTCATTCTACCTAGTACAATCCCATGTCCAATCAGGAAAACCTAATAGAACACATCAAATTGTATATCCCAGACAATCCCATCCATAACTCAAGAATCTACTTCTAATTTTTTTTAAATTATTTTAGAATCCTAGAGTTTGGATAATATTGTAGAAGGGATCTGTTCACAGGGTTTGGATCAGAATTAACAGAGTTCAGAGGTTAGCAAAAGTGAGCCAGGCAAAAGTAATAGAGAAACTAGCAAATCAGATGGGTCATTTTTAAAATAAAGTATAAGGATTGGAAAAAATAAACTGGAATGCAAAATTGGGATTCAGGAGAAAGTTGTATTTAATGCATTTATTTATTCATGAACTCCTTATATTTCCCTAAATTCTAGGGTCAGCAGAGCCTCAAAAAAGACATTAACTGGCTCTCAACTGATGGGAAGCTAGACAACCTAGCCACTAGATAAGATGGGAACAGAAAACGAGTGGAAAGGAGTGACAAAGTTTGATTTTTTAAAAAAGAATTAGAGTGAGCAACAAGGGAGGGAGAAGAAATGTTAAATTTGACTGTGGTTATTTCACTACAGTATGGTCTATAATTAGGCAAAATTGTTTTGGGAAATGTTTCTTTAAATAAATAATTTTTTACTGCCTTAATATTTCAACCTCTTTCTCTGTAGAGAAATGTTATTACACCCAAATGGCATTATATTGAAGAAATAGCAAAATTACAAAACAATTACCGCAAATTTATATTATAGATTACAGATAAGTACACTTTCAATGCCATATATATGTATATGTATATAGTTTAAAAAAAAGGATAATGGTAGCAAAAATAGCTAAATTATAGCCCTAAAATTAACTAATTATTAACTACGTTTTGTCACGAATGGGTTCTGCATACATTTTTTTATTGCATCCCTTGTCAATTAACAGAAATAAGAATGCTATAAAACAAGAATGAAGAATCAAGACAATTATGAATCAAAAACCCAAGAGACTAATTAAACTAAATCTTAAAGCATGTTTTTTTCAAGCTGATCCAAAAAAAATTAAAATTTTCCTATCCAAACTATTGTGTGCCTTCCTCAACATCCAGTACACGTCTTAATAATCTCCATATAACAGCGATATCTCAGGCCCACTCCACGCCAGGGTATATTCTACCAGGGTGTATGGTGATGCTAAATGACTAAATTAGAATGTGGCTCCATAAGCTTGTGTGCTGCTGATTTGAGCATGTTTGAGTCCTTCCGTCTAACCCAGAAGAAATACTACCTGGAAGAAATATAAGGTGTTTCCGACCCTGCTGTACTTGTCTTATGAGATGTTAAGAACTTGAAGTTGTACGGATCCCTTCCACCACTGCTGTTGTCCTGCTACTGGTAAGGTCAGAGGTATCTCAGTTCTGTGACACTGGAGTATTTACACCACTGTCCCTTATGAGGTGAGTACTCAGTACATTGCCGAATTGCCGTTGATTACAGCAGAAGAGTGTGGTCTGTATCGAGCAAATTCCATCCACCCTCTGGACCCTGTTTGATTTTGTCTACCTTGCCAAGAGTCATTCCCAATGTGCCAAAAGTTCAAATTGTCTTTGACTCAATTTGTCATTTATTTTGCGTATTTATCTTCCAGGCTATTCCTAAATATGCACGATGAAAGATTCTTCTTGTGACTTTCAAGTGGTAGGATCAATATGTACATAAAAATAATTTATTGAAAAGTCTTCACTAGTGTTTTGACCTTCATATTTTAGTTAAATACCAGAAAAATACAGAATATTACTGAGCTTAACCTAAATAACTCACAAATAACAAAACAGATTCCTACGCTTTCCTTAGCAGTGTCTAAATCTTTCTTATTATCCTCATAGGACATTAGTTTCCTAATGTTATTTTACGACTTAGGCATAGGGAGTAGATTACATATAGTGGTAAGTGCTTAGGGCTGTCATAAATTACCACAAAGTGGGTGACTTACAACAAAAGTAATTTATTCTCTTATTGTTTTAGAAGTCAGAAGTCCAAAATTAAAGTGTCAGCAGAGACACACTCCTTCCAAAGGCTCTAGGGGAGAATCCTTCCTTGCCCTTCTAACTTCTGCTGGCTTCAGGCATTCCTTGGTTTGTGGCAGCATAACTCTCATTTCTGCCTTTGTCTTCATAAGGCTTTCTCTTTGTGTCTGTGTTGTTTCCATCTCTGTCTATTTTAAGGACCAGTAATTGGATGTAGGGCCCAATCCCAGCTTGAGGTCCTTCATTTAGTTACATCTGAGATGACTCTTTATCCAAATAAGTTAACATTCACATGTCCCAAGGATTAGGACACAGACATCTTTTTGGGGAGACATAATTCAAACCACTGCACATAATGTCTTTGGAATTGTGGTATGGGCATGAAGAATGTTTATTATGAGTTCTCAAATTTTAATCTCCAGCCTTGATTTTTCCATTTTGTCTAGGTTTGTATGTCTAATTTGGTATATTAGATGGCCAATTTGATTGTTGCACCTGAGTGTTTAATGGGTGTAGAAAGGATATGGTGTCACATCCAGATCCTTATGTTCAAGACTGAAGTACTCATTCTCCCATCTTCCAGGTGAGCTGACTATGGCTTAAAGCTAAATTCTTCCTTCCCAGAAATTACCTTTGGGTGAAGGAAGTGCTTTGTGCCAAGTAACACCCACCTCCCAGGTGATATATGGGAGGTTATGTTGACTTGGAGCACTTGCCTTAGTTCATCCCATTTCTGAGGAGGCATCTCAGCTCCAGAGCTTCCAACGAGATTGATTGGGACCTCTGTTGTAACTATATGCCACAACTCTCTCTCTCTCTGAACAATCCTACTTCTTTCCTTCCTTAGGTATGATTCCTAAAAGCACTTTGCCATAAACTATCTATAGATAAGTATCTATTTGAGGGTCTCTTGCCCACACAACCCAACATTATAATGTATCCTCCACCACCTCGAGTTCCCTCCTTCTAGCAAAACGGTTCCATCGCCTTCCCAACTTAGTAAATGGCAGGATCATCCACAGAGTTCTCAAACCAAAAACCTAGGAATGACTATAAATTATGCCCTTTTCTCTTACCTATTTCCTATTTGAGCAAGACGAAGCAATTTTGCTTCTAAATTATATTGGATATCTGTCTCTTTTTCTCCATTTTCATTACCACCTTCCTAGTGTGACCATTCTCTCTCTCCACTTAGTTGCTAGTGCTGTGATCCTAAGCAATTTCCTTAACCTTTTTAAGCCTCTAGGAAACAAAGAGAATAATAGTCACAACATAATAATAGCACCAACATTATAGAGTTGCCATAAATAAATTATATTTATTATAAAACAGTTGATAATACTTGGGATAATAAATGCTATAGTGTCAGTGATTATAAAGATCCTACAGTTTAATTAGGTCACCTCTTATGGTGGGAAATGGAAAGTGCACACAACTGAACAAGGAGAATTATCTGTAGGCTTCTCCATAGATGTCTGTCCTCACTATCAAACAATATACATCTTTACTGCACATAATTGTATTTTATCATTCCACATGGTGGAATTCTAGGACTATGTTATTTTCAAGTAAGTATTCAGTATGCACATATAATAATTAAGTCAATGTTATATAAAATAATATAGTTTTCTAAATTTCACAGTTTTGTTAATTTATCTGAATGGCTCTAATTCAAGAACAAGCAGTCCAGATGCTGCCAGAAGTGCATTCCAGGCAAACATTGTGGGTTCATTGTTTCCTGTACATGGCCTTCCCCCTGCCAATGTGCCTACTGTTTAATTTCTTTTAAAATTCCCACATATGTACAAAAATACATATTTGACTCAATTTTTTCTTGTTCATCCCTTCCCATTCTTAGTGATGACTAAATGGGAAAATGATTTCTCAAATGTCTCTGACATTGTGGTTAAAATGTGGTGTTCAAAACTATGAGACATAGACATATACGGGTGATCTAATACCAGGGTGATCTAATTTCCTCAGAAATTTCCTTAGATAAAATAGGTATTAATAGCATGAATTGGGTTACTATACCACCTTTTACATAACAATGTGTGTTTAACAAGAATCATGAGACATAAACTCAATTTTTAATTTAAAATCATAGATAAGTAGATCATTTTGTCAAGTCATTCTATTACTCTTAACAACGGTTGGGTAATGAAATACGTGAGTAAATAAGGTTATACTTTGTTTTAATATAGCCATAAGAAAGCATGTATTAAGGTTTAATAGAACTGAGCCATGTCCATTTCAAAAGCTTATACTTAAAAAACTAATGAAATATGTTCTTTCCTTCTCTCAATCTTGATGAAAGAACTAGATTAATGTGGGAGTTTCCCTTTGCCTGAACAAGAGAAAAACTGTGAATTCCTGTCATGCCCTACTCTGCATTTGGAGTGGAGAAAAGTATAAGCACCCTAGAAATATGCATAACAATGGTGGCAAAAATATTTCACAAAAAAATGCATAGAACTTCCACATCAGGATGGTATTTAGTTCTGATATAGGTCAGAGTAGAATCTCCAACATTAAAAAAAAAAAAAATATATATATATATATATACATGTATATATATATATATACACACACACACACATATATGTATACATATACATATATGTGTGTGTGTATATATACACATATATGTGTATATAGACATAAAATGTGTTACCTGAAATTGAAAACACAACATGCTTAAATAGCCCTTTGGCTACCAGAGGATAAAATTTTGGATATGGTTTTCCAAAATATTTCTGAAGCCTGAACAACTGCCAGCTTTCATGGTGTCTTGAGCAGGCCAAATTTCCATGTGGTCCAGGTTACAATCAGTGCAAGTACCTGTTATTCAACCTTATAAACTTGTAGATCCATTGTGGCTCAAAATGCCTGCATCAAATTTATATTCTTTGTGTAGATTGTGAGAAGCCCCAGTAGGTTTTTTATATAAGATCGTTTAACTTTCAACAAGCAAGTTCTCTCTTATTGTGGGGGGAAAAAATAAAGAATCAAATAAACAACAAAATAGATTTGGGAAACAAATGTATGGAGGAAATGAATTGTGTAATCTCACAAACCAAATGTATGTTTCTGGGACATGAATTGATCATGTGTCGTAAATTGCCCATCTATTCCAACTCGCTAAGGAGCCAAGCAATGCCACATGAGCAGAGTGTCCAGGCTCACAGTGTATTCATGCCACCCTCCCGTCATCCCAACTTGGGTTTCATGGACTGTTCTTATGACCAGTTGAAAGACAGCAAATTAAAACAACCGCTACAAATAGTGCCGTGCAATTCACTAGCACTAGCTTACTGAAGAGTTCTATAGTAGTAAGTCCCACTCAAGATTGGCTACGAAATAAAATGAAGAAATACTCTTTGTATAGAGGACAATTGACACTATGTCTTAGTTTGCACTTTGTCTGGAAAGGCATGACTTGAAATTAGAATCTACCCTGGGATAGTAGCTAATAAATTACCCATATGGTCAGGGCCTTCAGAAAGGTAATATTGAAAGAATGGCAATATGAAAATTTGGAGAACACTATTGTGGATGGAGCTAAAGCCTATAATATTCTTATCACTTAGGAAGGACCAACAGAAATCTCCAGAAAACAACTCTATATTATTTTTCCTTTTCAGTTTTATTGAGGTATAGTTGACAAATAAAATTATAAGACATTTAAAGTGTGCAATGTGATGATTTGATATATGTGAACATTGTGAAAGGATTACCCCCTGGAGTTAATTAACACATCCATCAACTCACATATTTACTTTTTAGAAAACAACTCAATAACTGTATTGTAAACCCTAACTAAAAGTAAGTCTGAATATTAAGTGCCACCTTGACATCTGAAACTGAGATGGCCTCATGCAAGTTTCCCTCCCGACCCTGTTCCTGTGGATAAGATCTCTCTTTTTCAAACATACCAGGAACAGTTTCTGCTTGGACCTGAGTAATGAGTTTCAGTTCCCTGCTAACATACAGAATTAGTCAAGCAAGCCAATCATCTTCTCTACTGGAACCAGAGGGCATTTTACCCTCTTGACATGCCAAAGCCTCACGCAATGCCTGATTGTTCACTGTTCTCAAGTGCAACCCCCATGTGGAATCTCACTGTGTATGGTGTCCTCCTACCACAGGCTGTGGGTACATGTGACTAATATACTGCTGTCAATGTCATCAGTCCACCTGTTGGTTGCCGTGTGTTTATCTAGCTCTATAACCTTAGGGTGGGGAATACCTCTCTTACCAACGGGGTGACCAGGAGGTAATAAAAACAATAACCAAGTTGATAGGTTAATGAAGTCTTCAGTTTTTAGTCAGCCTTTCTGTTTCTTAGAGGCAAACTGAACTACAAGTTAAGCATGATTCCAGATACGTATGTGATAGAACTATTCCTAAATAAAGAGAGTCAGGAGAGAGACTGGATGGGAAGAGAAATAATGAGATCATTTGGCAAGATAGTTTTATGTGCTTATGGGGTCACAAAGTATAGAGTAGTTGTAGGATGTAAGTTTATATCTCAGCAGGAAAATTCAGAGGGAAAAAATATAGAATTTTGAGTCTATATACAAATACCATTTGAAATTACAGGTTTAGATGTTGTAGGCCAGGAAAATAAAAAGAAAATTGGCAATTAACATGTAGTCAGCCTAATGAATCTTTTGAACCCTAAGCTTTATTTTTGCCAATCTAATGTATTCAAATTTCTCATATATATAGATGTTTAAAGGATATAACAGATGTCTTTAAGAAAGATGTTAATTTGTGTGAGTGTGCCCGAATAATTTCTTGCTTCTTAGATAAGTTCTACAACAAAACTACATCGGAGGTCTTAGATCATGTTGGAAATTAACGCCAAAAATTGAGTAGGAATTTTCTCGATTTTCTATGAAGAGATTGAACGTGTCCCACACGTAGTTTAGATGGACGTACTAGCAAAGCACGTAAACTAGAATATGGAAAGGGAATGGGGAGAAGGTGTAAAGAAGAAGAGAAATGTTTGTTTTAAATATTACTTATCTTATGTAGACTTTCTTGCATCTATCAGGTAAATATAATTTCGCCATCTTCTAAAATCCCATAGTTGTTTCAATTTATTTTTAATTAACACTGTATATTCACATTTACGTATCTTCTCTGCCTGGTAAGTCATGAGCTCCTTCAAGACAAGAACCAGTTATCTTTTGTAATCCCACTATAATATCAAATATTATATTTGTCCCATAAGCCCAGTAAGAATAGACCTATAATATACTTTTTTTTCCCTACAATATTACCATGGGGATATGAAAGAGAGCTTGGGGAATATAATCAATAATGTTGTAAAGATTATGTAGGGTGTCAGATGGGCACCTGTCTTATTAGGGAGACCACTTCATGGACGGTGTAGATGCCTGACCACTGTGCTGTACACCTGAAGCTGAAACTGAATAATATTGTATGTCAACTATAATTTAATATAATATACCTTTGATGTGTGTAAAAGTGTAACCTCAAAGCCCTTGAAGTATTTTTCCTCAGATATTTAGGTGTATCTCAATGTAAGAGTAAAATATGAGACTAAAAGTATTCTGACTGCAGATTAAAGAAGTCAAATAATCTTGTTTGTTTGTTGCTTTCAGTTTTAAATCCCACGTATGAGTGAAGTCATATGGCTCTTGACTTTTTCTGTCTGACTTATTTTGCTTAGCATGATAATCTCAAGATCCTTCCATGTTGTCACAAATGGCAGTGTTTACTTCATCTTTTCTTATGCAGCAAAGGAACAAGACAAAGAAAGAAAGAAACAAAAACTCATACACATAGACAACAGTTAGTGTTACCAGAGGGTAAGGGGGAGGGACATGGTAGATGAGAGTAAGGGGGTCAAATATATGGTGATGGAAGGAGAACTGACTCTGGGTGGTCAACATCCAATGCAATATATAGATGATGTATTATAGAAATGTACACTTGAAACCTATATAATTTTACTAATTACCATCACTCCAACAAATTTAATAAATAAATGATAAAATAAAATATCTAGCATGGATCCCAGTGCAAATATTTAATAAATGGCAGCCATTATTAAAACAAAACAAAACAAAACAAAACACAACAACAACAAAAAAAACGTTGAATAATACCTATGGTTTGCCCTATTCTTTGTGAAATTCCACTGGAATAAATAGAATGAATTTCAAAGAAAAATAAAAGTAGAGCATTGAAGAGAACATGAGGAAGGGAGTAAGCACCGCTAACCAATGAAAAGATTAACACTTGTTGAAGAGAGAAAAGAAGCTGCAACTTAGAATATGCTATAAGGAAAAAGGTAGGAGCAGATTTTTACAAAGAAGCTCGAAGAAGCTCTCACCTCAGGTATAATAAAGTGTAGAAATGGAACATAGGGCTAACATTCAGTGAGAGTGTAAGTATGGAAATATTTTCATTAGACACCCGTTTGCCTTTCCCTAATCCTGAATACACAAATCACAAGCAATTCATATTCATTCCCAGACAAATTAATCGATGGTTTTAGAAGACCATGTGGCTGCTTATGACTAATGAATTATCAGAGAAAGTGACATGTGTCCTTGTTACCCTTCCAGAACTCTCCATCAATCAGAGACCAGCAACACTCATGTACTGGTACACCCAGTATCAGTCTGTAACCACAGTGAGGAGATGGGGAACAGAGACCTCAGTCTCTATTATTGTTAAAGTCACTACATTTTTTGATTTTTGCTGAAGTGGGACTTGGTGTTTCGCCTCCTATCAATTTGGATTCCACCTTACTCCTTGCTGCATGTGTCTGATGCTCTGAACTCAGTCAGCTGTCTCCCAATACAGCTTGGCCTATCCTTCTAGAGTCTGAGCAACATGGTTCCCTTTGCCCCATTCCACTGTCAATGCTCAGCAGGTACACTAGTTCCATAATCTTAACCACATTTTGCATCACACTCAGAAATGTCCTGATCTCCATGTTGGTAACAACCAAGGATCTCTGTTTGCACTAAGTTGCAACTCTGCTTTTGCATAACAAGACATATATCAAAGGGTGTGTAAAACAAATAGTGTGACTGTAGTGTGAAGATTCTAACTAGATTTAGAGATGAAAGAAATTACAGTACTCTACCACAGTTACTGGAGTATATGGATGGGAGAAAAGGATGAGTTTTATTTACAAAAATAAATCATAAAATAAAATTAGACTAACCTATACTTTAAGTATTTCTTGAGAAGAAACTGGTTTTAGACTCGCTGTTTCCAAATATCTCTATCCCATTGCTCAATTATATATGGTGGGTAAAATTTTACTTTCCACTATTTAGACAGTTGCCATAATCAATGAATGGATGAGAACAAGAGTTCAGTTCTTATTGTGATCTGAATGTGGAAAATGTGATCTCAGTCTCTGTTTTCAGCTTTAAAGTCTATGAAAATGTTGGGATTTACATATGCCAGTTGAGTGTGGTTTCCTATGGTTAAGACATAAACAGTTTATTATTATTATTATTATTATTATTTTAGTCCAATTATATTTGAAAATATAATATTGAAAAATGCAACATTTGCTATTATTTGTTGCAGGCCATATATATCATACCTCTTTAAGTTTTCAGTGACAGAAGTGTTAAACCATATTATGTGATATACATGTCTAGTATGATAGCTTAATTTACAGAAATGTAATCTTTAGGAATGTTGTGTTTTTGTTTTGGTTTGTTTATTTGTTTTTCAGTCCCTGTATTTGGATTGATTAGCTTTTCTTCCTAGTAGATATTCCTAAAATAGAAAATCCCAATTATCTATGGCAATTAAAAAAAAAAAGCCTCTTTCTTGTCCCTTGATAGTGTAAAGAGGGAAAAAAAACTATGACTTCTTATAAGAAACATCAGTAAGCCGTGCCTTAAGTCACAATTTTCCTATTTTATTTCAAGATCCTTTCAGTCTAAGAATGTAAAAACTAATTTATATTTCTAATTTGTTTTAAAGCATAAGTCTGGGGACCTAGATGAAAGAAAAATAGTTATTTCTTTGAAAAAATTAAGACAGCATAATTTCTCATCATCTGATCGTGCCTTCTTATAGCACCTAAGTTCAAGGACATGTGAAATGTGATAAAGCGTCTATGTACGTTACATATTACATTACAAATGTCCAGCGTCAATAAAAACTTCATGCAGCTCCTGTACCATGTGGTATATGAGTTAGACTCACTTTAATTGACTCCAGCTGTTAGTTACTATGTGGGATAATGAATCATGATCTTTTCAGTGTTGTCTAAAATGAGATATGTGTACAAAAGGAGAAAATGTGTAAAAAAAATAATCACCAATCTATATTTGTTGAGTGTACTAGGCCCAAATGCAGAAAATGAGAGAGAATCTAGAACATGACAAAGTAAGTAATGAACTACGTTAAAAGAATTCAGTCATAATGCAAAGAACAGATGTCTAGAAATCAGTACACCTGATTTCAGGTCCTGGCTTTGCCACTAACTACCAATGTAAGTGACTAAAGTGTGAATTATGCTTGCTTCTTATAGCCCAGATAAGGTAAAGAGAGACAAAACATATTCCAGATTTGAACAAGCTTATATGTGAGTCAGGGGGACAACAGAGCATCTACCAGGGGGATAGTAGATAGAATAGCGGCCAAAGGAAATTGATAAACCTAGGCTAATTTATCCCATAGTCACCTGTCGATGTCAATGTAGTGATAGAATGTCTGTCAAAAATATAGAGAAGAAAAAAGCAGTTGGTGTTTTACAGCCAAGTAAGGTCAGTGGTTTTCAAACTTACTATGCAGTTGTGGAGCCCAGCTCAGGCTAATGAAATTAGATATCTAGAGTTGAAACACAGATATGCAAAAAAAATTTTATAGTTCCCCAAATAATTGTAATATGTTGTCAAGTTTGGGCTAGTGGTTTAGTGAATGTTTTGCCCTTGAAGTGTCAGGTAAAAGATGTTTGACTGGGGCTCAGTCCCTTCAGGGAAGATGAGCTCTGACACAGGAAATAAGGCATGAAGGGCAGGGAGAGCTATTACTCCAGAATTAAGGTGAGTGACCAGTGGAACTAAGTGGGCAGTAGGTCCCAAATCTAACTGCTAACACACTTGGAAAGATGACGACCGTTAGCCCTTAGTACTAAAGAAAGACCATAGAGTAGTAGGAGGTGATGGCCAGAGTAGCTTAAGAACCTCAGTCAGCATCGGAAACTGATCAGGAGAAAGACAGCAAACCAAATATTATTAGATAAAACAAGGGGAAAATCAAAAGGCAGATGCTCCCTCTGCCTTGGTTACTTCATCAGCAAAGTGAGGATGAAAACTCATTTCTTAGAATACCCCGCACCCGTATCAGTCACCTGCTTCCCTTCAAAACCTTCCCACAAGGCTTTCCCCTCATAGTTACACTTTATTTATTCTGCTCTTCAGTACTTCAGAACATTCTAAAATATAACTCTTTCACAAAAAGTTGCAAAACTATCTAAGAAATTTATGACACTTTAGCTTAAGAGTGATTTTTGAATGGTGCTATATAAATAGTGCAATGAGAAAGAAAACAATAAATGAGTTTAAAAATTGGAAAGGAGGAGTTAAAATTATCATTATTTGTTGATGAAATGGTACTAAGTAAACCCTAGAGAATATCACAAACACTAAGTTACATAGTAAAGTGGTGGGTGCAATATTAATAAACAATATTAGGAGTCTGCCCATATACAAACAATAAATTAGGAAATGGGGATAAAAAGATGAAATATCCAGGGAAAAAACTACCAGGAAGTGGGAAAATAAATAAATAAATACTACTAAGGAGTTAAATGAAAAAATGGAAAAATATTCTTTAAGCTTGGATAGAAATTTTTATAATAAAGATGTCAGTTATAAATAAAAAAAATAAAAGAAATATAATAGGAATTTATTTTCAAAAGTAAACATGTTAACTTTAAAGTTTATAAGAAAAATAACACATGTAATAATATTACTTTTTTCATAAGGCAAGAAATGAAAACAACTTTAACAATAATATTTTGGCTGTATAGAAAAGAACACATCAAGAAAAAGGGAAGACTATGAATAAATACAGGATTTTTGTCCAGGCAGGAATTCTTTTCTGGATGAAGATATTGACTAGTAGTGATTCAATCACAGCACACAGATAAAAGTCTGAGCTATGTAGTTTGGTTCTTGACTTCTCCACTTCCTTTTTCGAAATCCACATATAAAACTAGGCTTGAAATTAATTTGAAATAGGGGGAATTTATGTCATTCATCAGTTTCATTCCCCTTACTAACCCTGGTATAACATTAGTCTTTCTTAAAATACAACATAACACTTGCACTGTTTTTCTGATCAGATCCACATTTTCCATTTCTGAGTCTTTTTTGAGTCCTCCCTCCCACTGCCCAGAGCTTACCCCTACCTTGGTCTCCTTTCTTCCATCCATCAGTTTTTCAAATAATACATTTCCTTCCTGTAGATTCCAAGGCAGATGGTAATGTTTGAATCCATTCTATTTAATTGTAACTGAAACTACCAAGCATTTCTATATTTGCTGCTATAAAGAATAATCACTGTCCATTGTCCTTAGATACTGATTTAATTAAACCTTGATGACATTACTTTTTATTAGATTTTAATTTCCTTATCACATCATAAAATAAATTATTATGACTTACTTTATTGAAAAATAATCTGATTTCAGTTTTAAAAATTATTAGCTTGTGAAGCGTTAATTGTGTGCTATGTACTACGTGGATTTATTCTATACTTTCAGATCCATTATTAATTTATTCAAACACTGAATATTTTACAGTTTAATAATTCACTGGTATTATTTTGGATGTATGGTATATTCATGAGCTTTGGGGAAAAAACATTTAGAACAGCAATATTTTAAGCCAGAAAATGAAAACACATATATTTTTTCTTTTGCTAAAACTATATGTCTAGTTGACATTATTTTTTCTGATGTTCATCCATATAGTTGAGACACAAGTAAGTCTTGTAAGACTGATGTGACATGGTACTACATTTTGGTTTAAATTTTTATTTTTTCTGTGAGTACAAATTACATTTACTTAACACAGGGTGAAGCAAACCTTATTCACAAAGAGGTTCTTTTTATATTTTATAGTTTATCTATATCATTATTGATAGTTATAGCAGAGAAAATATGTTAAACACTTCTATTCTCCAAGTAAACTTGGCAGTCCATACTGTTCATTTAGAAAGGATAGATTTTTTTTGTTCACTTGAAGCATAGAATTTGGCTCTAGGCCCCTGAAACAGTTTGAAAAATGACCTCTAAAATGTTTAAATTAACAAAGCAACTGCATTGTATGTATTCATTTGTGTTTCAGAAGTCATTCATTTTACAACCTTTGAGCAATATGATGAATTTGTCACTAAAGTTCATTTTATTGTATATTCTAGGAAAGGCATATTGCTTCAACTATATTACAGAAATGGCATTCAAGTCATCTGAAAAGTTTGTTTTATTTTTTACATATTCTGGAATATTTTTGCCACAGTATACGCATAGTTTATCTGAAGATAAAATAATTATTATTTTAACTTTTTCACTGTACATTTATTTCATGCCCAGTATTAGGAATTTACAGGTAAAGGAAGGAATCAAGCAAAAAGGAGGAGGAAGAAGAGAAGGACGAAGGGAGGGAGGGAAGCTAAAACAGTGACCTATTAGGTTAATGGTACTGATGAGATTAAACAAAGTAGATATAAGACAGCAAACCACTAACTTCAATGACTGTGATTGCAATTAAGTGTTAAGGATAGAAACCACTCTTGAATAAAGCGAGACTTGAGATAAAGGTACTAAAGACATGTTATGTTGCTAGTGAGCCAACATGTTTTGCAGTGAATAACTGTAGAAAGATAAAGTTATCAGGAAAAGTAAGGATCACATTTTGTTTCTTAAAACAAACATGCATTTTGACACTCATGACAAATTTACATTTGAATTGAACAAATTTGTAGGCTTAAAATAGCCTCCAAAGATCGAGGAAATTAAATGTGCCAATTGTTTTCAGTGATTTGTATATGAAATCGACATAAATCCTTTAATAATTTAGTTTTCAGTAGAAAATCTTCTTATACAATCTTAATAGTCTCATAATGACAGTGTCTGAATTATTTGTTGTAATCTCACATTATTCAATCATCCCTGCTTCAAACAGATTTTCTTAGAACTACAGCTCTTTTGCTGCTACTTTTGGAAACTTTCAAAATAATCCACAAACTCAATGAAAAAAAGTTGTATTTAATTAAAATGGAAATTAACTAGAAGTGTATCAAACGTGAAAATAACCTATCATAATTCAATAATATTCAGAAATAAAATTCTGGCAAACTTGAGAGATTTACTTTTCCTTTAGTAACACCTACCATGCAAATAGAAAGCCTTAATGTGTGGGAAATGATTTTTTGATTCCAGGCGTTATTATAAAAGAATTTGATACTATTTAAAAGTCCACATTTTCAAATGTATGGGATTAAATACACTTACTATATCTTTTTTTTCTTTTTTCTTTTTAATTGGAGAACACTGTGTTTCTCCAGGGACCATTAGCTCCAAGTCAAGTTGTCCTTCAATCTAATTGTGGATGGTGCAGCTCAACTCCTAGTTGACCTTTTCAATCTTTAGTTGCAAGGGGCTCAGCCCACCATCCCATCAAGCTTGTTGTTGAGAACTTGTGCTCTAACCAACTGAGCCATCTGGCCGCCCCTCCTGCAGCTCAGCGGCTGCTCGTTGTCTTCACTCTGGTTGTGGAGGGCGCAGCTCACTGGCCCATGTGGGAATCAAACCGACAACCCTTTTGTTCAGAGATCATGCTCTAACCAACTAAGCCATCCAGTTGCCCCACTTACTATAATCTTAAAGAAATGGTTTGACCTCAAATTAGGACTTGGATTTCCACTATGTATGAATATCCCATTAAAAAGATAATAATTCTGTAAATTGCCTATTTTCACATTCTAATATTAGTAAGAACATAGAAACATTTTAAAATAAACTGTGAAATACAGAATGTATAATTACTTCTAGTGTTTCCAGAATCACCTCTATGCATCATAAAAATTACAACAAATCAGCAGCATTCTCAGAAATATGTATATACTGATAGAAAATTTTATAAAAGTTTAAAGGAGGCATTACATATGTATGCCATAAACCAAGGAAACTGTGCAAATAAATTTCTATTTAAACAACCAAACAAAGTAGATATAAAAATGTTGAA
This sequence comes from Rhinolophus ferrumequinum, assembly GCF_004115265.2. Classification (NCBI taxonomy): domain Eukaryota; kingdom Metazoa; phylum Chordata; class Mammalia; order Chiroptera; family Rhinolophidae; genus Rhinolophus; species Rhinolophus ferrumequinum. The sequence goes on from NC_046303.1 coordinate 42,397,452, forward strand.
TTATGCTATTCACTACCAGCACACAGCAATTTTTACATGGTTAGTTCTATGCACTAGGGCCATTTAGCCTGAGACACTGATTTTTCAAAGGGGAATTATATGCTTGGTTAGCTTAATTTGGTCTCATTTTGCCTTGTTTTACAAGGCAAAAAAAATTTTCATCTTCTGTAAATTGCTTATTATCCAATAAGACTAGAATTACTAGGGTTTACTACCCTAGTTGTTTATGGTATTTGTCAATAATTAATGTTTAGTTTTTGTACAGTATAATCAGAGGATGTTGTACATAGTTTATATTTTTAGAAAGTTTTCTTTTTGAAGTAGTATACGGTCAATTTTTGTGACTATTTTATAGACCCTGGAAAAGAAGATAATTTCTTTGTCTTTAGAGTATAGAGTTTCATGTATATCAACCAGATCTACCTTCATAAATATATATTTTAGTCTTCTATATCTCTCTTTAATTATCCACTTGCTTTATTAGAAAGAAATATAAACTAAAATTTCTTAATCCTAACATGCTGTTTCTATTTTTCCTTGTATTTTGTATAAATTGCATTGTTTTATTAGCTGAAATCTATACCCAGGTTAATCAAGAAAAAAATAAAAAGAGACACAATTTACCAATGTCAGAAACCAAATAGAGGTATCGTTACTGACTAAAAGAGTAAGAAAATGCAACCAAAAAAAAAAAATCTATGCCCATAAATTCAATAACAGGTTAAATGGAGTAATTCTTTGAAAGATACAAACTACCAAACTCACCAAAAAAGAAACAGATAAACTGAAGAGCCTTGTGTCCATTAAAGAAATTAAATTGTAGCTAAAACCTATTAAGTAAATGAAATTGTAATTAAAAATTATAGGTTTTAACTCACTCCAGTACCAAACGATTTCGATAGTGAATTCTACCAAACATTTAATAATAACTAGTGCCAGTTGTTTATAACGGTGGAACTACATAATCTTTTTACTGGTAGAACTGCATTATCATTTCCATTAAAAGAATTAGAGGGAACACTTCCTAACTTTTTTATGACTCCATCACATTAGCAAAACAGACAGACATTATAAGTACAGACCAGTATCTCTTATCAATATAGACACAAAATCCCTAATAAAATATTAACAAATCTAATCCAGCAGTATATAAAATGATAAGACATCATGATCAAGTGGAATCTATCCACAGAATGCAAAACTGAGTTTAATACTAGACAATTAATCAATGAATTGAACTATATTAGCAATAAATAAGAGAAACCATATGGTCATCTCAATAGATGTAGAAAAATTATTTGACAAAAAACAACATCCATTCATGATAAAAACTTTCAGCAAACTATGCTAGAAGGTGAAATCTTTAACCAAATGTAGTGTCAATTTACAGTTAAAATTATACTTAATCATGAGAGACTGAATGTTTTCCTCTAATATCTGAAAAAAGGCAAGGATGTCTTCTCTCATCACTCTTATTCAATATCATACTGAAAGTCCTAACTAGTGCAATACAGTGAGAAAAATAAATAAAAGACATACAAATTGAAAAGGAAGAAATAAAACTGTCTTTATTCAGATGACAGGATTTTCTAAGTAGTAAATTCCAATGAATCTACAAAATTATTTTTCTGGAAATAATACATGAGTGTAATTAAGGTTGCAAGATACAACATCAATTTACAAAAATTAATTGTATTCTGATATGCTGGGAATTAATAATTGGAATGGAAAGTGAAAAAACACCATTTGCAATAAAAGTCCAAAAAAGAAGAATATCAGTATAAATCTAACAAATTTGTCCAGGATGTGTATGTGAACATCTATAAATCACTGACGAGAGACATCACACAAAACTAAATAAGTTGGGAAAGATATGCTGTCCATGGATTGGAATACTCAATATTGTGAAAATGTTAATTCTTTCCAACTTGCTCAAAAGATTTTACACAATCCCAGTCAAGAACCCGTCAAGCATTAATCAGATACTGAACTGCTGATTCTAAAATTTATATGTAAGGGCCAAACAATTCTGTAAAGAAATAACAAAGTTGGAGAATTTACATTTTTCAACTTCAAGATTTACAATAATGATGCAGTAGTTAATATAATACAGTATTGAAGAAAAGATAGACATATATATCAAGGAATCAAGTAGAAAGTTCAGAAATAGATCCATCCAGATATAGTCAACAGTATTGACAGACTGAAATGGAGAATAATTCAATGGAAAAAGAGCAGTCTTTTTAACAAATGAGATTGGAAAAATTGAACATTGATATATAAACATAAATAAATAGATAAAGTAATATTAAGACTCAACATGTTATTAAAAAACTGGATTGTAAACTAAAATGTGAGACATAAAACTATAAAATGCACAAAAATATGTGGAAGAAAATCTGCATCACCTTGTCTTTGATATCAATTTGTAGATATAACACCAACAGCAAAATCTATACAAAAGAATGTCAATAAATTACATATTATCAATTTAAAAAAATGCTTGGCAAAAGACACTGTTGAAAGAATGAAAAGGCAAACCACAGAGTATAAAAAAAAGTATTTGAAAATCACACATCTGATAAAGGGATTGAACTAGAACATAAAATATCTCTCAAAACTCAACAACAGGAAATACAAAACCCAATAAAATACGGACAAAAGATCTGAATAGAACTTCACCAAAGATAGATAAATAGAAAATAAATACATGGGAGAATGCTCAAAATCATCTGTAATTAGCAAATGCAAATTAAAACAACACTGAGATGCCACTACACACCTATCAAGTAACTAAAATACAGAAAGCTGACAATACCAAATGTGGACAAGGATGTGGAACATTTATTGCTTAGAGAACTCAAAATTGTTCAGTCACTTTGGAGGACAGTTTGACAGGTTTTTTTTAATAAAGTGTAGACCTACCATATGATCCAGCAATCACACTTCTAGGTGTTCACCCAAGTTATTTGAAAACTATTGTTCACACACAAAACATTTTTATAGCAGATTTATTCATAATAGCTAAAACTAGAAGCAACCAAGTTGTCCTCCAATAATGAAATGGAGAAACAAATAATGTAACACTGTTCAGAAATAAAAATAAATGAGCTATTGCTTTGTGCTATATAAATAAATCTTAAATGCATTGTGCTAAATGGAAAAAGCCAAACAGAAAAGACTACCTATTAAATGATTAGATTTATATGACCTTCTGGAAAAAGCCATACAATCAAGATGGAAAACAACTCAGTAGTTGCTGGTGGTTGCTCAAGTGAGGTAGAAAAGTAACTACAAGGACACACAGGGTACTGTTTTATATCATACTGGAATAGTGGATATATGACTTTGAATTTGCCAAAATCTATAGAACTCTACATTACAAAGAGTTAAATTTAATGTATGCAATCTTAGGGGGAAAAAAACAAAAACAAAAACAAAACCATCAACCAGGATGCTGGGGAATGCCCACAATAGAATATAGACTGTTCCAAATGAAGGTAACTGTATTACCAATATATAACATAACCACACTGAAGGGAAAGTGGGTTAAAACTGATTTAATTAACTAACCCTGAAAAATGATGTCTGATGGTAACTGCAGGGCTACAGACAAAAAAGAAGCTTATAAATAAACATATAAGATGAATGGTGGACTGTGGGAGCCAGGTTTCTCACTGTTGGAAATGGAAGGTAGAGATAATAAAGAAGGAAAAGTTAATAGGTGAAATCAGCATTAGCAGACTAAGAGATCCCAGTGCTTCCCTCCCCCCTCCAAAAACAAACAACAAATAAACAACTATACATCAATGAAATAGCCCTGGGAAAACTCCGGAGTAAAATAAAGAAGATGCTGAAACACTGTGGAACACAGAAACTGAGGATGGCTGTGGAGAAATGCATAGAAAGCATTTTTCTTGCATTACCCCATCCTTTAGCCTGGCACAACTAGGCACTAAAGGGAACACCCTTGGTGTTAGTTCCTCCCCTCCCTCACCCCACCCCCAGGAGTGAAGGAGAGCAGAAGGATCCAAACAGCCTTCATTACCACCATCAATCCTTGCAGCTTTTGGCACCAAACAGCCCTGCAGCCTTCACTGATGCTGAATCCAGCTGCAGTCCACACTGCTACACCCATCTCATAGTCATCACTGCTTCTAGCCTCCCACCAAATCTGTGGCTGCGTCCTACCCCTCCCCCCACCACTAGAGCCAACATTTTCCTCTTGCAAAAACACATATAACTTGGACCCTGGCTTCGTGACCACTCTGTGCGTACCTACACCTCAGACACTTATGCCATTGTGGCAAATGAGCCTGTGCCCTGGACTAGGTGCCATGGTTATTCTGAAAGCCCTAGACTCTGGTTCTGTGGTCACACAATGCACCCCTGAGTCCCTTACATCATTGCCACTGCGGCCATCAGTAGCCATACTCCCCAGATCTGAGCATTGCTGCTGCGACATTTATGCCCATGCACCAGACCTAGTTCCACGAGGCACCCCCTCAGCCATGACTTCTCCCAAAGGAAAAAGAGTATGGAACCCCAGAAGACTTTGCTACCAAGGTTGCCAACAGCCATTGTTACCATCACAGACACACACAGCCTTGGCATCCAAGGACCCCTACAGTTTTCTCCAAGGCTGACCTCAGCTGTCATGCTCTCCCTAAAACAGAACTACCATCTCACCTCCTCTGGAGTAAGAGCCAATGTGCCCCACCCATCTATCACCATCACACCCACACTTAGGTGAAGATCTTTTCCCACTTATTCCAGTCCATAAAGTCTGGAAGAGGTGCCTGCTCCCTCAAATGACCAGACATCAATGCAAGGATACGAAAACAACAACAATAGCAAAAGAAACAAACAAACAAACCCACAAAAATCAAGGAAACATAACATCATCAAAGGAACACAACATTTTTCCAGAAATGGACTCCAAATAAATAAAGATTTACAAAGTATATGCAAAGAATTCAAAATAATTGTTTTAAGGAAATTCAGGAAGCTACAAGAGAACACAGACAACCAAAAAAAAAAAAAAAAGAAATCAGAAAATGATGAATGAACAAAATAAAAAGTTCAATAAAGAGATAGAAATTATAAAGAAAGAAGCAAATGGGAATTCTAGAGCTAAAGAATACAATGAATACAATAAAAAATACAATGCAAAGTTTCAACAGCTTTAAGAACACTTTAAAGAGTTTGATCAGACAAAAGAAACTATGAACTGAAAAGATCATTTGAAATTATCCAGTCAGAGGAGAAAAAAGAAAAAAGAATATAAGTCTATGGGATTTATAAGACACAAACAAGGGAACCACTATGCAAATTATAGGAATCCCAGAAGAATAAAGAGAGGGGGAAGAACAGAAAGATTGTTTAAATAAGTAATGGCTGAAAACTTCCCTATTTTGGGAGATAAATGGACACACAGATTCATGAAGCTTAAAGGTTTTCAAATAAGAACAAGCTGAAGAAAACTACACCAAGACGTAATATAATCAAATTGCAAAAGTCAAGGACAAAAACAATTGTGAAAGCATCAAGAAAAGCAATTTATCATATATAAGGGAACCCCATAAGATTATATTTGCTGATTTCTCAAGAGAAATCTTACCAGCCACGAAACAGGGAAATGCTATAATCAAAGCACTGAGAGAAAACAAAACACAATTTTCCAGCCAAGATTACTATAGTAGGTAAAATTATCCTGGCACAGGTAACTGCTGCTGTAACTTACTAGATGCCTCGATTGGACACATTTTAGCATTATGCCAAGGTTGAGGTGATGCCTCCAACCCCTGCTGAGATCCCTATAGCTATTCAGAGCTTGAAAAAATAATCAGTAGTGCTCAAACTGGTAGTTTCAAACAGTTCACAGTTAAGAAAGCTCTGTGGAATGGTATGATAGCCACTGAGGTGTGGATGTGGTTTTATGTTAGTGAGATCATAAGCAAGCTTGGCATCGTTGGCTATAATGTTTGAAGACCAAACTTTACCATCTGTTTCTTTTGGTTTATTGTTTGAATGTTATTGGATCATGTGTGATCAGACTGGTATTTGAATAAAATATGTCAAAATCATTGTTTTCTATATCAACCAATGCATGGATAGTCACAATTTGTCTTAATATTAAGTTGGATAATCTTTTGCCTTCATAATGTTAACATAGCTCTAAATGTATGTTTTTGCATAGCCTAAAATTGGAAAGAATATATATGAATATACCAGCCTGGTACATATATTTATGAGGACATTTTAATTTGAAGTTTGGAAATATGATATTTTATTTCCAGAAAAGTTGGGGAAAAGGCCTTGAGAAAACTAGAACTTAAGTAGGGGAATTAGCAATACGATGTACCAAAGTTACATTATGTCAGCAGTATAAAGAATAAAATTTTGATGGATTCTCTTTGGAAAAAAAAAGGAGAGATAAAGTCTTTTCCAGACAAATAAAACTGAGGAAGTCTCTCACCACTAGACCTGACTTATAAGAAATTCTTAAGGGAGTAATTCAAATTGAAATAAAAAGATAGTTAACAACAATTTGAAAGTGTATGAAAGCAAAAATCACATAGATAAATACATAGACATATACAGACTGAAGTAATGCTGAAAAGGTTTTTAATACTAATATAACCCTAATATAAAAGTTAATAGGTAAAAATTTAACAGTAACACAACATGAAAAGAAGCAAACTGATTACAAGAACACAAAGCAAGTCTAGTGTGGAGAAAAAGTGTTGTTTGCATGTGATTGAAGTTAAGTGGTCATCAACTTAAAAATAGGTTATTACTACAAGATATTTTATTCAAGTATTAAGATAAACACAAAGAAAAAAACATAAAAATGCAAAAAAAGAGGGGGAAAAAACAAAGAAAATCGCTATTAAAAAAACTATCAACAGGAAGAGAGTAAGAGAAGGTGAGAGAGACACAATTGCAAGACAAATAGAAAACAACTAACAAAACAGTAATATTAACTCCTAACTTATGAATAACTACCTCAAATATAAATAAACTCATCAATCAATAGACATACAATGGACGAATGAATTAAAGAAAAAACAAAACAAGATCCAGTGATATGCAATCTACAAGAGACTCACTTTAATTTAAAAAAATTTTTTAGACACTTAGAATTTTATAAAATTACAGTTTGATCACAATAGGAGACAAGGAAGAAAAGAAAGAAATAGAAGAATCCAAATCAGAATAGAACTTAATCAACTTTTGAAAGAAACAAAAAGATATCATAACCTGGTTGTATCAGAACCGTAAATAACAAAGAAAAGGTCATATTATACTGATACAACTTGAAAAAAGTATGGAATCCAAGTTTTGACCATTACCTCTTATGTTATTATAAGTCAATAATGAACATAAAAAATAAAAAATAAAAATAAAAGAACTATTTCATTTGGACTAACTGCAAGTAAAAAGTAATAATAATGATCATACACACAATTAGTAGAAATAGAAGGGTAAAACAGAATAATTAAAATAAAGTTAATTGATTTACATTATTAATAAGTATAAACAATTAGTGTATCATTTTTCTTTAAGTGTCTGCTTGCTAGTAAGTTTTTTCACTTTAATAATATTCTATGAAAATATACAAATGCTATAGCTTTAGAAATATTTCTAAATAAATAATATTGCTATGTCTATTCAAATTTTTAATTATGGAACATAAGTCCTTTTTCATTTTTAAGTTTTTTACATATTCAGCTTTATGAAAGACCTTTCCAGAAAACATTTTTCAGATTTGGAATACTTCATTTTTGAGAGACTCACTTTAGAATTAAAAACACACAGGCTTAAGGTAAAGATATGGAAAAAGATATTTCATGCAAATGATAACTGAAAGAAATCAAGAGTAGCTATACTTATATCAGACAAGGTATACTTTAAATCTAAAAATGCTTCTGGAAACAAAGAAGATCATTATATAATGATTATTGAGTAAATTCAATAAGAGGATATAAATATATATGCAACCAACATCTGATCACCTACACATATAAAGCAAATATTGACAGACTGAAGGCAGAAATTGGTAGCAATATGATAATAGTAGGTGACGTCAATACCTCACTAACAGTATTGGATAGACCATCCAGAGAGAAAATCAATTACAAAATTACTAGCTTAATGCTACAGACCTAATGAATTTAACTGATCTAATAGAATTTTTCACCCAACAGCAGAAGAGTCCACAATTTCTTCATATACACATGGAATTGTCTACAGGATAGATCGCTGGTTAGGTCACAAAATAAGTGTTAACAAATTTAAGAAGATCAAAATAATTCCAGGTATATTTTGCAACCAAAATGAAATGAAACTAGATATCAATAACAGCATAGATAGATGGAAACTAAACACATTCTTAAGCAACCATTGGGTCAAAGAGAAAATCAAAAAAGAATGTAAAAAGTGTCTTAAGACAAACAAAAATGAAAACATAACTTACCAAAACCTATGGGATGCAACAAAAGCAAAAATAAGAGATAAATTTATAGTGATACATGTCTATATTAAAAAAGAAGTACGGTTTCTAAAAGGCAACCTTAATTCACCCCTCTAGTAACTAGAATAAGAACAAACTAAGTCCAAAATTATGAGAAGGAAGAAAATAATAAAGATTACAGAAGAAGTGAAACAAATACACAACAAAAGAAGTAGAAAAAAATAAATAAAACTGAGCTTTTTTTTTTTTGAAAAGATAAACAAATTGACAAACAACCTGTTAGTTATACAAAAATGGATTCCTCAGAAATAAGAAGGAACATAAGGGACTATTATGAACAATGATATGCCAACAAATTGGATAACCTAGAAGAAATGAATAAATTCCTAGAAGCATACAACCCACAAAAAGAGAATCAGGAAGAAATAGAAAACCTAAACAGACTAATAAAAACAAGGAGACTAAATCAGTAATCAAAAATCTCCTCCCTCAAAGCACAGAAACTGATAGCTTCATAGGTAAATTCTACCAAACATTCAAAGGAGAATTAATACCAATTCTTGATCTTTCAAGAAAATAGAAGAGGCAGCACTTCCAAACTTATTTTATGAGGACACCATTACCCTGATACCAAACCAAGCAAAGATATTACCAGAAATTGAAATTACAAGCTAATGTCCGTGACAAACAGATGCAAACATCCTTAATATAATACTGGCAAACTGAATTAAATAGCACATGGAATGGATCATGCACCATGGTCAAGTAGGATTTATCCCCAGGGGTATGAGGATAGCTCAACAAATGAGAATCAATCAATGTGATACAATACAATAACAAAATGGGAAAAACCAACAAACAAAACTCAACAACAACAACAAAAAACCCACGATATTCTCAACAGACACAGAAAAAGCATTTGACAAAGTTCAACATCCATTCATGATTAAAACTTTCAACAAAATAGCAAAAAAAAGAATCTTACCTGAACATAATAAAGGCTATATATGAAAAGCCCACAAGCTGACATCAGAATCAATGGGGAAAAACGGAAATCTTTCCCTCTAAGATCTGGTACAAGGCAAGGATGATCATGTTTGTGCTTATATTCAACAAAGTACTGGAAATTCTATCTAGTGAAATTAGATAAGAAAAGAAATAAAAGACATCTCAATCAAAAAGAAAGACACAACTTTAACTCTGGTTGAAGTTGACAGATCATATATTAGAAAACCTAAAACACTCAACAATAACAAAGCGTTAAAACTAATACATTAATTCAGTAAAGTTGCAGGATACAAAATCAAAATACACAAATCAATCATGTTTCTATACATAAGCAACCACACTAAAATGAAATTCAGTAAACAATCCCATTCACAATTGTAACCAATAAATAAATAAATAAATAAAATACTTAGGAATAAATGTATGTAAAGAGGTAAAAGATTTGTACACTGAAAATTATAAAACACTGATAAGGGAAATTAGAAAACACACAAATGGAAAACCACCTCATGTTCACAGATTGGAAGAATCAATACTGTTAAAATGTCCATACTACCAAAGTGATCTACTATCAAAATCCCAATTGCATTCTTTACAGAAATAGAAAAAAACATCCTAAAAGTAATATGAAATCACAAAAGATTCCAAATAGCCAACCAAAGTAAACAAAAAAGAACAAAATTGGAGGCATCATACTTTCTGATTTCAAAATATATTAGAAAGCTACAGTAGTCAAAACAGTGTGGTCGGGTAGAAAAACAGATCTATTGACCAATAGAACAGAACAGAGAGCTCAGATATAAATCCACACATATACAGTCAACTGATCTTCATATAGGGATCCAAGAACACATGATATTCCCTTCAATAAATGGTACTGAGAAAATTGGATATCCACATGCAAAAGAATGATATTATCTCACACTATATACTAAAATCAGCTCAAAATGGATTAAGACTTAAATATAAAACCAAAACTGTAAAAATACCAGAACAGAGAAAAAACTTCTTGACATTAGTCTAGGCAATTATTTGACACCAAAATCACACACAACAAAAGCAAAACTAGACAACTGGTATTATACCCATCTAAAAACTTCTGCACAGCAAAGGAAACTATCAGCAGAGTAAAAAGACAACCTGTGGAATGGATGAAAATATTTTCAAACTACACATATGAAAAAAATTAATTTAAACATATGTGTGTGTGTATATATATATATGAAATACATTCAATGCAATAGCAAAAAAACAAATAATCCAATTGAAAAAAGACAAAGGGGAGTTCGGGTTCTAGAGTATGATATAGGAGGTTCCTGAACTTACTGCTCTCAAGGACACCCCAAATATACAGTGACGGAGCAATTCTTACACATTGAGTGAGAGAGAGAAAAAAACAAAAACAAGACATACATCGCAAAAAACCCCAAACAATTTGGTTAAGAAATAGGCAGAAAATCTAATAGACATTTTTCCAAAGAAGACATACAGATGACCAACAGGTACATGAAAAGGTGCACGACATAACTAATCATCAGTGCAAATCAAAATCACAGCTAGGTATCACCTCACACTGTTAGAGTAGCTATTATCCAAAAGAAAAGAAATAATAACTGTTGGCAAGGATGTGGAGAAAAGGAAACCCTTGTGCATTGTTGGAGAGAATGAAAATTGGTACAGCCACTATGGAATACAGGATGGAGCTTCCTCAAAAAAATAAAAATAAAACTACCTTTTGATTCAGCAATCTTCTGAATATTTATCTGCAGAAAACAAAATCACTGATTCAAAACTATAACTGCACCTCACCCCCATGTTTATTGAAGTGTTATTTGCAATGGCCAAGAGATGAAAACAAGCTAAGTGTTCATGAATGGATAAATAAAGAAGATGTGATATACATATAATAGAATATTATTCAGCCATAAAAAGGAAATCTTGGCATTTGTGAAACATGGATAGACCTTGAGGGCATTATGCTAAGTGAAATAAGTTAGACAGAGAAAGACAAATACTATATCCCATCATTTGTATGTGGTAGCTAAAAAAGAAACTAAAATTAAAATAAGATTAAGAAAACATGAATTCATAGATAAAGAACAGATTTGTGGTTGCCAGAGGTGTGTGGTGGGGGGTGGGCAAAATGGATAAAGGTGGTACAAACTACAAAATAGAAAAAAAAAAACAGAAACAAAAAACAGTCATTTGACAATGTGGAACAACCATTCATAAGAGCAGCACTCAAAAAAGTAGTAATAGAAGGAAACTTGCACAATATGATAAAAGGCCTATGTGAAAAACTTAAAGCTAATATCAAAGTCATTGGTGAAATTCTAAATACGTTCCCCCTAAGATTAGGAGAAAAACAAGGATGTCTTCTGTACCTCTTCTATTAAACAATGTGCTGCAGGTTCTAACCAGTACGATAAGGCAATGAAGGGTAATAAAAAATATCCATATTGGTAAGAAAGATGTAAAACTGTCATTATTCATTAATGAGGTATTAAAAAATGACTTAACAAAACTAAAATATTTTAGGAGAGTGAGCATTTATATTTTAGTAGATAAAATAGACACTATAGAAACTAAATCTAGTAGAGAACAAGAATTTTTTTCAGTGTAGTGTCGTAATGAAGTGTAAATGGACAAGTAGGTTACACTTAGGGAAAAATAAAGAAAAAACTGAAACAAGAATTAAACAACTGAAGTGATCTAGAACTTGAAATCATATAATCACTGCAGTTTTAAAGTGAAATATTATAAGAATTAAAGCGGCAGTTAGAATGTTTCTCGTGTTCGAAAATTACAGTAAGCTTTTCTCAGATATAAAAATGGCTCAAAAATATTTAACACACATCCTCAACATATAAATATTTAAAAACAGGAAAATGAAAAGGATTAGCAGTTGGATATTGAAGCAATTAAATTTAGTGTCTTTTGAATAACTTTAGTCCGTATGGTGGCAAAGTGGGCTTAACTACAAAAATAACACTTCAAAGATTATATAGATAATTAAAAATATAGTATTTAACAATAAACATGGTCTAAAGTAAAGATATGTTCAATAGAGGAGAAATCTATGCTTATCCAATTGTAAGTATTCATAAAATAATGTTAAATTCTTTTTACACTATGGAAGTCAGAAAACTTGTCAGTGATCATCAAAAAAATTTTTTAAAAAATTTAAAACACATGCAGGTAGGATGCATGTATCGCCAATCACTGAAAAATGTAACAATAAAAAAAGTAAACCAGATAAGAGTGACTCAACCTTTTGGAACCATTGACCATTTTAAAACTGATAAAAACTACAAACTTCTTCCACATATCAACATTTGCATTCAAAAGTTTATCTAAAATCCATCGTATTGCTTTAGAAGTTTATTTTCTTCATATAATGAAAATTCAAAAATATTATATTACAAAAATTAAGTGTCTTTTTTTTTTTAGAATTTTTTTTTTTTTTAATCGAGGAATTGAACTGACAACCTTGTGGTTGAGAGCCCACTGGCCCATGTGGGAATCGAACCGACAGCCTTCGAAGTTAGGAACATGGAGCTCTAACCGCCTGAGCCACCGGGCTGGCCCAAGTGTCCTTTATTAATAATTTTGCTGCAAAACTATGGCTATTTCACTTCAAAATGGAAGTTCAACTTGCACAAATTAGTTTAATCCTGCTCCAAGTAATTTTTAACATGAAGACTGCTGTGGTGGATGTGAATAATAATTTGTATTGGTGAGTGGTCTTTCACTGGTAATATGCATGCTATTATTGAAAAAGCAATTAATTTTGACTATTTTCTATTTAACAGCAAGCTGCAGAAAATTCAAACTTATAAAAGTATACATTAACAAACAGAAACAGTGAATTCTCATAGCCACTTCTCCAGATAAGGGTGGTTCATACCGAGGAAACCCAGAATTCTCCAAGACATTTCTTTGAAATCATGTCAAATCTTTTCTTTTGTCTTCAGAGCTGACATCATCTTTGGCAAGATATACCTTACACATTGATGTTGTCTTTGTCAGACAAGAAATTAATAAGAAATCCACATTTCAATTCTGAGGTTGTCTGAGCAGAAGTAATCTTCAAAAGAAGGCTGCAGGGTTCCCAGGTGTCTTAACATTCTTTCCTGTAATGAAACTGATGTATAAAACTCTTGACTTCATTCTGCAGAAAATTCCAGCATTGGAATGTTGACATGTTGTGGATATCCCACTTCTTCATCTAGAGTAGCAGCTTACATAAACTTCTACATGTGTCAAGAGATTCCATAATACTGTCTATAAGGCCAATGCAAAAATATCCACCAAATAAACCTATTTTTTGAGTTCATATTGAGTGAACTCTGAAATTTATTAGTTTAGAAAATAGGTTTTCCTTTAAATTTTGTGACAGAATTTCTTAGTGGAAAAAGAAGTTGACTTCAAATAATTTAATGGGGGGACAAAGCACCACCCCATTTTTCTGGGAAGTATACCGGGATAGCTGAATAGCTAAAAATTAAAAGCAGGGATTCCGAGTCTCATGGCTTCTAGGGTATTCTATAAGAAATCACGTATATCTGCTTACCATTCTCGTGCATGCTGGAGACGTTAACTGTTATTAACTAGCAAGCACTGATGGTTAACCTGTTTGATAAAAACCTTGCTCTCACATTAAAGCTACAGTCTCATCTTTTACCTTCCCTACTCAAATGTGACGGAGGCAGATCTAATATGCCCATTGCCCTCCGTGGCTTCAGGAAATCACATTTTATGTCAGTGGGGAAGGGAAGTGACAATGTTACTGCTCTGAGCAAACAGTACACAACAGGACTTAATTCCCATTTTTCTTCTCTACCCATCACAACCCAATTTTATGCCTTTGCCCACATAAACTTTAGCATGTGGCAGAGAACTGGCCTGAGTTCTGCAGGACTTCTTGGAACTAGTCATTTTAGGACCTTGGCCATAAGAAGTTATTTTTTTCTTAAACAAAGTTTTCTTTCTGCCTCCGTGTCAATTGTCTGATGCCCCCTCATTTCTTTAGATCTTACTAAAGCTCACAAGAAATAGATTAAAGTATCCACTATTTTCAACAAAGCCCCCCAAACCTTCTGCCACAGTAGACTTTGTTCTGGATTTCAAATCACAACATGAAGCACTTTATCCCATTGCTTCAATAATATATAACAAAGATTTTAACTTGCCAGACTTGCTTAGTGAAATAACCACTGAGAAAATGTTTTGCCTTTAATTTTTCTCACAAAAGAAATTAGGCTATTATTTTGAATTGATTTCTAAAACTTAAGAAACTGTCATAGTCAACTGAATATCAATACGAAGATTTACTCAAAGGAGTTTCCATTTTCTTTGAACCTAGACTGGGATGTGGTAGAAGAAAAGCGAAGAGGTTAGGGTGGGAGTGGTGGGGGAGTAAAATTCTCATTGGACCTTTGCTGTCAAATTTCCTTTTGTACCTTTTTTTCACATAGAAAGTGGAATAACAACACCAATATGTCCCTAAGGACACCTTCCTAAAATCTTTTGAGAGGGATAATTATAAGCTAATTCTTTCTGTGTCTTCATAATCATTTTGCAATTGAAGAATGTTCAAGAGCAGCAGAATCTCACTAAATCTCTTCTCAGGGGAGGGGGCCCAAGTTGTTCAGTCTACGACTGGAGACAAATCAGAGTCAAAATTTTATTGTAACCTCATCCAAATTATCCTATGAAATATGTTGCCTCCCTCACTTCCCCCTTTCTTTCCTTTTCTCTTTCTTCCCTAAAATTAAGATTTTATGTATAAAGAGTGCCAAAAGAAAATTCAGAGAGCTTTACTTGATATGGGTGTTTTTATTGAGCAAGAAACAAGTTGTTCTTGAACAAGGAGACTTCAAACCAAAAGTGGTTAGAAACTTGTATCAGGAAGGTTACAGCAAGTCTTATGAAGAATAGAGGAAATTCATAGAGCGTAATTCTCATTGATTAGGATGAGCTGGTTACTTAGGTTATCACTGATTTGCTACAATGTTCTGAGTCATGATGACAAGAAATTAAGGCTGAAACTTCCTTAACAGTTTAAGTGGGTATTTCAGGAAATAGGTCTTTATGAATTTTGCTAACCTGGGTGTGTGCCATTGGCTCAGAGGCAAAGGTAGGTACTGACCTCCATTTTGATTTTTATTTCCTAAGTGATTATATAATTTTCTTCCAGTTTCTTTTTATTTCCAAACTGGAATAATAAAGCATGGAGTAGCTTAAGAATTAATTTCAATTTGATATATTTGCATGTACAGGTTGGTAAATTCTTGATGTGAGCAAAAACTCTTGCTCATGTTCTCCTGAGCTACCTTTGGTCTGAATTATAGTTCCCTAGATAATGATATGACTCCCAAAGTATACTGTATTTCTTAAAACTATGCAACAAATTTAGATCTGACAGAGAAATGCCTGGATTTATAGAGATATCTCTATTGGGAGCTACTGAGATTCCTGAAAAAATGCTGACATATGGCTGCCTCTTTCTACATGTATAGGCACAACTTACGCCCAGAGAACTCATGCCTGGCAACTGTTTTTGACACAGTACAGCTGAGACCATCAGACTCCCCTTTTTTTCCGTGAACCAACCTCATCATTGGAACAGGTGACTATCTAAAAACTTCTATAGGTCCTGGAGGTGGTGCGGTCAGCATGGGGCTGGGCAGTGTTGCAAAGAGTGGAAGGTATCTGCTAGCATTTCCAATTCTACCTAATCAAACAATGGTCTTGTTTTCTGCCATAATGCCTGACTGCTCAAGCTAGGTTTAATCAGTTTGTTCTCCGCTCACATGTAAAAGCTGGATCACAAACCATTCACAGGTAGGATACAAAATTTTAATCTATGCTTAAAATTTATTTTTGTTTCCATTGAAGATACTACCATGTTATTATGTTGATACTGTCAAATTGACTTTTTAACTGAACAGGTTGAAAAACATGATATAGGGCAGATTATAATTGAAGGGGTAAATCTTATAGTGCCATAATAACTCAGAGTCAGAGCTACATAGCATTTACTCAGAATATCAAATAGTTTTTTCTGGTGTATAGGTAGAAAAGAATAGTTACGTCAGGGTGAAAACAGCTCTCTCAAGCAACCACATAGTTTCACAGGATGACTAGTACAGTAATTATTGATTGTTTTCTATATAGAAATATTCTGTAATTTGCTATTTTTAAGTAGAGTTTGCCTCTTAACCCTTCCAAGTTGGGGAAAAAAACAATTCTAGTCTAATTTTTTCAATCTCCTTCTTTTAGAAATCAGTATACTTACAATCAGAGGGCATGGTAAAGCAATTGCCCAAACTTACTGTTTTCTTGGTCAATCCAGAAAGGTTGCCAATTATGAACCCATGGCAATGTTGGGGGGGGGGGGAAAAAAAGTCTAGATATTCATTCCTGAAGCTGAAATTGCTAGCATATCTGAAGCATCTGTATTGGTGGTAACTGTCAAACTTTGCATTGCAAAACTTAAAGCTAGAACTTGAGTGGGATATTAAATATGAGGATTCAGTTTTCAAGCAGTGTAAAAAGTAAAGAAGAAACTAAAAGCTTTAACATTTATAACATAAATGCACTGACATTTGAAACTCTTAACATAGATTTTATTTATTATGCTTTTTAAAAACAAAGAACTAGAAATACACATTCCATTTTGCAAGGTGAGATATATTCTCTCTATGACAATAAAAATGTAAAAATAAGGTATTTTATGTATTGAAATCCCAATGAATTTGAAATTTGCAAATGATCTCTTTCAGAGGACCTTAAGACATTAGTTTAAAAACCTCTGGTGCCTATATAATGATTCATATCCAGAAAGTGCTTGAAAATTGTTAAACACTGATGGTTTGTAATACAAGTTGAAATAGTCCACATTGAAATGACCTCTGGTGAATTGGACTGAGGCTGAAAAAACTGTTTTGCCAGGGATCATGTTAAGTGAGTGTGAGCAAGCAGGGAGACAGGTGTTTCCTGTTCCCAACCACATGGCATAACCATATAGATTAGCTGCAAGGAATCTAGCCAGAAGATTTTTTTTTTCTTTTTAAAGCTAATTCAATTTACCAGCACTCACATGAAAATTGGTTTAAGTTATATTCTAAATAATTTAAAACTTTTGAAACTCATAATTAAGATTTATACTCTTCTTTTTTCCTAATATAGCAATACTACAAAATATCCCAGAATCTAAATGCTAATAACTGGATGAGTTCTTAAGCTATCTCGTTCAAATTCTCTACTAATATAGGTATTCTCTCTATCATTGCCCTGGAAGATGCATCCTCTGCTTGAGCACTTCCGGTATCAGGAAGGGAGGAGGAGGAAGTCACAGAGGATTGAGATGACAAATCTGTTTTTAGACACCTCTGAGGCTACTGTTTACTGATGATCATTCAGATCATTTAAATGATGATCATTTAAACTAGAGTTAAAATATTAGGTGCTGTACTTGCAAATTGGGTAAACATATTCACACATCCTGCATCCTTACGTTGATCGTATATTAATGCCAACTTGGACTACCACATGTCGCTTTTGCATTCCTCAAATAATTTTTGTTATGTCTAACAGAATACTAAATTGGATGGGATGTTCTTTGGGGAGACATTAATAATGACACACATTGATTAAGTGGCATTTGTATGTCTGTAGCTCATTCCCCTGGAACATAATTGTCTAAAACACTATGGGAAGTTGGGCACTGCAGGGTAAGGAAGAGAATTTCTAGATCCTGTATCACTGCCCTGCCAGTCACTACAGTAAATCCTCTGATTAGTTTCACGAGAAGGGCAGAATAAAAGAGGCTGACTTAGTTACATGGCACCCCATTGGGTTGTACAGGGGATAGTCTTAGGGTGTTGTAGAGGAGAAAATGAAATAGGGAATTCCTAAAATAACATTTGCTAAGAGCTAAAGTCTGTTTAGAAGTGATGAGCCCTCCAAACAGCAGATTTTCCCCTAACTCTTCCTATTAAAAACTAAAAAATCATTACAACACTTTATTCTCTGTGGAGCTTATGAAGACTCGAGTCTTATGCATAAATATATTCTAGAAACGAGACAGCACATTCCAGGAGCTAAATTTGTGGGTCAGAGTAAGAGGCCTATGAGTCAAATCCTAGCACAACTATTAGGTTGGTGCGAAAGTAATTGCAGATTAAAAGGTTAGAAATAATTGCAAAAACCGCAATTACTTTCGCACCAACCTAATACTTAAGCCCCGTAACTTTGGACCATTAATTCAACTTGTCTGTGACTCAATTTCTTCATCTGTAAAGTGGAGATGATAATCTGCAGCACGTAGTTTTGAGGTGATAAGTAAATGAGTAAACTGACAGAGTTTTCAGTTGGTGAACATATTATTTTTATTGTTGTAAAACATTCTTAAATGTCATTAGGGTTTTCTGTTATGTTTTGCTTCCATTATTGAGGAAACACACATTCCTGACTCTCTACTCTGCTTTGTTTGTAACCCTGGTTACGAAACTTTAAAAGACGGTAAGTATTTTGATGAGAGAGTAGGAGATTATTTTCTTTCTCTCTCTCCTCCTGCTCCCTCCCTCTCTGCTCCCCCTTTCTTTTTGCTGAGTCCTCAGTTTTGTGGGACCTAACAGTTACACACTGAGGATCTGCCCACACAGGTAGTAATTTCCTGGGCTGCAGGCTGAAAGCACAAAGACTGCACATGGTGGCTGGGACTTCCTCTGCTCTGGACAGATGTGAGCAAAATTTTGGCCAAAAGGCAAGGGGGTGGAAAAGGGAGAGATTTCTCAGAGCAGTGCTTTGCTGGTGTCTTTCAAAAGGGAAGAAAAGATTATACTTCTAGGTTAAAAAGCAAGACTAAACCACAGTTATGTAATTTTGAAAGATTCCTAAATCTGTATTGGCATTATTTTAAAAACATTAAACATCAAAGAAATAACCAAAGAATTTCCCCTGACCTCATACTACATATATCCCATTAAAAATTCAATTTGTAAAACATATTTCAAATGGTTATTCTCAGGAGAATATGCCTCAGTAAAGACCAGACACATGGAATATTTCAACTGTGTGTGGCTCGTCTTCATTTTTCTTTTTCTTTATTCAGATACAGGATAGGACTTCTAGATGAATAAAGATATGGTGTGTGTATTTTCCAGAACCAAATTATCTGTGGACTGTGATCAAGCATGAGAAATTTCCACCCTGAAGAAAAATTATTCAAAGGTTGCAAAATGAATGTAAGTTCATGGGTAACACTATTTTTATTTCGTAAACTTACTATAGTTCAAATCTATTTCTATGGAAAATATCTAAGAATTCCTAAATTATGTGTGCTCTGGAAATATATAGATTGGATCTTCATAAAATTTTTAATGTGGCAATGACTGTAGAGATGTTCTAGCCCAGTGCTCCCATTCTGCAGATAAATAAACAAAGGCCTAAATTATTTCAGGGAGAGAGGGCATTCTAACTTTGTGATAAAAAATAGCTTTTTGTTTGTGTGGCAAATATAGCGAATTGCTAGTGCCTGTGTGCAAATTTCTTCTGAGAAAAATTGAAAGGTAAAGTTCAGAGTCAGCTGGAAAGAATGCTATAATCAGTGAGCATCTGCCCCAGATTCAGGGTCAGGTATAAGAAAGCGAGAATGGCCTGCCGTTGCCAATGGTAGTTGTTGACTGGGAAGAGCAGAATCTTTACAGTTAATAAGTGTGGCAATGGACCATTGTGCCACTCTTACTTTTTGAGTACATGTAGACTCATTTATTAATTTCTGCACCTCAATTTTCTCATTGATCAAGTGATAATAAAATATTTATTGGGAAAATATTTATTGACTCAACCAGAGCTTTCTCTATAGTTCTAGATATGCACTTCAGAAGCAAGGATGCTTTGTTTGATATTGTCTGATCTCTAGTCCAGGCTGGCTTTGGTAGCACATGACTATGATAGTGAAAAAGAAGCTGTGAAAAATTTGGGAAGGCTTCACACTCAAGGGAAGCTGTGAAAAATTTGATATGATCAAGCGTAACAAGAGAAGAAGACCATAGAACAAAAGTTACATGGAAGAAAAACCTGAGGAACATCACTATATATGAATGGAAATACTGCATATAAAAAAATCTGAAGAGCCAGTTCATAAAAGCCAACTCTGTGGAGATTCCCTTAAGAGAAGGTTGGAGAAAGTATGACCATATCAATCTTATCAGAGAACAGGGTGACTGTACTTTGTGCTGGAAAAAACAATGCTTCCATAAGACCAGCAAATTGGTGTCTGAGTAAGCAAAACTTCAAAGACTCTAGGTAAGCCAGGAGCAGAATGACAAGCAGAATGACTGGTTCTCCTGCCAGCAGCTTTGACAATGAGAAACAGAACGGTGGCATCAAATTGAAACTTCTTTCCCTATAAGGCTATAGATAAGATTTGAAAATACATATCTTATCTAGAAGTTTATAGATAAAATGTGGAATTTCCTGCTACTATGGATCACGCATATGTGAAAATCTGCAAAACTAAAGAAGTCTTTCAAAACGCTGTGAATAAGTATGAGTAGCAGTTTGTGGATATCTTTGGTAACATTGATAACTGCCAATCAATCTCGTGTTTTCAATAATGAAAATTGTTTCAGTGGTCAATTTGTACCTGATCATGTTTTCCTGTTTCTAAGCTGTGGTATTCTAAGCTGTGGTACTAGATTGTCAAAACTAGCTGTTTGGAGAATTGTGAAGATGGAGAATACATAAAATGACCACAGGCAAAAGAAATATCTGTGATTGAAAGAGAGGAGTAATCATTTCCTCTCAACCTGCAGAGAAAGTAAAATGAGGATAGGCCATAATAATGTTACTAGAACTGCTCAAGGCCAAAAAATTCCACAAGAAAGACAATGTTTTAGAGCTGAAGAGAACATTTAAAATGTTACTGCCTGTTTTAAACACATTTGTTTAAAACAAATTTGTTCATGCTTGACTTGGCAGGTGAAATTGATACCATTGTGTGTCACATAACACTTTATATTCTAATGTGCATAAATATTTAAAACTAATAATAATAAATATTTATTGAGGAGGAAACAAGACGGCAGAGTAAATAAATACTGTGCTTGCCTCCTCCAGAGAGCAAACTGTAATTACAACGAAATTATAGAAAAATCAACCTGGAGAACCATCTGAAGTCTAGCTGAACAGAAGTTTTATAACTAAGGATTTAAAAAAGAAGCCATGTTAAGACTCATTGGAGAGGTGGAGACGTGAAAGGGCTGGCCCCAAATCTCCAAGTGGTGGTTCAAAACTGGGAGGCTTATCTCAGCTATGGAGGTCTCCATGTGGGAGCACGGGGCCCTGGCCCCACACCAGGCTCTCAAGCCTGGAGAACTGGTGCCAGGAAGAGGAATCTCCACAATATCTGACTGTGAAAAACAGTGGGGATTCCAATCAACCAGGTGGAACAGAAGCCTGTGGGAAAACCCATACATCCTCTTAAAGGGCCTGCGTACAGAATCACTCTCTCATAGGTACTCACCTGGGCTCTGGTGGAGGGACAGTGACGAGAGGGAGGAGGCCATCAGAGACAAAAGGGGATGATAGACTGAGAGGTGTGTCTTCAAGGCAAGGACTGGAGGGACAGTCACCAATTTCTCTGTGTGGGGGTCTTCTGTGCAGCGAGCAGGCGGGTGCCATCTTTCCTGTGTTGAGCCCCATCCCCCACCCCATGCCCAAGGACAAATCTGAATCTGAATTGGCCTGGGGAGCTCTACTCACTCCACCTTGGTGTGGGAAAACTGGACAGATACATGAAAAAGAAAAAAAGGAAACTTCTTATACCATATACAAGAATAAACTGAAAATTGAGTAAAGCCTTAAATGTAATATCCAAAACCATTAAACTCCTAGAAGAAAACATTGGCAGTAAACGCTCAGACATTGCTGTTAGTGATATTTCTTTTCTGATCTATTTCTTTGAGGAGGGAAACAAAAGAAAAAATAAACAAATGGGATTACAACAAACTAAAAAGTTTTTGTACAGCAAAGGAAACTACCAACAAAATGAGAAGACAGCTTACTGAATGGGAGAAGATATTCACCAATGAAACATCTGATAAGGGGTTAATATCCAAAATTTATAATAAAAGCTCATACAAGTCAACAAAAAAAATTTTAAAAACACAAACAACCCAATTAAAAATGGGCAGAGTACCTGAATAGACATTTCTCCAAACAAGACGTACAAGATAGCCAAAGGACATGTGAAAAGATAGCATCACTAATCATCTGAGAAATGCAAATTAAAACCACAATGAGATATCACCGCATACCTGTCAGAATGGCTATCATCAATAAATCAACAAACAACAAGTGTTGGCAAACATGTTGCACACTGTTGGTGGGTTTGCAGATTGATGCAGCCACTATGGAATACAGTTTGGAGGTTTCTCAAAAAATTAAAAATAGAACTACCTTATGATCCAGAAATTCCACTTCTGGGTATTTATTTGAATAAATCCAAAACACTAATTAGAAAAGATATGTGCACCCCTATGTTCATTGCAGCACTATTTACAATAGCCAAGATATGGAAGCACCCCAAATATTCATCAGTAGATGAATGGATAAAGAAGAGGTGGTACTTAGATGGAATGGAGTATTACTCGGTCATAAAAGAAGAATGAAATGTTACGATTTGCAACAATCTGAAGGTACCTAGAAGGTATTATCCTACGTGAAATAAGTCAGACTAAGAAAGACAAATAACATATGATCTCATTTATATGTGAAATCTAAAGAATCTAAATGAACAAACAAAACAGAAATGGACTCATAGATACAGAGTACACACTGATGGTTGCCAGAAGGGAGGTGGGGAAGTTGGGGAGCTGGATGAAAAAAGTGAAGGGATTAAAATGTACAAATTGATAGTGACAAAAAAATCATGGAAATGTAAAGTTCAGCATAGGGAATATAGTCAATAATATGGTAATAACTATGTATAGTGGCAGGTGGGCACGAGAGTAACTGGGGAGATCACGGCATAAATTACATAAATGTCTAACCATTATACTGTACACATGAAACAAATATAAAATAATCTTTAATGTCTGTTGTAACTGAAAAAAATAATTTAAATAAATACTTATTAAGTACCTACTATATGCTTACTAATGCCTACTAATAACTATAAGTACCTACTAATAATTTCTTACTACTGTTTTGATGATTAGAGAAAATATATTGATGATACCTGAAAATGTAACTTCTCACCACAAGGTAGCTATTATTTTTCTCACATCCACACTGTTAGGAATGGATAGAGTATGAACTGGAACCAAGCCTGTCGTCTTTTTTTCTACTAGGCTATGTTTGAATTTCACCCAGTCATATTGTCTTAATATTCTGCCAGTGATGAATCACTTTTACCTGTCATTTTACTGCCATCCTCGATTCTAATTCACTTTTCTATATGATTGCAGCCCCCAAAATAATTCATCACTTATTTTAATAATAAAACCCACATTTATCCATGTTATTGTCTTCATTAACTCATAAATTCACACACACACGTGGAAGTAACCTACTGTCTTCTTTGTAATGTAGGCCATTAACTGATAAAACTTGTATCATATGTATCACCTTTGTTGTATCATGTATTATGGCATATATTAAACTATCAAAAGATGGCATTAGCCTTGAAGTTCCCATTAAATATGATTTAAATATACTATCGTCACAATGTATTTGTAAATGAATATACAGGAATCAGTCATCATACCGTGAATGGTAAATCTGGTTTAATGTGTATACAATTGTACAGAATAGACTTTCTAAGCAAGGAACAATATTTTGAACAGGAAATATTTTAATTTTGTACTATATTCTCATAGTTTTATACTGTCAACTGTTATATACTGTTATCATGCTAACTTGCTTCAAACTGAAAGAACAAACATCATTTTAGCCAGGTAGAAACTGGATGTTCTTGAGGAAGCAGGCATGCAAATTGCTCTGTGTTATTTCCATTAAAAGGAATATGGTCCTACTTAAGGCTTCGATATCTTTTTAAATGTTTTAAAACTAGCCCATATACATATAGTACTATTAACAATATAAAGTATCAAACTCTTTATTTTCCAAAAATAAACATATGTGAGAATCAAAAAAATATACATGCTCTATAATCCAGTTCCCTCACTGAAATCTGTCATGACCAAACCTCATTAATCTTATTAATATTGTTCACTTAACGGACATTCATATAACGTTTCCTTAGCTTCTTTTTGTTGTTTGCTTTGTTTGGATTGTTTTACTATGAATAAGCTCTTTTTTGATAGATTATATTTAAAAGGCTAATATGAACTGAAAGAAAGATAAACTTGTAAAGTGTCTTCCTCACATATATGGAAGAAAACTAGATATAAAGACATATTCTTATGTTATATATGACATATGTTTATAATTTAGTTTTATAACATTTATTTGAATTTAAATATGAAATTAATGGGACCTTTTAAATATTGAAAATATAGAAAAA
This sequence comes from Rhinolophus ferrumequinum, assembly GCF_004115265.2. NCBI lineage: Eukaryota > Metazoa > Chordata > Mammalia > Chiroptera > Rhinolophidae > Rhinolophus > Rhinolophus ferrumequinum. The sequence goes on from NC_046303.1 coordinate 42,422,474, forward strand.
TATACAGAAGAGAATAATCATTCTAATTTCATCACTCCAAAATAATGAACAATTTATTTTTGTTATTTTTTTTATCAGTGACACTGTACATTGTATGTGTCATATTTTCACTTATCATTAGCATTATCTCATTTCCTACAAATTCTTTGAAACTGTGTTATCAATTTTAAACCTATAACAAATGAAATTTAGTCATTCTATTGTTAGAATTGAGTTCTGGGCTTTATTTTGATTATCATTATTATTTTGCTAATATAAATCTATTTGCAACAAACTTCTCTGTACATAAAATATTATACACATATATTATTGATAATTCACTTAGAATAAATTCCTAGAAGCAAAATTGCAGGATCTAAAGTTATGATCATATCTAAAGCTTTTGATACATACAGTTTTTGTGTGGTCAACTGCTATAATGCAACTTCTTTAATTATATTTTCTTCTACCTTGTTTTCATAATTTCTTTTATACATAAATTGTGAACAAATCTAGATTTTGTGATTGTTATTGTTTTGTTGTTGTTATTTTTATAGAAGACGAGACTCTTAATCCTGTATTTTTCTAAATTATTACATAGTATAATTCATTTTAAAAATACGCTCTTCAAGCAAATTATTGATATTCTATAGCTATCAAATATTGGGATTCTGAGTAGTCATTCATCTTTATGTATATTTTTTCTGATATCTAGTATCCAAAAAAAAAAACACTCCTGTATAATTAATTCTCTCAGGTTGCTAGAGGAAACAATGGGGAAAGTTCCTTTTTGTAAAATCTGTTCAGGGATGCCAAGGCCTAGTACAGACTGGAGTAAATATTTGTTGATGTTTGTAAGTAAATATTTGTTGAACTATTGAATGCTATATAAAACCTATGAACTGAAAGCTCTCCTAGGCTACATCACCATTAACTTTCTTATTAAAACCTATAAAAAGCAGAGGACATTTATTGAAATATTTTAATTGAAAGGATCAGAAGTTAAGTGTGGTCTTGATTCAGTGGAGATATAGAACCTCTTTTATTTTATTACTGGCTTGTCATCGGTTCTCTTGTCTTCTAGTATCAACTACCACTGAATGACACTGACACTACACCCAGATCGGACCTTCAAGGAAATTATATTTGCTGGCTTTCTTGTCTGTGGAAATGCAGAAGTTGTTGAAAAATCACATAACCCACGTAATTAGGATTACATTATAGCAAAAACACATTATAGCAATCTGGGTTACAATTTCCTGATTCCCCAAAAAGCAATTTATTTTATTGTCTTGCTGTTTAATCAATTAAGTCACCTTATCCTTAAATGATATATTCTCAACAGAAGAGTTAAGCCTGTGAATTTTGGAAGGTTAATTACAGCTGTAAGGGGGAAATTCAGCACTGGCAAATAAATGCTTACAGGCAAAATTTAGGCAGTTCACTTTAGATCCATTTCAGAAAGTATGAACATTTTTAGGTGTGCAGTTCTTGGTAATTTCACCATAGACATCATCTCTGAGACCTTAGGATTTATGCTAATTTTTACTGCAGTCATGATAAATTCATCATATTGCTACTAGAATTGACAGACCACTTTAATCGTCTGAACCAACTATATTCTTAAAATAACAAAACAATGATAGTTTTGTCTACTTGATAAATGTTGAATTAATTGCTCATAGAAAAACTTTAAAAGAGACTTCACCACAATTCTGTCACTAGTTATTATGAAGCTTTTTTATTCACTTCTGCTCTTTCAGTGTGACTGAACTGGAAGTTGAATAGTGTAACAGTAATAATGGTTCTAAGTAATTGAGGTACTGCAATGTGCCAAACCCTTCACAATTAAAAGTAACAAAAACTCTCTATGTTTCACATTAGAAACCCATTTCTCATATTAGGAAAGCATTCATAAAACAATTAAGTAATCTGCCCTAAATCCTAAAGCTTCTAAGTGGTAGAATCAGGATTTTAAACCCAGATTTGAAGGACTCAAAAGTCCTGCTCTTTTCCACTACAATACGTCATTTTTACTTGATGAAAAGTATCCTAGAGATGTGCAATCAGAAGTTGGTTTGGTGATATCAATGTGGCATCTGTGTTTGATATGAGGAGAAGTATCATATATTTTCTATGTGAAGTTAATTCATTGCAACAGCTGGAAAGTCACATCATATTTCTGTGACACTCTTACACCCAAAGTGCTGACGAATTCTTGCATTTGTGTCAGTTGTAATGAAACCACAGATCAGGTGAGTCAGAGGGCTTACAGCCTTACTCTCTGCCTATAATAACACAGTTTAAAGGATATTGGTCCCAAATTTGTCTCTATACAAAATAACCTCTGTGTAACCGTAGCTCTGTGTTTCCTCTCTCAACTGTTTATAGAAATCATTTTTTTCTTTTTCTTTTGGCAACACACCACTTATTTCGTATTGTTAAATTCCTATAGTATATCAATACATAAACAACTTGAATAAAGATAGTGACTGTCATGCAGGGCGGCCTGTGGGGTCTCCTGCCCTGCTCCCCACATAAGAACGCAGGACATGGTGAGGCCAAAAAGGAACACCCACAGAGCCATAGGTAGGGGAGCCACACTACTATATTCTCGCTGGTGGCTGGGTTGGAGACACAGGAAGCAGGAGCCACACTATCCACAGTCTGCCGTCCACTGCAATCCACAACCCGCACTCCGCCGTGCTAACTGCAGTCCGCGCTTGCCAGCCACTATCTTCTTGCTAGCCCCCATTTTCCTGCTAGCATAACCACAGCAGTTATATTAGTGGCCAATGGCTCACTGGTTACAGCTGATGGCCAACTAGCCACAGCTGATGGCCATTTGATCACAGTCGATGGCCATTTACTCCCTGAGCCAGCACTTTTCCTCGTGAGGCCGAGAGCCTGGAAACTGCACTCCTGGCTCTGTCCCCACAGTGACTTTAATTTAGAAGTATACTTATGTCTGTGAAATTACCTTATTATGGTGGAGGCTCATAGCAATAAAAAATGGTCTAAATGAGATTGCCATTACACTCTCACTTTAAAGACAACATTTTAGCTAACAAATTCACATGCATGGTTTAGTAGTGTAGACAGAGCCTTAGTATTCTCAGTCTAGGCTAAATGGCCTTAAATTAGTAAACAGATTCTTCATTGTCTTCTTGCTTTAGTTTTTACTTCTAAATAGTTCTACTCTTAGAATTTTATTAAAAACTAAACACAAATGTAATGAATATTTATTGTAAACAGAAAATTACAATATGTAATGTGTAAAGTTCCCCCTTTCCCTCAATACTCAGCCCCAGCCCAAATGCTATCTCACAATATATGCTATTTTTAATGTATTTATATAATATACCAAGGCAAATTCAAAGTACTAATTTACTTCTATTTTCTGTAACAGCATAATAAAATTTCAAGTATACTATTTTTGTTATTGTTGGATTTTAATGAGAGTTTATTTGAGGCAAAATTGATGATATGCTGGGGAGAAAGATCTCAAATCCTCCCTCAAGTAATTAGTTTTTTAAAAGTAGGTATTGTTACGAGTAATCTTTATGTCGGTCAGAACTCTCTTAAGTTACAAAGGCAGAAATCAATTTGTAATAGCTTAATCAATAAAAGTGATGGATTGGACATATATTGTTGTAGGACAGAAAACTGAAGGGAAAGCCACACCCCCAAACCTCAGAAAAAGACACCTCCAAAGTCTGACCAGTTCAGACCACAAAACAAATGCTTGTAGGAGTTTGTCTATGGCTGGTTTCTATTTTCTCTGTGTGAGCCATCTTCATTATCTTGAACCACAGATGGGCTTCTCTCCACAAGGTGGGGGGAATAGCCGTCTGCAGTTCCGCATTCAAAAACTCCCACCCCTGCCGCTAAAGAGAAAAGGGATTACCTGTATTGTTTAAAAAGTCCTTTCAAAAGATTCTGCCTTCAAGAGGGCCAGATTGTGGCATTTGCCAACAATTGAACCATCAAGGCTGGGAATAAAATATCCTTATTGACTTAGCTGGTGTCCCTGCTATGACCTCAATGCCTTACACTGGTCCATCCTCCACAAACCTATATGGAATTAATGTCCCAAAGACAACTTTGCTACAATATAAACAAAAAAAGTCTAAATAGTTAATAAACATCCTGTGTCTCTAATCTGCAATTTAATTATCATTGTAGTTTTAGTATATATAAATCTTTACTGTATTCACAATATTTTAAAATGTAATTCTGACAGGATTTATATATAATCATAAAATCCACCATTTAATCCATCTGTTATTTGAGATTAACTAAAAGACTGATGACTGCATACCCAACTTATTAAGTACATGACAAATTCAGCTATTCAATTGGTTTAAAGCATTGAATAAACTTTTAAAAAATTATACAGTTTAAAATCTTTAAGTCATCTTTTCTTCCTTTCAGATATACTTAATGAGTGTATATTAAGTTTGAGGCCTCGGTGCAGGTGCTGGAAATAAAGCTGTTTATAAGACAAATCCCTATCATCATTGATCTTATATTCTAATTAAAGTAGTCAATAAATATGCAAATCAATATCAGGCATTGAAAAGAGCCATTAAGAAAACACAGATATTAAACCAAAAACCAAGCCTTGTTCTTGCTCACCTCCCCGTATCAGCTGGAAAGGAGATTCCCGTTTCATAATGTCCCCTATAATCACAGTATCAAATTAACATTTCATATTTGAAAAGAATCAAGAAATGGTTTTCATTTTACAAAATATAACTATTTTTTCTTAAAAAACAAAAACAAAAAAACACCCCACAGATATTAGATTAAGGCAAGAGTGTAAAGATTTACAAGGAGCTGATGTTTAAGACATGGTGCCCAGGGCAGCTAGTAGTTCTGTTTGAGCGTTGCTGTTTGAGCAAAATCTTGCAAGTAACTCAGGGCAGAGAAAATTACATGTATAAGGATTCTAAGAAAAAGAATCAGCACTCAGAAAACTGTAAGTCATCTATAGAAAATCATAAAGTATCTACGGACAACCACAGGTATCTATAGAGAACTGCAAGACATCTAGGGAGTCCTGTGGAAGTCTGAGAGTGGCAGGAGATAGGGTTGGATCGCTGTAAGACTTTATAGACTATGTAAGAAGTGAAACAATCTGACTTTTGTCTTAAATCATCTTTATGGCTGCTGTTGTTTATGGTTTGCTGTTTAGATGGGAGAGCATTTCTTCAGAGTGAAGTGGAGGAATTTCAACAATTGTAATTATTAATATCTTAATTTTTGCCTTTCCTCCATGTGCTAGCAAGTTTTATTTGATGACTTCAAATAAAATAAATGCTCTGCAAGAAATTTAAATTTCATAGCATCAAATCCATTTATTTTTTAGAACGGGTAACTGCTAAGTGTTGGGAATTAAATGATAAGAAGTATGGATGTGGGGCAGCCGGATGGCTCAGTTGGTTAGAGCGTGAGTTCTCAACAAGGTTGCCGGTTCAATTCCCACGTGGGAAGGTGGGCTGAGCCCCTTGCAACTAAGATTGAAAACAGCAACTGGAGTTGGTGCTGACCTGCATCCTCCACAACTAGATTGGACAACAACTTGACTTGGAGCTGATGGGCCCTGGAAAAACACTGTTCCCCAACATTCCCCAATTAAAAAAAAAAAAAAAGTGTGGATGAAAAAGGGGTTCTAGAGACAATAACCTCACGGGATGATCTGATGAAAATTCTTAACTGGGTAGGTCATAATGGGTGGTCATGTCCCAGGGATATAACTTTTTTAGGAAAAGGTTTATCTTTGCCTTAAGCCAGTCCTTTGTTTTTGTGATTCTAGGCTAACACACCATCATCAAGAGAGCACATAATCTTGTTAACTATTCTATAATCCTATCCCTGCCTTGCTTTCTCCCAACTTCATGTAATTTTCCTTACTTTCCCTACTTAATCTCAAATGCATAAAAGAAATTGCAAAACTGTTATTCTCCTGAACATTTGCTAACTTGTTTCCTGGCAACTGTCATCAGTTTTGGCTCAAATAAACTCTTGTAAGAATTCTCTACCGGTTTGGACATTCTTATGTCGACAGAAGACACGTAATAAACTTCCAATTAGATGGGGGAGATTGACAAATAAACCAAGTGATTAATACATTGGGATGTTTGGTATGACAGAAAGAATATCTAAACCAGTCCTTAAAAAGATAGCAGGGTCTAACAAGGCTTATTGAAAGATATAACTTTTTAAGGTAAAAACTGTTGGAGAAAAACACATAAGACAAGGGAGTGTGTGGTAAATATTCAAGGAAGTATTTGCCTCAGTATGGCTGAGGCAAAGGGCAGGAAAGTTTGTTTTGGTTTTGATTTGTGTATTTTGTTTATTGGAATTTGGAGGCAGAGTAAGGAAGTTGGGGGAGTTAAGGAGCAAAAGTAAGTTATAGGTTAATGAGAGAGACATGAAGAATTACAACCGATACTTGATCAACTGTGACATTTGGGTTATCCTATCAGATAAGTTACTATGAAAAAAGACTATTAACATTGAAGGATGGAAAAGTCCTCAGTCAAAAACCCACCATTATTTTCAGTGCCTTCCAGAAAAAGTGCATTCACTCCATCCTGAAGTTGGAACGTAAACTCATAATAGAAATGGTGAGGCATATCAATGTTATCGGAAATCAATTAAACTTCTGATACCACTGGGAACAAATTAACAACTAAAGTTCACTCAAGCAAAGGCTTAAACTCATTGTAAAACAAACAGGTAGCATTATCTAATTTATAGAGAAGCATTTTGGATGAACTTTGGTGTGGTTCATAATTTTTATACTTTATTTGTTTTACAATTATTGAATAAATGCATTTATTTAAAAACTGTACCTTGTAATTTTCCTAAGAATTTTGGATATGATCTTTGGAGCAATGAAAAGCCCTGAAAGGCTTAAACAAATAAATGGCTCAGATTTGTATTTCAGGGACTTCAGTGCTATCTCTGTCATTGCAATATTGAGAGTCACTCACAGCAATTCAAGATTAGATGTAAAAAGACTAGGGCAAAGACTAGATATAGGGTCCTTAGGGAATCTTGTACATGTTGTAACACGGATGTTAATAAATATAGAAATAAATGCATACACCGAAGGGATATTTAAAAGCCATTATTACATGGGACAGGATGGTTAGGAATGGAGTTAAGAGGAATTGAGGACAACACTCAGTTGCTGGAATTAATTTTGATTTCACCAATTTAGATTCTGAAAATTTCATCAGTAGGCAGACTTAAAGTGACTTTAGATAGGCTTTTAAAAATAATTCTCAATGCAAATTAATGGTGCCAACAAAATGGAGCAAAGTTTAAAAAACAGAAGTGTTACTTGTATGAAAAAAAACAAAAACATAAGTGTATTTTAATAATAACCTAATCAAAAAATCCAGTGATGTAGTTTTTAAGTCCTGCTTATTGAAATTAATACAATTATATTAAAATAGTAATTTAAATAATTTATGCATTCACACCTGCCTTCTATATTTTTCTGGGTTAGTGAGATCTTGTATTTTTATTCTATCATCATTCATGAAAGTATATGTGCATTCATGAAAGTAAAGTATATTTCTTATTATAAGAAATGTTGATGATTGCACATCGGGTAGATTTGGCATTTCATTTTTAAATAGGTATTCGTTAACGAGCAAAAAGCAATTACCATTCGATATTCAGTTCTTAGGCGAGATAGTATTATTTAGGGGATCTATCCATAACTAGTTTTGTACCTAGAGAGACATGAATGTATAGTAAAAAGACTGATTTTTTTTAATTAATGAATTTTCATATTAAGTGATGATGTACTATGTACAAATTAATTAGACGGATACTGTAATTAATTAGATGGGCTCACTGTAAGAATTACATGAATTAATACATTTTCAGTGAAAAGGCATTGAAATTCTAAAGCCCTAATAAAATACTACATTATTGTGATTGTACAAATGGCAATTTTTATTTTTACTATATTTATTTCAGACACTCAGATATGCTAGTTTCTTTCTATGTCATCTGCCCTTGACAGGCATACATTTGAAATTGTAAAGATTTAAAAGACAAAGTTAATCTTTTAGATGCCTATCATTAAATAGTTATCTAAAGAAATAACATCCAGTGGAAAATGAATACCACAAAACTTGCATTAAAAGAAATTAAAGGCAATATTCTCTTCATAATTTTGCCTTGATGAATGCATGTGTGGAGAATGAGTGTTTGGTTAATAACATTTAACTTACTTGAATTAACTCTGTGTAAATATTTAATGACGTTCTCTCTTTAAGTTTCAATAAACTTTTTTTTAAAGAAAAATATAGAGCCTTAAAGAATATCTTAACAATTCATTGATATTGTTCATTTTTATCTTAAGCACATTTTAGGACCAATAATTTCAGATTCCTTAAGTAGATATCAGGTTCTAATTACTGTAAGCTGAAACGCTTCTAGGAAAACAATATGTTTAATTTGTGACATTTTTGAAAACCTACATCTGTTCTTGCGAGACAGATCATTGCTTTGACGTCAGTGACCTAACCGCATGTACTATTTTTCTGTTGAATTTTTTTTAAATACTCTTGATAGTATATCTTATGGCCTTTCGAGTCCTAGCTATTCGTGGGAAACACTTCCAAGATTTTCTTTAGTAAGTAGTACAATTGTATTATTTACGTGGAAAAACAGATGAATGATTCTGAAGACAGAGTAGCCATTATCAAATGATTCTTTTTTATTTATACAGCCTCTTACACTGTGTTACGAAAATAAAGTATAAAAACCCTGTGTACTTTTAAAATAAATAATTTACGTTGTGAAAATTTCAACTGATTTGCTATTTAAAGAATCTTCATAAAATAACAATTAAATAATATGTAATATATTCTTATATTTTGCAAGATATAGCAGACAGACAAAATATTGAGTTTCTTCAGAAGAATTAAGGATGTATGGATGATACAAAGAGTATTCCATTTTCCTTTGAAACAGTTCACAGGTCATCTCAATTCATGATGAATCTATTTTTCCCAATGCTCGGGCCAAAGTGGTTGCAGTCATTTTTGACTCTTTTAGTTCTCTTTCACACTCTTTATCCAATCCATAAGCAAATATTGTTGGTGTTACTTTCAAAATAGATCTAGATTATGACTACTTCTTATCACCTCCTGTCATGCGGGAGACCCTGCTCCATAAACCATTTGTTGTGTGGGGCGGCCTGCGGGGTCTCTGGTCCTGCTCCTCACATAAGAACGCAGGACATGGTGAGGCCGAAAAGGAACACCCATGGAGCCATAGGTGGGGGAGTCATACCACTATATTCTCTCTGGTGGCTGGCTTGGAGACACAGGAAGCAGGAGCCACACTGTCCGCAACACGCCGTCATAACTGCAATCCGTGCTTGCCAGCCACCATCTTCTTGCTAGCCCCCATTTGCTGCTAGCGTCGCCACGGCAGTTCTATTAGTGGCCAATGGCTCACTGGTTACAGCTGACGCCCAACTAGTCACAGATGATGGCCATGCAATCACAGTTGATGGCCACCTACTACCTGAGCCAGCACCTTTCCATGTGAGGCTGAGAGCCTGAAAACTACTCTATGGGGCTCTGTCCCCACACCTCCACAGCTATCACTTTGATCCAAGCCATCATAATCTCTAGCCCAAATTATTGCAAGAGTATTGCAACTATTGCAGCCTGTAGTGCAGGGGATCCTGCCGACTTCGCCATGTGTCATGCGGGGCGGCCTGCGGGGGATCCGCTCCCACTCCCCACACAAAAACGCAGGATATGGTGAGGCCAAAAAGGAACACCCACGGAGCCATAGGCAGGGGAGTCACACCACTATACTCTCGCTGGCCGCTGGGTTGGAGACACAGGAAGCAGGAACCACACTGTTCACAACCCACATTGCACCACTTGCAGGCTCAGCCACCATCTTCTTGCTAGCCCCCCTTTTCTGCTAGCCTAGCCACGGCAGTTATATTAGTGGCCAATGGCTCACTGGTTACGGCTGACGGCCAACTAGCCACAGCTGCTGGCCATTTGATCACAGTCGATGGCCATTTACTACCTGAGCCAGCACCTTTCTACGTGAGGCCGAGAGCCTGGAAACTGCTTTTTGGGGCTCTGTCCCCACACAGCCACACTTGCCTTTACAGCCTATTCACAGCACAGCAGCCAGAGTGATTCTCTTACAATTTAACATTTGCCTTTAAACCCCCAATGACTTCCCATTTTCTAGAGTAAAACCCAAAGTCCCTACAACCACCTTTATATTTCTATATGATCTCATCCAACCTGTACTCTTTCCATTTTTGTTTCCTACAACTAGTCCCCTTGCTTTTGCACTTAAACAAAATTTGCCTCTTTTGCTGCTTCTTAAGCAAGGTACTTGGTTACACTCTTGCTTCAAGGCCTGAGCATTTGCTCTGACCTCAGTATACAGCACTCTTTCCCATCATATCCATATTCTTTGTCCCCTCTTGAAATATTTTTGCAAATCTTACCTTCTCACATCTCAGCCTCAAGTTGGCTGGGGTTCTGGCAGAAGAGTTACTAGCATGCAAATGCGAAATTTAAGAGATAATTAGGGACTACTTTACAAAGATTAGGAATGTTTAAGGAAACTACAAAGGGGTGGTGAAGCTCCCCAAGTATAGCAACAGCTGGAAGCCATTACCATCCCTAGAGTGAAATTGAAAGCACAAGGGAGAATAGCTGTTGTTATCTGAAAATAATGAGATGTGTAATATTGGAAGTTATCTGGCAGGAGTTCGTGACTGTAGATAGAGAAACAAAGGTACTAAGAAACTATAATTCATCAGGGAGGGAGAAAGGGAATAAATACGCTGTTCTCTCTCTCTTTTCATCCTACAATTGACTGTTGGGGCCTCACATTGGTTAAATAGAGGCCAAAGTGAGAGGGAGTCTGGGAAATACACTCTGTAGAGGAAAGCCTCTGAGAGCACAGGGTGGGAGCAGAGAAAATCAGGGAATAAATCTGGTGGGTAAAATGGAAAATAACCACAACTATGGATTTCTTCCCCACTCCCAGAATCCACTCTTTTTTAATTTTATTAATTTTATTTTTTATTAGTTTCAGGTGTACAAAACAATATAATGATTAGACATTTACACCCCTCACAAAGTGATAACTCCACAAAGTCTACTACCCATCTGACATCGTATATAGCCTTTACAATACATTGACTATATTCCCTATGCTGCACTTTACATCCAGTGACCATATATATACATATACATATACATACATACATACATATATATATATATATGTATTTAATTACAGTTGACATTCAGTATTATTTTATATCAGTTTCAGGGGTACAGCACAGTGGTTAGGCATTTATATAATCTATGAAGTGATCCCCCTGATAAGTCCAGTACCCATCTGACACCCTACATAGTCCTTACATTACTGATTATATTCCCCATACTGTATCTGCCATCCCTGTGACTATTTTGTGACTCCCAATTTGTACTTCCTAATCCCTTCACCTTTCTCTGCCATCCTCCAACCCCCCTCCCATCTAGCAGCCATCAGTGTTTTCTGGTTATCTACGAGTTTATTTCTGTTTTGTTTGCTCATTTATTCTGTTCTTTAGGTTCCACATATAAGAGCGATCATATGGTATTTGTCTTTCGCAGTCTCACTTATTTCACTTGGCATAATGTTCTCAAGGTCCATTCATGTTGTTGCAAATGGTAAGATTTCATTCATTTTTATGGCAGAGTAACACTCCATTGTACAAGTGTACCACAATTTCTTTATCCAGTTGTCTATTGATGGGCATTTCGGTTATTTCCACATCTTGGCTATTGTAAACAGTGCTGCACAAAACATAAGGGTGCATATATCTTTTGAATTAGTGTTTTGGATTTCTTTGGATAAATACCCAGGAGTGGAATTGATGAGTCATAAGGTAGTTCTATTTTTAATTTTTTGAGGAACCTCTATACTGATTTCCATAGCAGCTGCACCAATTTGCAATCCCACCAATAGTGCGCAAGGATTCCCTTTTCTCCGCATCCTCACCAGCAGTTGTTTGTTGATTTTTCGATGATGGTCATTCTGACAGATGTGAGGTGATATCACATTGTGTTTTTTATTAGCATTTCCCTCATGATTATTGATGTTGAGCACCTTTCATATGTCTATTGGCCATCTGTATGTCCTTTTTGGAGATATGTCAGTTCAGGTCCTCTGCTCATTTTTTGATTGGAGAATTCACTCTTTTTTAAATAACAGCTGTACCGAGATAATATTTTACATGCCACAAAATTGACCATTTTAAAGGTAAGTTAACAAAGATAAGTAGAAGCAGTTGACTGGCACCTGGAAAAGTCAGCAGTACATACACTTGTACCGTGTTTCCCCGAAAATAAGACCTAGCCGGACAATCACCTCTAATGCGTCTTTTGGAGCAAAAATTAATATAAGACCTGGTATTATATTATATTTTATATTTTATATTATATTATATATTATATTATATTATATTAAAGACCCAGTCTTATATTATAGTAAAATAAGACCGGGTCTTATATTAATTTCTGCTCCAAATGACGCATTAGAGCTGATTGTCTGGCTAGGTCTTATTTTCGGGGAAACATGGTATATGTTTATGGTCTTACCTCAGGGCTATGTCAACTTGTCTCTCTGTTATACCCAGAGAAACCATGATCACCTTGCTGGTCCATTACAAGGACATCATACCAGATATTACAATGAATCTAATGTGCTTGTTTATTTCTGTATGTCACATCCAGCAAACAAAACTCTTTCAGTTTTTCAAGTGCACGTCAACTACTTTTATTTATCTTTGTTGATAGAAATTGAAAAGAAAGTGATGTCTTATTCAATAGCTGTATGTCAGGTACCAAGGCCTGATTTGCAATAATAATATCAAGAAGAGCAGCTGGGATTAGCTCCAGTTACTGATCATTCCTAAGAAAATTCAGTCATTATTCAAGACTCATTTGGTTTTGTAATGGCTAATGGGACAAGTTAAACAGATGTGAGAGGAATTACAAACCCTACATTTGTCAAGACATTAATGATAGTGCTAATCCCTGTTTTTCTCCTATAGATGCAGTGTTGCCTTGAATGTACTATTTTGGATGGAGAATGGCATTTATAGGGGGTTTCCACTGGAATTTTTCTAAAGTAGCCTTTATTCCACGGTCAGGTAATTATTGTGGGGAGTTTTGCCAGTTACTAAGTATACACATTCTTACTGTGCATGCTCGTGCTGGGTAAATAACCACAGGATGGGTCACTGGTTCCACTGTGAGACAGACTCAGACCAAGACTCCACCTATTATTATTATACTTCAATAAACCTCCATTCTAATCTGTGGGTATTAGTGGTATTTTGCATTTCTAGGGATTAACCTCAGTTAGGGAAGAGCCTCCATGTAGATCTAATAATCTTCCAAAAAGTCTGTGTTTTCATCTCTGCTGTAGAGTTCTACACTACCTCCATCCATCAGGAGAAGACGTAGAGAAAGATTCATGATATAACTTGCAGCTGCATTGCAGAGTCCTTTTTCAAGTACTTATGTCCAATTTGTTTTTCATGGCTTAGGCCTGCTTCTGGCACTAAAATTAAACTCAACGATCTGCGATTCAATCCATCATCTTCCATCATTATCTCTGGCCTACAGAAGACTGTCATCCCAGAGCTTTCAATGATGTTTGGGAGAAGAGTGTACAGGCATTCCTTGGAGATATTGAGGGTTCGGTTTCAGACGGCTGCAATAAAATGAGTTGTAATTTTTTTTTTCTTGGTGGAGGTTCTTGTCTTCAATGTGTAAAAAATGTAACATCTGTAAAATCTGCGAAGCACAATAAAGCAAAGCAAATTAAATGAGGTGTGCCTGTATCCTCTGCCCTTTCCAGGAAGATTGTAGGACGAGGCTGAACAACTTGCACAAAGTTGATCCACTCCAGCATTCCCTAGGTCTTCACACTCCTTTCCTTAGCATGCCAGGAACCGTCACTTCATCGACAGTATTTCACCACTGAGCACAGTTTTCATTTGGTTAATGAACCACGCCACTGTTAACTCTCCTCCCAAGTGTTTGAGCTAACATGTTAAATTCATCCCAGGTGAGTTTCCCTAACTTCAGCTGAAATCAATCTCATATTTTCCTTTCTTTTTTCTTATACTCTTGTAAATCATTTCCACGTATGTGGCCTAAACTTCTGACTATGCAAATAGGGAAGAGCCTTTGTTTATGCTGCCTCACCCTTGGAGCTGATTTTTCACTTTTATACCCGGGCTATGCTGAGAAATAAATCTTCCTATGGGCTTGCATTGAGGGGAATTGGTGTGAGTGACAACTAAGGGAATTTGTAATCCCTTGTTATCAGTCAACTTATTTAAAGGTGTTTGTAGAAGAGGAGGCTGTTCTCTGGGGTGATAGGGTGCAAGAAGAGGCAGGTTTTCCTCCAGGGAATGTTGAGGATTTGGGTGTTGTATCCTTTCGATCTTGTCTGTGTCTGCCCAATGTCTCCATACCATATGTGGGGACAGAGCCAGGAGTGCAGTTTCCAGGCTCTCGGCCTCACGTGGAAAGGTACTAGCTCAGGTAGTAAATGGCCATCAACTGTGATTGGATGGTCATCAGCTGTGGCTAGTTGGCCGTCAGCTGTAACCAGTGAGCCATTGGCCACTAATATAACTGCTGTGGCTACGCTAGCAGCAAATGGGGGCTAGCAAGAAGGTGGTGGCTGAGCTAGCAAGCGTGGATTGCAGTTAGCACTGTGGATTACAGCTAGCGAGGGGAGTCGGTTGGTTGGCAGAAAAGTGGACAACAGATCGCACGTCGTGTGAATCCAGCCTCCAGTGAGACTATAATGGTATGACTCCCCTACCTATGGCTCCGTGGGTGTTCCTTTTTGGCCTCACCATATCCTGTGTTCTTGTGTGGGGAGCAGGAGCTGAGACCCCGCCTGAGACCCTCCAGGCCCCCCCGCGTGACACCATATCTCAGGGGACTCTCCCTACTAAGCCAATGTCTTTCTCTTAGGAGAAGAGACTGAAGGTGTTACATATTTAATTGGAATTGAAATTCTATAACCCTAGCAGTCAAGCCTTGGGCAGGATCCTTAGCCATGTATTTTTCTGTGACTAAATGAGATAATAATTTAATCACTGCCTGAAAGCCAGTTGATTTTCTATTCATGTTTTGAGTTTTGAATTCAGGGCTTTCAATGCGTCTCTCTCTTTTTTTCTTGCTTTTAGTTTATTCAGAAACAGCTAGCTGTTTTTATCAGCGTTTTTATAATCACCATCCTAGTGACTAAAGGCTTCGCTATGCTGAGATTTGCAAATGCCTTACCCACTACCAGCATTTCATTCCACGCCACCACCAGCGATAATCTCAGTAAGCCTAATACCAACGCAAGCCACAAATGAACAGTTTCCCATTTATTTATTCCCACAAGGAACTTTTTGTTTGCATCCTTCAAATACGCGAGCAATAGTTCAAAATCCAATGTAGAGGGTCTATATTGGGGTGCCAAATTTTGGTAAAAATTAAAGTATTGAAAATTGTCCAGGTAGGAAAAAACACACTCAAAAGGGTTTTTCAACAGTTTAAGGTAGAAACTATTTATGTACGTGTAAATACAGTGAAGAGGAGCAATGAAGTATGGCAGAACACCTAGAAAGAACTATCAATGAGAATCCTGTAAATCCCTAGGCTTGGTAGACAAGGGTAGGGCATTATTAAGAGAAACTTGAGAGCTGTCTCCATAGTACACAAGTTGTCCAACAATAATGGTGGCTGGGGTAGTGGACCATAGCCACGACCCATGTGGGTGGTTGGGAGAAAGAAATACCCAGACCTCTCTCACTTCAGATCTCCTACTGGTAACTTCTGTTGCCTAAAGTGAACTAGAATCCAGAGGACAAGAGAGCCTGGATGATGCAATCACAGAGATGATTTTTCTGGGACACCGGACAAGACAGAAAAGTGTGGGGAATTGATCTGAATAAGCAAATGGGATATGTCTAGCACCCTTCTCTTACCCTCGGATTCCCCTATTAAAATCTGCAACACTCCTTGCCCTGGAAGTATCTAGGATCCCCTGCTTTATTTTTCTCCATAGTACATATCATCTTTAATGAATTATACAGTTTGTTTGTGTATTTATTTATTTATTTATTTATTTATTTATTTATTTTTATTGCCCATTTGTTCTACAAGAGTGAAAGCTTCATGAAGCAGGAATTTCCCTGATTTGCTCACTACTCTCTTCCCAGTGGCTGGAGTAGTGCCTGGTACATAATAACACCATGCATGTTGAATGAAATGCTATTTCAGGCACAACTAAAATTAATGTTAAGTATTCAGAAAGTGTCCAAGGAAGATCCTGCACATATACTCTGCTGTAATTCAAATGACCATTTTATAACTAAGTATTAAATAAAAAATGTTTCCACGATATATTAAAACACCAAGGATTCTGTATCCATTGTTTTAACTCTGGTGTTTTGCGGCTTATTAAAAGGCTAGTGCTTTAAGATATCTCAAAAGCTGGTGGCCACACAGGACAATCCAAATTAGCAGTTTAGATAGTTAAATAATTGAATATATGGCCTCCCCCCTTCTATTTTGCTCTTATCCATTATTATATGGCTATTGTGTAATTTTAGATAATGTAAGAAAGCAAAAAGCAAAACATCCATACATTTGATTTCTCACACAGGACTGTGTACTGCGTGAAACACTCCGCGAAAAAACAGGGCCATACATATTCTTCATAATCTTGAATAATTAAAATCTATTTTGTAATTTAATTTTGGTAAATAATGTAGCAACGATACGTTTTCATATCAATAAATCTGTAACTACATGTTTTTTAATTCCTGTAAGATGTTTTATTTATAGACATATAGTTTTTAATTTTTATTCATTTATGTATGTTTAATTTTTCATGTTTAATAAGCACTTAATGTTAGAATATTAGACTTTTTAAAACTAAATTTTATAAACAAGACTAGAATTAACATATTTATTCATAAGAGGTATAACAATTAAGTTCGTGAACCTGTCACCATGCACTTACATTGGCAGCACCTGTACAAACAGCTCAGTAAGATTTCATAACCTTGGTATATCAGTGTCTCACAGCTGAGTTTGTGTGGACATGTGGCGATGTTTTGCTGAGTATATTACTGTACAATATTCCTATATTTCCTTGGGATGAATTCCCAAAAGCAAAATTCTGTAATTAAGGTGGTCCTGTTCACAGAGACAGCAATTTCCTTCCAGAAGTTGTGTACCAATATGCATGCCCTACAAAAGCACATGAAAATGTATATTTCTCTATACACTGGCCAATGACTCAGCACAGTCATTTTTGTTAAAGTTTTACAATCTGATATAAAAAATAGCATGACATGTTGTTTTAAATAAATTTCTTAATGATAATTGTTTGTGGTTAAATAAATCTAATATTAGAATAAGTATGTAACAGATTTAGAAGTAGTGGCACCTCAATGTAATCACGTATCTCTGTAACATCCACACACAACTTCAATTCACTAAAATATTACATATCCTCATTGGATGACTTTTATTATCCATGGGGCTTTCAGAGGATGACTGAAAGTCAAATGAAATCCAAGATGTTTCATTACACTATTGCTGATATAAGTTCATCAACAACCAAGTGTCATCTTCTTGGAAGCCATCAAGACACATATTCACAGCAGAGATATTATTGCAGTGGGTGATTGGACCATAGCTTCTTCTTTTTTTCAAGATTTCCCCACCTTCTGAGTTTTTCTTGGTGTTCTCTTTGACCCAATATTCAATTTAAAATGTATGGTCTCAGGTCTAACTTCTCTCTTTTCAATTCATTGCTCTGTTATTTTAACATTCTGGTAACTTATCTTCAAAGTTAATCTAACATCCTGACCCACCTTCCTACCCATTGTTCTAAATGTCAAGCTATTGTTCCTGATGAGATTATAAATTCCTACATTGCCGATCAACATGTGGATTGCCTGGTAAAGTCTTCATAGAGATCAACATACACTGGATATTTAAATATCATCAGCACTTGTTCATTTCATTTCTGAATTCCAGAGAGTGTCAACTTGTTAGGCTGTACTTTTTATTGAAACAAGGATAACACAAAATGTTTGGAAATCTGTTTTATTGAAATAATCCGAAATTCTGGGTGTATTTTAGCTCCTCAGTTCCTTACTTTCCAATTTGTGGATTACTATGATCTTCCTTGATTCTTTTTCTTCTTGCTATGGCTACTTTGCTACCCTTTCATCCATAGTTCTCTGCTATATTTGTGAAACAGTGTGACTTCTGAGGTTTTTTGAATGTTATATGACTTGATAAATGTGTGGCTGAGAGATTTTTGTGAGGTTCTGATTTTTTTTTTTAAGCAGCTGTTTTTCAGAATTTTCTATTTACCTTAGCAGGTCTATAATCACACACAGAACATTATTATTTCAGTAGGACATGAAAAACAATAACAGCGTTGATTGAAAAAGCCTGAGGAAAGGCATGATTACGATTTAGGAAAACAAAAAACAAAAAGCAGATGAACAGATAAAATCTGTTATAACTGGAGATTCAGAGGTCATTGCAGCTGGAATAACCACAAGAATAGGTGGGTTTTTAAATAACATTGTTTTATTTTTTTCCTGATTTATAAAAGTAACACATGTGTAGCACATTAGAGAAAAAAAATAAAATATATATAAATACAGAAAAAGAAAAAGAAAAAAAACTATGGCACCGAGAAAAATATCTTTTAACATATGAATACCACAACCCAAAAACATGGTACAAACCATTTCTTATTTCAAATTGTTTAATTAGCATTTTATTATATAAAAAATATTTTATGTATAATTTAAAGACTTTAATACTATATAAATAACATGCATTTCTTAATTTTTTTTTAATAAATGAAGCTTCTATATCATTGCACCTAGTTTTTAAATACATATTTCATATTATTTCTAGAGGATACATTTTTTGGAGTGAAATCATTGTGTCAAAGAATATGAACATTTTATAGCTCTTGGTAATTATTGCTAAATTTCCTCTAGAAGAGTGGCCAAATCTTTGACAGGAAATTATGAGAATGTGTATTTCTTTGACTCATCACAAATATGTAAATGTGAATCACTGTGTCTCTCAAAAAGATATGCTGCAGTCCTAATCCCAGGTAGCTAAGAATGCAACCTTGTTTGGAAATAGGGTCTTTGCAGATGTAATTAATTTAAAATGAGGTCCAGAGGAGGCTTTGGAGACACACAGAGACACAGGGGAAAAGACCCTGTGAAGACGGAGCCAGAGGTTGAGTTATGCTGCCACAAATCAAGGAATGCTCGAGACTGCTGCGAGTAACCAGAAGATAAAAGAGGCAAGGAAGTATTCTCCCCTAGAGCCATTCAAGGGAGCAAAGGCCCTGCCAAGAACTTGATTTCGGACTTCTGAAACCGTGAGAGAATAAATTTCTATTTTAAGCCACACAGTTTGTGGTAATTTGTTACAACAGCTTTAGAAAACTAATACAATATCATTAAAAAAAAAATAAAGCATATAAAGCATATAATAATATTATATATGCAATTTCAGAGGTATGAGTTTCAATACTAGTGAGTTGTTTCTTATACTTGTGGCAGAATAAGTGACTTGCGTGTCTGCTCTGCAGAACCATCCGAGGGGCTATCAAGGTCATTTGGACACATCCCTTGCTGACTCGTTCTTCCTTAGGGCAGATGTTTTCTAACTGTGGTTTTCTAATTTTCATTTGTGAGATTCTTCCCCCCACGCCCCTGCCCACCACCACCAAAGTACTACGTGAAAGCGTGGAATTTTTACTTCTCTTGTAAGACATTTTTCTACACCAAAACCCTGACATGAGCAAGATTCCCCTATTGTTACACTTGGACAAAGAGAGCTATTTTTTAAGACCCTATTCTTTGTCTTGAGTGGACAAACCTTGTGAATCCTAGCTTTAGAAGTCTTATTTCCATAACTCTACACTGAATTCAGATCTAATGCCATGTTTTCTCTGACTGTTGGTTATTAAAACTCCAGCTCCCCAGAAGACATATTCTATATTAGGGCCTAATTTCTCCTCTTGAAGAGTAAGCTAGTAAGTTTTCCATTTGCCTTTTCATTCCTTCTTCATTCCTGGAATGAAATGAAACTTTACGTTTTCTTCTGGAAGCTTAAAATTTCCTTTTCTTTAAAGATTAGTTACAAAAATAAAAATATGCATAATATTTACTATTTCTTAATGTTTTTAGCTAGTTTAGCTACAGTTTATATCTCAAGCAAGAGGGAGGGAGAGAGAGAGAGAGAGAGAGAGAGAGAGAGAGAGAGAGAGAAGATAGTGACTGAGATAAAAGTTATGAGACATGTAAATATGGAGTTACTAAAGTGAAATAGAAGACATTTAATTCAGACTAGACATATTAGTCATATTAGCTAATACTATGTTTGTACTGTATAACCACCCAAATGCAATGGCTTAACGCAATAAAGGTTTATTTCTTGCTCACATCATAAAAGATAATGGGTTGGATGAGTCGTACCTCAGGGGTCCAGTCTCCTCCATCTTGTTACCCTGCCATCTTAAGCATATGGACTTCAAGGTCACTTTTGACATAGAAAAGAGTGAGGATGAACACTCAAGCCTGGAACAGGAGACATTTCAACAGTGAGAAGCCAGACACATGGTCAAAACTTAATTGGAAGGAAACCTAGAAATGTAGTCTTTCTAGACTCCTAGGAAGAGAAGTGGGTATCAGTGATCAGGCTATGCCACACTAGATGAAGTGAGGAAGACCCCCAGGAGATGCTAATAAAATATTCAAGTCATTGTGTGTACAGTTTCCCTATGACAGGGATGGTCAAATATAAGTAACGTTCCTTAAATCCATGCACTGAAAGGAATGCAAGAACTTAAGAGTTCACAAATGGCATATGTTTAGGAAAAACAACAAACAATAACAACAATAACAACCAAATATATCTCATTTCGGACCTGCCTAGTTGGAAGGAAAACTGAGATTGTTGAAAAAAAAAACATAGTTCTCTTTTAGTAATTTAGGTTTATAAAACAATGGATGCTTAGTATAGTTTCATATCACTATTTCTTGAAGGAGCTAAATGTTACATTGCTGCAAGTTATTGATGTTTGCTCTTCTAAAGCTTTTACCATTGTCTTTAGTTCTCATTTTTGAAGTATCTCAAATTTATACCCCACACCTGCACGGACAATCTGAATTCTTGTCAGGATGAACCTTATAGTCTCTATGCTCTGGACTTTCATCTGCTGAACTCAGATACCATTTGAAAAGTAACCAGTATCCTGATCAATAACACTGCCCCCCACCCAATGTAATGTGTTGCCCGGGTGATTCTAGTTGCTGGCTTTGCCACTCCTGAATCGGGCTCCCTTCGATACAGAAGCCGATCAGAATTACACCTATATTGGTAAGTTCCCTTTGGTTCACAGAGTTGGGGCTGCTGCTCATCTGTCTTGGTCAATGAGGTGCTCTAGGTCAATCCTCCAAATTGTTTTGGTACCGAGTCCCATCACAACCGGCAGCATCTTTTCTTAATCACTCTAGCTAAGATATTTCTTCTTTAAGTTCACTTGTAAAGTTTAGTAGCTGATAACACATCTTCATTCCTGAAACTCTTTGAGTATCTACGGAGCCAGCAACAACTCTTAGTACTGTAAAGAGAAACCCATTTTGAGATGTGTATAGCCTAATTAGAGTAACTGATATATAAATATATGTCGACTACAACATTATAATCGCTACCATAATGACTACTTAAACAAAGGGCTAATAATCTACCAAGGAGTAAAAGCAATCAAACATTCAGGAATATATCAAGTTAATAAAGTATTCAATATTTTCTCCCTTCATTACAAGGAGTTTTCAAAGTGCTTATTCATTTGTGGCCATTACACTTTCCCTCCACATTTCAAGGTGGCTTCCAGCCTCCAACTGTAAACTTAGAGCCTACATGTTCTGGCGAAAGTTTCCTGTGATCTCCTGAGGGACAGGACCTGTTGGGTGGATGAGGCACTGGAGGACAAACATTACAATGAACTAGGTTGGAGAATGGGGATGCCGACCGAGGTGGGGCAGCCACTCGTGTAGACACGTGTCTGGATGGGCAGGATGGTGGAGCTGGCACTTCCAAGAACCTACACGCTGTTTAGGAGAGTTAATAGGTTAAAAGACTGTGCTCAAGTATGAATCAATAAATTGCCTTTCACATAGTGTGTATTTTCTTCTCTGCTTTCTCTTTCCCATGGTAAACTTATGTTGGTGGGCTCTGTTGTTTATCATTTGCCCCTTCTGGCTAGGTGGGTAAATTCAGTTGCAGGAGAAGGAATAGTATGACATCTGAGTTTGTTCTGGTAATCAAATTTAATTTTCTAATGGAGCTATACTGGAAATAAAGAGACAATGTGGAATTCCATCTGATCCTTGTATCCATTTCTCAATTGGCTCAGAAGAGACTGGGCATGCTGGGCCAGGAAGTTTGCAACAAAGACTGAGCAACTAGCATTTTGGGCCCAATTATGTAGGGAAACAGAAGCTTTTTTATTAATACAATTGCATGTTTAATAAGCACAGCTCCATGAGTCTATTTCTTTTAATGAGGCAGAGAACTCAAACTCGGAGATAATAAATGGGTATTGTTTTAAGCTATTAAGTTTGTTTATTTTGGCAGCAAAAGAAAATTAATGCAGGTGGGATGGATGGCAGAGGAAAGGTCATGAAGTAGGTAAGAAGCACAAAGGGGAAAAACAATCTTATTCCTAATGTTCTAATTCTTTAGTGAATGGGGGTGGGGATTCATGGTGGCTCTTTTACTGTGCTTCATTACATATATGAAACATTTTATCCTTTTTTTCTCTTGTATGCATCTCATATTGCATACAACAGTTTAAAACTCTTGTGCTGTTTCATTCGTGGTTTGGTGACAAAAGCAAATAAATTCCAATATTTTCAATTGAAACGTTCCTTTCATTAAAGAAAAAAAAAAAAATTGCACAGTGTATTTTCCACAAAGGACAGGTGTGAGGTTTTCTTTCAGGCTTCTTGATTCCACACGAACATTAGAAACATTGAAAAATTGCTTCCCCCTTATATTTAATAAAATTTATAAAACCCACAGGATATGAAATATTTGCTTTGCTTTCTGTCCTTTACATTTTTCACTTTACATGAATTGTGGTATTGAAAGAAAAGATAGATGTCATTTATCACACATATTTATTGAACACCTACAATGTGCCTGGATTTCTGCATTTGGTGGTGACCAAAAGAAGTAAAACTCCTGCCTGTGCCTATTTAATGGTCTATAACTACATCTGAAGTGTGTATTTACTTTATATGATTAGACACTGTATTAGTTTCGTAGGGCTGCCATAATACATTACCACGAAGTGGGTGGCTGACAACAGAATTTATTTTCTCACAGTTTTGGATGCCAGAAGTCTGAAATCAAGGTGTTAGAAGAGCCAAGTTCCCAGCAAAGGCTCTTTCCATGTCTCTTCCAGCTTGTGGATGCTGCTGCCATTTCTTGACTTATGGCTGAACAGTTCCAGTTTCTGACTCTGTCTTCACTTGGCTTTTCCACTTCTCCCTGTATGTCTTTCCTCTGTGTGTTTCTTATAAGGACATTTGTCACTGGATTTAGTATCCATCCTGAGAATCCACAATTATCTCATTTTGAAATCCTTAGTTTATATATATAATATATATAATATATATATATATATTATATATATTATATATATATATATATCTGCAAAGACTTTTTTTTTTAAATAAGATCGTATTCACTGGTTCCAGAATTAGATTGCAGACATATTTTTTTTTGATCATCACTATTTAACCCATAACAAATACTAATCTAGAATTTAAAGCATAAAATTGATAATAATAATATATTTTCACCAGAATTATTAATACATGACCCCTTATACTACTTTGTGCTAAAAATATTTAAGTACAAATGGGAATTTTCCATCCAATATAATTATAAATGTTTAAAGCAAGGAAATGATTTTTTGATTTATTTTCAACTTGGTCATAGTTATTCATGATCTTTTGAACCCGAATAAAAAAAATTCATCATTCTAGAGAGTCATTCTCTACCAGGGGTTGAACTAAAAAGCCTCTGGGCGAGAAGCTTACCAAATATCCATCTTGTAAATGGGAGAGGGATTATGGAGTTTATGAAAAAGACTGTTTGATATACCTATTGCCTTTATAATTCACGTTAGACACCAAAACTGAAAACAGTTATTTATACCTTGGAGGGATGGTGAAAAGAATTATAGGGTTAAAAATATAAAAAACAAAAAACTTCTAATTAGTAATCATATCATTAGTAACCTCATATTGTTAATATTTATTAAATATATTCCTCTGACATACTGATTTAGAAGCCAAAACTAAATACGTGTGATAATTGTTTTGCAAAACTGTGCAATAATCCTTTGGACTACATGGATGACAATTGGCTAACTCAACACACACCTTAAAACTTGTCTGCACATGTAATCTAGTAATCATGGGCTTATGCAGTTCTTATGGTACTTCTGGTCAATTTATTTGCAAAATTTCCTTAAAATAATATTCCTAATCTGAATTTAAAAAATCAAGAATATATTACATATTTTTTCCTGCATTGAGAGCTGCATAAAATGTCAAAATATTTACTTCACCTATCCTAAAAGGAAAAACACAAGAGTGAGAACTTTTTTCCTCACATCAGTGATAAACATGTTTTCTTGAGGACCCACATGGACCTAAATATCTTTGTGGCATTAAAAAGTCTGAAAGTACTGAGAAAGTCTGCAGTGGTGTGTGTGTGTGTGTGTGTGTGTGTGAGAGAGAGAGAGAGAGAGAGAGAGAGACAGAGACAGAGAACGAGAGAGACAGAGACAGAGAGAGACAGAGACTGAGACAGAGAGACAGAGACAGAGAGAGAGACAGAGAGAGACAGAGAGAGAGATAGAGAGAGAGAGATTGAGATTTGAGGCATAAAGGCATATGGGTGAGAAAATGTGTTCTGTTTGTTAAATCCTTCTTCTTAGAGTTCATAAATAGAATGTATAAGTTTTAGATTGGTCTACATGTGCTAACATGAACTTCTTCCAAGTGGAAAACAAATATTTCTTGGGCTAGGCCTCCAAAATTTGATGGTTTAGGTCAATGAAGACATTTGGATTCCATTTTCTTTAAAATATGCATACGAGTCTGACAAATACAGATACATTTTCTTTTCTATGTCAGTTCCTCCTTCTATTATAAGAGCACACTCTGATTTCAACAGCTACTCAAGAGGTCAATGCATATCAGGAGATTTGTGCACAAAGAAAACAAATTGAAAAAAATAGTGTACAGCTTAATGAAATAAAGTGCAATACAAAATAAAGTACAACCCAAATTAAAATACAATACAAAATAAAATACAAAAAGTTTGGAGTGTAGTTTAAGACACCTGATGGGTTTACAGCATACTCAGATTTGATTAGCAAACCGAAAGATGCGTTCCTTTATTCAGAGTACAGATCAAGAAGCACTGATGTGGAGGAGAATGACTCTGAGTTCAGAAGTTTGGGTCAGGTGTATGTTCCTACACTGCATCATTCATATTCATGTCATCATGATGAATGAAATGTAACTGAACACTAATACCGCCTAAATCCAGCTGAAAAGAGTGTGCGATCATATCACAGTCTAAGGCTACTTGTTTTCTCAGCCTACTACTTGACAGCATGACAAAAGTCAAAGGTCATCACTAATGGTGAGTAACATCCTATAATAATTTCATGTGAGCTAAGGAGGGATTTTCCTATGTTTGAAAAACGAAAATGTATCCCCAAACTGTAAAAGTCCAAGTATCTTTCTTTTTCCTGCAGATTTAATCTGGACATATTTTATTTCCTTTCATAAGTCATTAACTTAAAATTAGAGGGAAATATCTATGGATGTTTAACTCTTTGCCATAACCTGAGAATATAAGGTAGGAAAAAAATGATACCCCTTTGTGGTTTCTCAGTGTATTCATGAATATAAATCAAACTGTATGAAAATAATCATTAAGATAGAAAAATGCCATGAATTCTGTTCACGAGTATCAATAAATTTAGCTTAAAGCACATGCTCAGTAATATTACTTATAAAAATAATATTGTCCAATTTAACCTTTCCCTTTTTTTATGGAAGGTGACTGCTTTTCAATAGTCTGACTATCAGAATTAGATAATACGTCAGAATAATACAAGTTCTGAGGTTAAACAGAAAGATTTTCAGCTTTTATGAATTACAAGTTTGTCTCTGTTGCTTGTCTTAATCACTAAACAACACCACCACCAATAATAGTGATAAACCTCAAGTGCAATAGAGGAGGTTTTGTTTACTTTGTTTTAAGCAAGATTAACTGGCTCCAGGTTTTCTGAAATACATTAGTTTTTAAAAGCTACTATGATTTATGGCTTCTTGTGTTTACACTGAATCTATATTTAATTACCAGTATCTGGTTGTCAGAAAGTCATATATTTGTAAAAGATAAAACCAAAAATTTTAGGCTCTTTTAGGACATTTGTAAGAGTAAGTCTAATTAAAACTCATCAGTTACCAAAGTCACTTTAAAAAGTGACTTTGAAGTACAATACCTCCTTATCATAAAAATTCTTTGGGAGTTGAACACTCGCCTTCACCACAACAATGACTTAAGAATGAATTATATGTAAAGTTTACTAAGAACAATCTTATTTTGATAAATATAATGAAATCTAACCAGTAGGGGAAATCACCAAAATTAGCTTTAAATGGAACAAATGTGTGTATTTTTTTTTTATCTTGAGATACATTTATTTATTTTGAGATGATTAAAAAGCTGCCTTCTAACAATTATGTGGGATTTGGTTAGGTTAAATGAAGGTCAAAGTTATCCATGCATTTTCTCTTGGATTCGCATAGAGCATGTCTGTTACTTAGCTATGCCACAAGGGTAGATTTTCAAGTTTGGAAAAGTATTCACATTTTTATAGTTGTGGAAACTTTGTCATATGGCTACCACTTAGCATGTTTTCATTACGCTGATATAACTTTATACTGAAATTGCCTTATTTCTTGCAGTCTTATCAATGTATGAATACACTTACCCAACAATATAGTTTTCTAAATCCACTAGATTACAAAAACGTATTGTTCTTATTAATATTTACTGAAAAATTACTCCATTCATGTATAATATACTCTATTTGCATAAAAATGCTCTTTATTTGTATGTATGGAGAGGGGGGAATGAACCTATTTGCGCTTAGGAAGGAGCTACAGAGGCGTGCATTTCATTCCGCCTTCTGTGAACTTAGTACGTTTTGGCAGTCACTGAAGCCATGGGCTCACAGGCAAGAGTCAAGCTTTTAAGGGACTAGCAAAAAGAATTGAAGCACAGGAAAGTGTAGTTCATTCATTCATTCTTATTGGTTATTTTTTCCCCTTTTTTTCTTTTTATTTTTTTAATTAATTTTAGGTGTACAAAACAATGTAATGATTAGACATTTACACCCCTCACAAAGTGATAACCCCAACAAGTCTACTACCCATCTGACACAGTACATAGCTATTACAATACCATTGACTATATTCCCTATGCTGTACTCTATATATCTATATCTATATAGAGAGAAGTATGTAGTGATCAACAATATGGTGAATGTTATAGTAAAAGACACATTGCCATTAATCCCCCTTCAAATACTCCCCGTTGCTTCAAACACACTTATCCCATCGTTCTTGCCACTTTGTGAAGCAGTTCTGGAAGTCCTCTTTTGTGAGTCTCTTTAGTTGCACTGTCATGGCTGCCTCAATGTCCTGAATCAATTCAAAACATTTACTTTTCATGGTCATTTTGACTTTGGGGAAGAGCCAGAAGTCACATGGTGCCAGATCTGGTGAATAAAGTGGATGAGGATACATCATAATATTTTTACTTGACAGAAATTGCTGTACCAGAAACTATGTGTGACAGGGAGTCTTTCCATTGTGATCATAAAATACAATGAGTGCTGCTGCCGAATGCCATCCAATGGAAAGGCAGGGATCTTAAATTCAGGAAGTGCTACATTGAACCTTAGTAACCATGTGTGACAAGTTTCAGCTTGTTTGGTGCAGTCAGTCAGGTGTGAGCTATGGCTGAGAGAAGGTGTGTTTTAAAGTGTGCGGTAAATCATCCTCCATCATGACTTCTGGTATATGGCAATTTTTGTCAGATAAAAACATTACAGTGTGTTCTCATCCATATTATTCACCCGATCTGGCACCATGCGACTTCTCTCTCTTCCCCAAAGTCAAAATGATTAAACACATGGAGGGCAGACATGGCAGTGCAACTAAAGAGGACTGCCAGAACTGATTCAGAAAGTGGCAAGGACAATGGGATAAGTGTGATCGAAGTGAGGGGAGGTATTCTGAAGGGGATTAAGGGTAATGTATCTTTTACTATAATACATTTTTTAATTTAAACATTCACCATATTGTTTGATATATTACATATATATATATATATATACACACATATACATATGTATATGTATATATATGTATAGTTGGCATTCAATATTACTTTATATTAGTTTCAGGTATATAGCACAGTGGTCAGGCATCTATACAATCTGTGAAGTGATATTCCCAACAACTCCAGTACCCATCTGACACCCTACATAGTCTTTACAAAATTATTAACTGTATTCCCCATACTGTATTTCACATCCCTGTAGTTATTTCTTATGGACTTTTCATCTGCAAAAGTCAATGGAATAGTAAAATGAAACCGAGGGATAAATATATTCTAATTTCAACAATATCTAATTTTGTTGCATCCATTTCCCTCCAGATTTTCATGCAAAACCAAGACATTATCTGTACATACTTCAATAAATCTTTTTAAAAAACTCTCTTTAAACAAAAATATAACCACAATATTATTATGACAATGAAAAGTTAATAATTCATTTATGTGATTAACTTTCAAATAATTAAATTCTTACCCTGTAGAATATTTTAATTTAGGTTTAAGATGCTTGGGCTGTCATTAATTCAGGTCCTATGCTAATTTCTCTATTTGGAACAAAATCTTCGTCACCTGAACAATGTTTTGTAGTAAGTATTATTATTATCTCATTTTCTTAAGATTGAGACCAACATGAAATAAATTTTCTGAGGTCACAGTAGCAGAACCAGTTCAATTCCTTAGTCTAGTACCTACACTCTTTCTTACTCTGATCCACATAATTTAGTTTATTTCATGGTAGAAGAAATTAAGGAGTAAAATTATATTCAAATAAGTATACCAATTTTTTACAAATTACATATGCATGTAAGTATCTAATTCATTCTTTTTTTCTTCTTTCCTTTTTTCTGTAGTTAATATATTTATGTTTTGCTCATCAACTCAGAAATGCTTATTCACTTAATAAAATTACTAGAAGCTTCTATTTTATTTTCTGTAACGTAGTTTATGTATTCCTTGGCACATAAATGTAAAGGTAAGTTTTCCATCTAGCTAAAATATCAGAGAGTAAGAATATTGGAGAATTAATGTTTAAAATATATTTTGATATACAGTTCTACATTTTCAAATTAAAATGGGTTCCATAATTGAGGTTGACTTCTACATGAGTATAAAATGAAAGGCTTAACAGTTTCAAGACCCCAAGACTATAGGAACAATAAATATATCAAGGAAAGAACTAAAATCAGGGACTTGGCATATGTGCAATGTATGCTGGCTAAATAAAGGAAACTCACTTAAGAATGTACTGGATGTTCACTGCAGCTTTATTTATGGTGGCCAAGACATGGAAACAACCAAAGTGTCCTTCGATAGATGATTGGATAAAGAAGATGCGGTATATATACACAATGGAACACTATTCTGTCATAAGATCAAATAATGCCATTTGCGACCATGTGGATGAATCTTGAGATTATTATGCTAAGCGAAATAAGACAGACAGAAAAAATCAAGAACCATATGATTTCACTGATATGTGGGATATAAAACTGAAAGCAACAAAGGAACAAGACAAACAAACAAAAAAACAAAAAGTAATAGACAATAGTTTAGTGGTTACCAGAGAGTAAGCGGGGGAGGAGGGTGGTAGATGAGGATAAATGGGGTCAAATATATGGTGATGGAACTACTGAGTCTGGGAGGTGAACACACAATGCGATATATAGATGACGTATTACAGAATTGTACACTTGAAACCTATGTAACTTTATTAACCATTGTCACCCCAATAAACTTTAATTAAAAAAAGAATGTATTAGTTTGAATTACACTGTTTAAAGCTTGGTTGAGGTTTATATGTGGTTGTGAGTGCTCTGGGAAAGTTGCCTCCAACTGGTGTTTATATTTTTACCTCATGCTTCCTCTTTACCTGAGGTGTCAAAGTAAATATTGATCAAAGCCATCACCTTTCTGGATTACTTATTTTAGTTGTTATGGATTCCTTATTTCAGTTATTCGTGTAATCCACTATGTGGAAGACTCTGCCAAGGTTTGCAAGAGATATAGGATCAATCTGCAAGTGGAGAGATTGAAAATAGGATACTATTCAGGAGAATATATTTTATATGAGATATATTTATAGTTTTGAGTATGTTCAAAGGAAGGGTAACCATAGCAACAAGTTGGAAACAAATCAGGATAGGTTTGTGGACAGGATTTTTTATTAATTTTTTTATGAAACCCTTGTTACTCCAGCTATCCAAGCTGAAAACCTTGGAGGCATTTTAAATTTCTCTGTGTGTGTTATCCTTCACTTCAAATAAGAGGTAGTTGTTACAGATTCTACCTTGGGACCATTCCTTTCCTCATTCACAATTGGCCCAATAAATCAGGACCTTAGCTCATTTCCAAATTTTCAATTTCTCTTTGTTGAATCTAATAAGGCTGCCAGATTAATCTTCCTAAAGAGCAGTTTTACATGTTATTAGAATGGGGATTTATGGGAAATATGGCTGAAAGGATAATAATTCTTTGGAAATCATCTAGTACCTGAAAATATTATTGTCCAGATCTGTGGTTCTCAAATCTTAGTATGTATCAGAATCATTTGGAAGTCTTGTTAAATACACACTGTTGGGTCCTATATTTTTTGGTCAGGAGGTATGGGGAGGGGTCTGTGAGTTTGTATTTCTAAGAACTTCACAGATACTACTTAGGCTGCTGGTCCCAGGATCATACTTTGAGGACCACTAGTCTTTATCACTGTTATTAGCAACGTGAGTAGGAAAAGCACTAGACTTGTGAGATGATCTGGGTCCTCTTTTAGAGGTTCCATTTGCTAAAACTATGAGATTATGGAAGTTGGATGATCTCCTTAGATTTTATTTTTTCAATTTGAGCTGGCTCAAATTGGATTACAAGAACCAATTTTGTGAATCTCTTCTAAACCCGGGGTTCAGTGACATTACTGAAGCTAAGAATTAACCATGGTGGGAGTATTTACATCATGAAATGGACAACTGTTCCAAATAATTTTTCCCCCATTTTGGAGAACTAATTGTGAAATAATTATCACAACACCATTGATTAGATCTACATTAATTGCATAAAAGTTTGGTTGCTATGATAATTTTGAAACCTTTTATTCCTCTTTGAATCATCTCTTTTTTCTGAGCAGCAGGTAGTGTTTCTCAGTCTATCTTTATTACAAAAACTATTATAAATCTAGGACTTTGAGAAGTCAATTGTTTGGGAACAAAGACATTAAGGACCATATTTGGTTTAAACTGATTCCAACATCATGAAAACTTCTATATCATGATGCATAAATGCAGGAAAATAAAAGAAGGAATGTTTGAAATGAATGCTTTATGGATTTACTTCTGGTTTGAATACTGGATGTTTTTAAATATTGGGTGCTACTAGGCTCTCTTCCTTTAAACGTCATACTTTCCTCAAAGGAAATATCATGCAACAGTATTCTTTAACCCACTTTGAAAATGACTCCAAAATTTCTCCCTAAGCCAAACATCTATCTTTTCTTACTTGGACTATTGACATACCTCAAATATATTGCTGGCTGGGTTCCAGACCACCATAATAAGTTAATATTGCAGAAAAACAAGTCACACATTTTTTTCCAAGTACACATAAAAGTTATGTTTATACTATACTGTAGTCTAAGTGTGCAGTAGCATTATATCTACAAAAAACAAAACAAAAAAAGTACATATTTTAATTAAAAATACTTTATTGATAAAAAAGTCCTAACTATAATCTGCGCCTTCAGCAAGTCACAATTTTTTGCTACATGGCAGTGGTTCTTTCCTTGATATTGATGGCTACTGACTGAGGGTAGTGGTTGCTGAAGATTGAGATGGCTGTGGCAAATTCTTAATATAAGACAACCATGAAGTTTGCCACATCAATTGACTCTTCCTTTCATGAACAATTTCTCTATAACATACAATGCTGTTGGATAGTATGTTATCCACAGTAGGACTTTCACAATTGGAGCCAATCTTCTTAAACCCTGCTGCTGCTTTTCCAACTAAGTTTATGTAATATTCAAAATCCTTTGTTGTCATTTCAACAATCTTCAGATCATCTTCATCAAGAGTAATTTCCATCTCAAACAAAAGCAAAATACTTTTTTGCTCATCCACAAGTAGCAACTTCTCACCTGTTAAGAATTTTTTCATGAGACTGTAGCAATTCAATTGCATGAGGCTCCATTTCTAATTCTAGTTCTCTTGTGTTTTCCACCTCACCTGTGGTTACTTCCTCCACTGACGTCTTGAAATCCTCAAAGTCATCCATGATGGTTGGAATTACCGTGTTTCCCCGAAAATAAGGACTGGACAGGAGAGAAACAGGACAAGATGTGAAAGGCGGATAAAAAGAGGAGGGTCCAAACCCACAGATCATGCATCACCAAGAGGGCACCCACATGCAAACTGTGCACTTTGGGGACGAACATTTGGAATCATCCCTATTCTCATTCTGTCCACAGGACCCCGTTGGAACTCATCTGGCTGTGCCAGACGTGTCCCTTTTGATTCTCTGCCATAGTTTGTCACTCTGGAGCTGGAAGGAACGTGGATGGTTGCACTTCTCTGCTTCTAGTTAGCAGAGCTGCTTGGAGAACATGCTGACTGCAGCAGTCACTCTCCTGTCTGGCCCCCTCAGGGTGGTACCTGTGCACGGCCGCGTAAGGGGGACAGCCTAGCACAGACCAAGAAGGCAGCACCCCCACCCAGGTCAGGTGGCTCTGCAATGTCCCCAAAACCACAGACTTTCTTGTCTTTAAAAACCTTAGAGATGCTAAATTCATGAATTCATAAGGAAGCTAATTTCGTTTTTATAAAGTCCTAAATACTAGAAAAAATCTTCCTTACATTAAACCAAATTTTGTCTCTCCCTACCTGTGCCTAGAGCCATGGGCCAGCAATTAAATTATACTCCTTCAGACACTCACCTCTAATGTGTCTTTTGGAGCAAAAATTAATATAAGACCTGGTATTTATTATATTATATTATATTATATTATATTATATTATATTATATTATATTATATTATAGACCCAGTCTTATATTATAGTAAAATAAGACCGGGTTTTATATTAATTTTTGCTCTAAAAGACGCATTAGAGCTGATTGTCCGGCTAGGTCTTATTTTTGGGGAAATACGGTAACTTCTTCCAAACTCCTGTTTGTATCGGTATTTTTACCTCTTCCCTGGAATCATAAATGTCTTTAATGATATCTAGAATGGTGAATCCTTTCTAGGAAATTTTCAATTTATTTTGCCAAGATCCATCAGAAGAATCATTACTATGTATAGCAGTTATAGCCTTATGAAATGTATTTCTTAAATATAAGACTTGAAAGTTGAAATAACTTCTTGATCCATGGGCTAAAGAATGGACACTATGTTAGCAGGCATGAAAACAACATTAATTTTATTGTACACCTCCAACAGAACTCTTGGGTGATCAGGTGCATTGTCAGTGAGCAGTAATATTTTGAAAATAATCTTTTTTATTTTTATCTGAGCAGTAGGTCTCAAGAGTGGGCTTAAAATATTCAGTAAACCATGTTGTGAACAGATATGTTTTCATCCGAGCTCTGTTTTTTTTTTCTTTTTTTCCTATTTATAATGCATAGGCAGAGTAGATTTAGCATAATTCCTAAGGGCCCTGGAATTTTTCAGAATAGTAAGTAAGCATTGGTTTCAACTTAATCACTAAATGCATTAGCCCCTAACAAGAGAGTCAGCCTGTCCTTTGAAGCTCTGAAGCCAGGCATTAACTTCTCCTCTGTAGCTATGACAGTCCTAGAGGGCATCTTCTTCCAGTAGAAGTCTGTTTCATCTACATTGAAAATCTGTTGTTTAGTGACTCCTCCTTCATTAATTACCTTAGCTAGGTCTTCTGGACAACCTGCTGCAGCTTCTGCATCAGCATTTGCTGTTTCACCTTACACTTTTATGTTGTGGAGACGGCTTCTTTCCTTACAATTCATGAACCAACCTCTCCTGGCTTCACACTTTTCTTCTGCAGCCTCCTCACCTCTCTCAGCCTTCACCGAATTGAAGAGTGTTAGGGCCTTGCTCTAGATTAGTTTGGCTTAGGCAAATGTTGTGTCTGGTTTCATCTTCTCTCCAGACCACTAAAACTTTTTCCATATCAGCAATAAGGCTGTTTTGCCTTCTTATGATTCATATGCTCGCTGGAGTAGCACTTTTAATTTCCTTCAAGAACTTTTCCTTTGCGTTCACAACTTGTCTAACTATTTGGTGCAAGAGGCCTAGCTTTCAGAGTGTCTCAGTTGTTGATATGCTTTCCTCACTAAACTTAATTATTTCTAACTTTTGCTTTAAAACAAGAGGAGTGTGACTCTTATTTTTACTTGAACACTTATAGGCCATTGTAGGTTATCAATGGGCCTAATTTCAATACCGCTGTGTCCCTGGGAATAGGGAGGCCTGAGGAGAGAGATGGGGAATGCCCAGCCTGTGCGGTAGACAAAACACACATATTTAGCAATTAAGTTTGCCATCTTATATGAGTGTGATTTGCAGTGCCCCAAAACAATTACAGCAGTAACATCAAAGATCACTGATCACAGATCATCATGACAAATATAATAATAATGAAAAAGTTTGAAATATTGTGAGAGTTATCAAATTGTGACGCAGAGACTTGAAGTGACAAAATGCTGTTGGAACAGTGGCATCAATAGATGTTCAATATAGGTTTGCCACAAATTTTCAACTTATAAAAAATACAGTATCTGTGAAGCTCAATGAAATGAGGTTGCCTGTAGTTTTCTAGTTAGTCTCGCTTATCCACTTTTATCTTCTCTCAATACATTCTCCTCATTAGATGGTCATTATAAATCCAAGTCTGATCATACTTTATTTCGTCTTGATATCTATCATTGACTTTCTCTGCTAGTAGGGTAATAATCAAACCTTAGTTTCCCACAAACCAACACTACATGTCCAACAAGCATGGACTGACTCTTCCTATTTCTTCTGGCACATAGCAAACCAATCCTCCTCTTGATCTCTATACGACAAGCTTACTGGCTTCCTTTCAATAAATAGTCCCTGTAGGCTCAGGGCCTTTGCACACGCAGTTCCCTTTGTCTTATATCACTCCACTCCCTCATCTTTGCTTGTATAAGATCTCAGTTCAAATTCACTTCATTCGGAAACCCAGGCCTCCCAAGATATATAGAAAAACCTTTTTTGTATAGTACTATGTGCTTTTAATTTGATGACTTTTGTCAGTTATAATTTCATAAATATTTTTGTTTTATTAGATTAATGTCTGTTTCCTCTAAATAGACTATAAGCTTCACAATAGTCTGTTTATATTTACTATTAAATAGTGTCAATAATTAACAGGTTATGTGATACCCAGTAAGGACTCAATATATATTTATCAGTTATTGAATAAATATGTTATAATATGGAGTAACTAGAACCTCTCTCTCTCTCTCTCTCTCTCTCTCTCTCTCTCTTTCTCCATAGTTCCCTCCTTCTAATAATTCAGCAAAAGATGTTAATTCCTATAATCTGCAATTCATTGTAAGAACCAACCTACAAGGCTGTAAGGTAGTGATTCTTAACCCTGACTGCATATTAGAATCATCTGGGGAGCTTTTAATAAATACCCGTGCCTAGGCCTACCACAGACCAATTAAATCAGCATTTCTGGAGGTGGGGCTCAGGCAACATTTTTATAAAGCTCCCCAGGTGATTCTAATATGCAGCCAACGTTGTGTAACATGCTCTAATGGATGAAATCTGAAAACCCATCTGTTCACGAACCATACAGGCCATTACTCTTGGCATAGGAAATTTCTAATTCTAATTAAATAATCCTTATATTCACTCATTCATATATTTATTCAAAATATTATTTTAAATCATGTTATTAAATCTTTTATCTGTTACACCAGTATTAAATAGTCTATTTATTACTAGAAGCAAAAGTTTCTCCTAGAAGTTGTGAAAGACTATCCAATGTGAATACTTTCCAGATTCTGATTTGAATGAACTATTTCCTCACTTTGTTGATATCATGTGTTTAAATCATAAATTTAACCCTAGAATTTTCTCTTTGCTTATCCTCTCACTGTGCATATTACTTGAACATGTGATTGCATAAATGTAATAATGCAGACATCGTTTATGCAAGAAAACCCGTGAACGTCTTTAAAATAGACACATCCACACAAAACTTAATCTGAAAACTGTGAAGGGAAGTCTTTCTCATTGCCATAACATCTAAGGGACAGTGGTTAGAGATGTGGTTGCAAAAAGAGAAGCTGAAGAGCTGTTGGGGGTGGGCAGGAAGAGTAGAAATATTTAAAAAGGGACATGGTGAAATCAGGAAGCTTTTTCCTCAAAGGGCAGTTGCTGCTGGAGCAACTGAGTCATCTTCGCAGTATTGTCTGTCCTAGATACAGTGAACAGGAAGTGAAAGTTCAGTGTTGCTTACTGTCAATTACCATCCACATAAACAGACACAGGAAGATCAAGTCATGTTACTTAGCCTTGCTGCCCTTGGATGTTTTGATAAATATGTAAGCTATTTACTCAACATAAATAATAAACTTACATACCCCGAATATAAATAATAAACTTACATACCCCGAAGGCCAAATTTTATAGTTTTCCTTTTGAATTTCTCTTTTAAAAGGTGTTTCACACACATTTTCTTTTTGAATTCACCAACCTCTGAGCCGCTTGCCTCTCCTCATCTTCTGCTTGTGAGAGGGGAAAGACTCATCATCCAGACCCCTCATAAAGGTAGACTTGGTGCCAGCGAGTAATCCCCTTGGGTCACTAATGGATATTCACACATCTGAGAATGCTGTTAAGAAGCTTCTGAAGTGGAATGTGATTCCAGCTGTAGCAATTACATACTGCTCATATTTCCTAGTTTGGACTCCGGGGAGTTCAACAACTGCCTATTAGCAAGCTGACGATGGAAGGAAGCGCTGTAAATCTTACAAGAAATGATAAAGCCGATGCTCCTGGAAGAAGTAGGAAAGAGTGAATTGCAATTAAAAAACAGAGCTATGAACCTTGGCCTTTTAAAAGAACAACACCCCCAGTAAGTTAATGAAGAACACAAGAGGATAAACTAAACTATAAACATTTCTTATATCTCGTTTCGGTTATCATCCGGGTTGCAAGCAGAATGAAAGAAGACACTAAACATCAAGAAGCCAAATTAGTCTGTAAGATACATTTAATTCTCAAACAAATACCACATCATTTTGAACTTTTTAGAACATTTGGTTTACATATAATTTGGTCACTCTTGTTAAGTCAGAGAGGCAAAGAGTTTATAACTCCTAACACACAGGTACCATTAAATAAGACGATTTAGAACTTGAAAAAAAAAAAAAAAAGCTGCCCAAAGAGGAATTGACCTTAACTGTTACAGAAAGAAGAAAATACACTAAGTATCACATATAGTTAACTAAATGACATAGGTTGTATATTAAGTTTCATAACAATATAAGAGGTTTTATTACTATGCTCACTTGACAGATACGGAAATTGATGTTTAGAGAGATGTTTAGAGAGACTACATAGTTCAATGGTAAACCCACAAATACAAAATAGCAAAATACAGACCTCATTCTGTCTGATTCCAAAGTTCACATGTTTTATATTACCCGATATTTCCTACTGTGAATCTAACTGGGATCTTTTTGAAGGGGCGCAGATAGGAATTTAAAGACCAAAAGAGAAAGTCTCAAATCATAAATGCTTTAACTAGGTATGTTGGATTGTTATTATTATTTTAATGATGACAT
This sequence comes from Rhinolophus ferrumequinum, assembly GCF_004115265.2. Lineage (NCBI taxonomy): Eukaryota > Metazoa > Chordata > Mammalia > Chiroptera > Rhinolophidae > Rhinolophus > Rhinolophus ferrumequinum. The sequence goes on from NC_046303.1 coordinate 42,460,885, forward strand.
GGTGAGTTGACAGCTCATCTTTTCCCATTCTTTAAGCATAAGCTGATTACAATTTTAGAATGCAAGGTAAATTTCCTAACCAAGTAAACTGAATGGCTGTGTTGATTAACGACTAGAGGGGAATCTACCCTATGTGAAGTGAAGGGAGGGAAGCTTGATATTTAGGCTGAAGGAAAGAGGAAAGGAGATGTAATGCAATCAAAAAAGACGTAAGAATTAAGACATAAGATTAATGGAGAAGAATACCTTGCTTAATTTACACTTTCCATTGTGCATTTATGTATATTATCTTGTTTTATCCTCAGTCTTTCTATAAGTAAAATTTATTTTTTATAGAAGTATAGAAGACACAGGATGCTTCAAAAAAAAAAAAGCTATATTTCACAATATAGTAGGACACTATTGCCCTCTTGATTGATCCAAAAGAGATACAAAAGTATGAGTGTGCTGGTTTTATAGATAATGAATATCTCATAGTACCATCTGTGGGGACAGAGCCAGGAGTGCAGTTTCCAGGCTCTCGGCCTCACGAGGAAAGGTGCTGGCTCAGGTAGTAAATGGCCATCAACTGTGATTGGATGGCCATCAGCTGTGGCTAGTTGGCCATCAGTTGTAACCAGAGAGCCATCGGCCACGAATATAACTGCTGTGGCTAGGCTAGCAGGAAGTGGGGGTTAGCAAGAAGATGGTGGCTGGCAAGCGCGTAGTGTGGCAGAGTGTGGATTGCAGATCGTGTGGTTCCTGCTTCCTGTTTCTCCAACCCAGCCGCCAGCGAGAATATAGTGGTATGACTCCCCTACCTATGGCTCCATGGGTGTTCCTGTTTGGCCTCACCATGTCCTGCGTTCTTATGTGGGGAGTGGGAGCTGAGACCCCACAGGCCGCCCCGCATGACAAATGGCGCAGCGAGCAGGGTCCCCCGTGCGACACCATCATTATGTCTGTTGAAAAAATAATCATGTTCCTTATTGTCAGAATAATGAAACAACATCAAAATAGATAAGACCATCACAGCTATAGCTATAAAATAGCCTCAAACCATTTTGAAATAGGAAAAAAAGTACTTATGAATTTATGATTATGTCTGTAAAGCATTATCTCTAAGATGTATGCTTTAATCATTCTTACAGTTTAAATAGCTTAAAAGTAAAATGACTTTGTACTGCATTGGCAGCAGGTATAAAGCTTAATGTGTAAAGTTGACAATTTATTAAGTGTGTAGAAAGTTCAAGTGAAGAACATTTGTACCATGTGGAAGAATCTACCTGCTAAAAATAATCATTTTGTTACCCTGAAAATCTTTTAGTGCTGCATTATAAATGACTTTACAACATTTTTTGATCAAAATATTTCAGTTGACTGGCTTTAAGGAGTGTTAGTGGCTGCCCCTCTCTATATAATGGAAATTACTGTTCCATTGCCAGTAGTCCATTAAGATGATCCGAGGAAAATTCTACCAGACACATATTACAATTGCGGTCTTATTTACTTGGTCTGTTTCAAAAACCAATAAAAACAGATAAGCTTCCCAAATAGTCCAGATTCTGTGTAAGTTAAATATACACAATTTCTTAATTATAAATGATGCTTAGGAATTAGAGAAAAGAGATACTATCTGATAGTCTTTCAGAGAGGTTTTTATTAATTAGACTGAAACTATAGTTGAGATAGATCATAATGGGTTTCCCAAAACCAACTCCTGTAAGTACATAAAATCCTCAAGAAAATTATAAATAGTAAAATTTCAATACTATGTGCAACATATATGTGTATGTTCAAGTTTTCTTTAAACGAATTATTCAACGTATACATTACATAATATTAACTGATATATTTGTTTAATAACAATACCAATGAACCATATTAGATAACATCAGTGGTAAAGAATGTCAAACTGTTTGCAAATTCCTAAGAAAAAGAGATATTCTTGTCATTCTTATACTGTAATCTAGATACTGCCTATCTAGAAGAACGATGAAAAAGTAGTGGTGGCTTGTATTGTGTGATCCCATTAATGTTGAACTATCCATAGAGACAGAAAGTAGATTAGTGGGTGTCTAGAACCAGGAGAAGGGCAACGCTGGGGGAAAATGAGGAGTGGTGCTAATGGGTACAGGTTTCTTTTGGGGGTGATGAAAACATTCTAAAATGAACTGTGTATACACTAAAAACCTCAATGAATTGTTCACATTAAATAGGTGAATTGTATAGTAAATTATAGTTCAATAAAGTTGTTATAAAAAGGAAAAAAAAAAAAAAGGAATGGCAAACTCTAGAGCCAGAATGTCCCAGATGGCTTGGGTTCATCTCCAGGATTTACTCAGTCCTTAATTTTATGTATTTATTTATTTATTTATTTATTTATTTATTTATTATAATTCAGCTTTTTTTTTTTTTCATCTGTAAAATAGTTTATCAATAGTACCTACTTCATAGGATCGTTTTGAGGGTTAAAGGACTTAATGTATGTAACGTGCTTAAAACAGTACCTAGTACCTAATAAAGGACTGTATATGCGTTAATTGTGTACTGCTTCTCCCCGCACCCCTTACGGGGCCCCGATCTGTTTTTTATAAATGTATATCTCCTGTTTGGGCAATATTTTTTTCTGAGGGATTAACACCCTTAAGTGTAAATGTGGAAATATTGTAATAACTAGAAAACAGGTAAGTAAACAGATATGGTGTTTGCCCTCATGTTTAGAATTTAGTGAATAAAATTGGAAAAAATAGAACTTATGAATGATTAAATTTGTAAGTATTGTAAGCCAATAAATATACAAAATAAACAAATAATCACAAGCTGTGATGAGTGATATGAAATGGCAGTGAAGAATCAATGGTAAAACTAATAGATTGCCTCCCAGGAGTTCAGTGACCAAGGAAGTTTAATGGAAAGAAACAAAGCATACCTCATTTTTTGAAAGTATTTTCATGAAATAAAATTAAATAACATTACTAACTAAGAGTTTAATAACAAAATATACATACACAGTAACAATAATTCTACCAATGTTTGTAATATCTGTTTAAATCTATCATCTGTATGCACATAGTGTAATGTTTACATACATATAATTTATATACTGTTTTTTCACTTATTAATTTTGTCAAATATGTTGTGCCAAGTTACTACAAAGCTTCATAATTACATCTTGGCTTCACATAATTACAATATGGCTTCACAATATTGCATAAAATGACACGTATTCTCTTACATTGGACACATTTCCTGGTTTTAATACTTTACAATTGTAAGTCATAATCCAATAAAACAGTCCTATAGGTTTTTCTTATTTTGTATTTTTTTCTTATTTCTACAAAATTCTTCTATAGAAGATTTTTCATATTTTGAACTGTTTTCTTTGAATCAACTATAATAGGTGAGCTTATTGGGTCCAAATGTGTGATTTATTTTTTTTCTGACCCAACTTTTCTTTCAAAATTGAACTAATATTGTGTTACAATTACAAAAATAGTATTTGATCTGTGTAAAAAAAATTAAGCAGTTCAAAAATCAATGATGTAAAAAAATAAAAATAAAAATTCTAATTTCCTATCCCCCAGTATTCACTCTAATTATTGGATGTATATTCTTCCAGACTTTGCTTTAATAATTTGGAATTATACTTCATAAAGTAGTCTATATATACTGAATACAGCAACCTGCTCTATTTTACTTCACATCTTCTGAACATCTATTCATTACCTATAGTTATAATTCGTACTTTTAATAACTATGTAATATTTTCCTGCATTTTGTGCTATACCTTTTTTCATGAATAATCTATCACCAATGATCATTCAGATTATTTCCAAATTAGTACTATTATGTTCAAAGAACCAAGCATATACATGTTTTTGCACTTGTCAATTTATTTTCTTTTAATAAATTCCTAGAAGTAAATTTGCTGAGTAGAAATTACTGTGCACATAGAATTTATAATCTTTTTACCAAATTGCCATTCAGAAATGTACTGATCTCTATTCACAGTGTTTGGAGTCCCCTTCTTATTAGATCTTTTCAATCATTCTCAATTTGATTGGTTGTTTGTAATTGCAATTCTAGGATTATTAATGAGGTAAATTCGTTTTCATTCATCAAATATACTTTTAATTTTTGTTTATAATTACTTTTGTTGTGTAGTGACTTTTATTTTTATATTTTTATGTAAACAGATATATATATCTGTCCTTTCCTTTACGATATTTGATTTGGGTTTCTTTTTTCCAACCAAAATCCTCTCAACACCAAGGTGGTAAAAATAGTCTCCTAAAGTTTTCTTAAATTTTTTATGGTTTTATATTTTACATCTAATCGTGCTAATCATATTGGAATTTTGTGTGTGTACGTGTGTGTGTACATGCAATATAGGGGAGCAAAGTATAACTGAATATTTTTTTATTGGTTTTCAATTAGAATTTTACCATATGTGAAGTGATCGCCAGAATTTCTTTTATGTCTGTTCATCTATGTGTTTATTCTTGCTCCTTTCTACAATAAATAGGGCTGATTTGTTCTGTTTTTATTAACTGTTGGGAAGATTCACTGCATTATATTATAAAAATTGCCCTATCTTCTTTCATTAGTTTTTGAAACAAAATATAGTATTAGTTAGTTAAAGGTCACCCCCCACCAACATTGTAATTGTGATTGCATAGAATTTTAATCATTAATTTGGGAGAACTCTTAGGTCTTTACTGATTGGGTTTCCCCTTCCAGTAACCACATGTACCGAATTGCTCATCTGTTCTTTTGCTTCTGTGATTGAGCTTGTCTTTCTTTTGGTCCTCCACATATCAGTTTTTCAGTTCTTTGGTTGAAAGCAACAAAACTGCTTTAAGAAACAATTTTAAATCAATTGAACCTTTATTGGGTATTTCTATAAACAAAGGAAAATAATGGGTTCAGAAAGAACAGATGGCCAGCGTAGTTCTGGGGATCTAGATAGCAGCAAGTAATAGACATCTTCAGTTCTCCCATAAAAATGGGAGGCTGCTATATAAAAGGGAAGAGGTTGTGGGTAGCCAAGGGAAAAAAAAAAAAAAGAAAGAAGGAAAGAAAAAGAATGGCAATTAACTTTTGATGATTAGTTAATTATTCCTGGTGTTAAATAAATTAATGATGTTTTCATCTTACTTTAATAAATTTTTCTATATTCTTTCAATGATTTGAATATGTCCTATCATTTTCTTGAATTTTCTAAGCATTCAAATTAGATAATGATTATTTTGTCTCTTCCATTCTAAAATCCATGTTATTAGATCTTTTCTTGTTGTATTACATGATAAAGTATAACCCAATATAGTGGTGACTGTCACACTTTTTTTTCCTAATTCTAATTGTAAGGCCTTTAGTAGTTCACTGTTAAATATATATATATATATATATATATATATATATATATATATATATATATATGTTTATATATGTAATATATCTATATTTATATATATATATATGTTTTACCATGTTAAGAAAAATTCTTTGAATAACTAGACTAGAATTATTATTTTTAAATTAGTGTTGAATATTGAGTTTTATGAAATGCTGTTTGGGATATGTTGAGATGCAGTTTTTCTCCATTACTGTTGAAATTAGATACTATTATCAGGTTTGCTTTTGTTGAATCATTTATGCACTCTTGAAATAAAGCCTTCTCTGTCATGGTACATTCTTTTAACAAGAACATTGGATTTGCTCATATGTTATTGGTGTAATTACATCAACAATTATAAGAAGTAAGCTTTATTTTTAATTTTATCATATCTATCTTTGGTAGTTTTTAGATTGCAATTTCATTTGTCTTCAAATGTAAACTAGGAATAACCTTTTTTCTTTAAAATTTCTTTCCTTTATGCCAGGGTTTCTCAATCTTGTTAGTCTACACATTTTGGGCCAATAATTTTTTTCTGTGAGGGCTGTCCTGTGCACGTAGTACATTTAGCAGCATTTCTGGCCTACACCTACTGGAGGCCAGTAGAATACTCCTCCACCATCTTGCCCAGTTGTGACAATCAAAAATATCTGCAGACATTGACAAATGTCCCACGGCAAACAAAAAATCACCCCCAGTTAAAATCCACTGGTGTATGCTTTGGAAAAGTTCAATGTTTGCAAATTTTTCTTATGAAATTATTTGACCGTGGCACCTTTTGTAGAGTGGCGTGGAGTTGTTGGCAAGCTTCCCAGTTTCTTTTGAATAGCATTTATCCAGTATGGTAGTTAATGTTGTAATTTAAGCAAGTCCTGTGATGCCCCTCAACGTTCATTTTTCTGAATGTCTCTTTTCTCCTCTTCACGTTCTTCTTGAGCAAATTCATCATTTCTTATGGCTTCGTATCAGGCCTATTTATTATTGAATTCCAGATCTTTTCCGCTTCTACAGCTCTTCTAGAGTTCCAGAATAACATAATCTGTGTTTTATATACCCGGATATCCCATAGGACCATACATATCACACATCGAAAATATAGTTTGCCTTACTCCTTTCTAAGTCCCATCCTCTGTGAGGTATGATACTCAAGTACTCCATCACACATCCCAGATTTAGGAGATTCTATTTTCATTTGTTTTTACCTCACTTTGAATTAGCCAAGTTCTTCTGGTTCTACACACAAATATTTAGGTGTACCTCTTATTTGGTAGATCATTTCTACCTGGACTATTTGTATTGTATTGGTGAAGAAGAAATATTAACTCAGAATTTTAAATGCCAGAATCCATATTTATTTTATCGGCTGTTCTCCAACTATTGAAAAAAATCAGTGCTACAGTAAGAAGAGGGGAAAAGGCTAAAACTCAAGATCCAATCACACAATAAATCAAGAAATATATTAACTCAGATAATTCTCTACAAACAAGAGCCACAGCCTATATACTTGGCCCATTCAAAGTTGCTTTAGTTAATTTGTAGATAAGCAAAAAAAAAAAATAATTATCAATTTTTCACAAGTTGAAAACTAGAACACTTATGTAGTATGTTGAGTGATTTAAGGCTGAAAAGCATTTTGAAATGAAGCAAAAGGTAGTCTAACCAGGTAAATGTAGTAGGGACATATAAAGTTCTATACCTAGGTTCAAAAATTCAACTATAACTTATAGCTTATTGCTAAAGCAAGCAACATGTAGGTTGATGGTAATTAAAAGGAGGGAAAACTGGAAACCATAGGAACTGTAAAGGCCTTTTGGGAATATTTTGGGAATGTAACTCTATGCTCATGCAAAAATAGACATATACTTACATTATTAATTGTATCACTAGTAAATATTATTATTAATTCAGACCAGAAAATCAAACTACTACAGTACAAAGAATCACTTAACTACTATTTACAGTTTTTTAATAAGGTAAAAGTGGGTATTATTTACTTAATCTAGAAGCATCCTGCAGACCACTAGCAGTTCCTAGCACCTGGATCTGACCCTGTCTATTAGACATAGGGTTGACACAGAGGGGAGCAGAGTCCTATGCAGAGGCTGGCATATCAACCCCACAGGTAGAACAGAAACAATGACAAATGACGATCCTGGCATAACAGGAAAAAAGAGCAGCAGGATTCATTTTGAGATACAAGCAACTTGCCCTTCATCTAAAACCAGTTACAGCATCAGTTACTATGCTAGTGTTTAGACAGGCACATGTACTGGCATGGTAAGTTTCCAAGCAGGAACAGCACAGGTAAAAGCTGAGTTATTAGAACATAACTATGGCTCATTGCAAGGGTGACTTATGTTTAGTTGTACAGTTAGTTAGAGCTCTAAGTATCCCTCTAGGATGTAGGGAAGTGTTGAATCTGCAGATGGTTTTCAAGGAATTCCAACTGGGTAGAGCGCTGTTCTTCAGCCCTGAGAATTTTATTTGACTGTGAATCCACTATAAGCTTATTTTCGACATCTAGAAATGTAAAGCAATGTTATCTGTATGTAAGAATATTGCATCATGGTCAGAAACAGTGGTCTAAAAAATGCTATACTGTGCTTAGTTCTGGATATAAAGTTTTATGAAGGATAGTGACATATAGTTTACGAACAAATGTAATAGTCTAAGGTGCCAGGCATGCAATATGAAGGAATGAAGCCAACCCAGAATGGAAAGAAGGAAGGAAGAAAAAGAAGGGAAGGAGGATGGGAGAGAGGGCATGAAGGAGGGAGGAAACAGAGAGAAAGAGCAAAATGTTAAATGGCTGCCACTCAGCCTGCCTCAGGCAGTAAAAAAATGGTGAAGGGTGTGGTGAACTGGGTAGAAAAATGCCCTGGATAAGGGACAACTATTCCAGGGGCCTTTAATCTTGGGACCTTCACATATTTTCCAAAATATGAGATTTATTTATTATGTGGTATCTTTTGATTTTTAATCTTGGTAATTGATTTTTTAGAACTATGTGTGAGCCAAGAAAAATATTCCATAAGTATGGGCCACCTATCTGGAACTATTCTTCAGGGTGGCAGCTAGAAAAATGCAAGTCATGACTTCCCCCCACCCCAAAGGAAAAGCACAGGAATGTTTATTCAGACAAGTCATGAGACATCCTTCAAATACATCCAAGACTATCATGTGACAAAAGTATCGGATTTTATTTGAAAAGCAGAATTAGGACTAATGAGGACAGCTTTTAATATGAACTTTCTAGAAATAAGAGCTGTTCTGGTAATAGAAACACCAGAGGGACTCCTTATTCAGGGCATGTTGTACCTGGTGGATAAACATTTATTGAAGGAATGAATGAACTTTTAAAGTGGGTTGGGAAGTAAGATTTGGATACCTCTGTAGAACACTGGAAGACATCATCCTTTGACAATTTACACCTTTAAGTTGGTTAATAACAGTACTATCCCAGGAGTGTAAAGAATTAAACTTTTTTGGATATTTATTCTTCATCACTACCCTTTATTTAATGCAGATGTGACAAGCAGATTTGCTTCTTCCAAACATATGTCTTATATAATTGTTTAAACAAAAAAATACAATTTTTGTTGTTATGCTTTGATATTCTTTGATCCTTTAGTTATGAGTTTGCTACTTGATCTTTTAAAGGTAGCACACAAATGCTAAGCATCATAAACCTGTGGTAGAAATTACAGGATTTGAAAACTGAAGGAAATGGATTAAAATCATGAATCCTTCGTTTGCTGGTTATGTGATGTGACTAAATTTTAGAAGCCTTAGTCTTGTCATTTACAACATATTTAGTTTGTTTTTCTGAACTATGTTGGGTTTCTACATCTATAATAGAATACAAGTGTTTACTATACATGGTTGAATGAATTACTTGAGTTAAACCATGTAAAATGGCCTATATGTACCCTAGAGTTCGCAATATATATTTGAAAATAATGCGAATTTACTTTCAAATAATACCATATTGCTTAATGGGTAATACAAGTACATTTAACAAAGTATCTCCATTTTCTCCCTCCCATCCCTAATAACGTTGCTGTCATTCATTTCATTTACCCATAAGTATAATCAACAAATGCATCGTTACTATTTTGCATAAACTTATCTATTAGATCAATGAAGAATATAAAAATACATATTTTAGTTTAGCTTCACTTATTCCTCTAAAACTCTTCATTCATTTATGTAGGTTTGAGCTTCTGACCTATATGAACTTCTTTTAACCTTTCTTGTAAGGCAAATCTGGGAACGAATACTCTGAATTTTTGTTTGCCTGAGAAAATACTTCTGTTTCACTGTTTTTAAATCTAAAAATGTGATTTTTAGAAGACTAAGTTTTTAGCAGTTTTAGGTTTACACTAAAATTGAGAGAAAGGTACAGATATTTCCCAAATACCCCCGCCCCCACACATGCATAGCCTCTCCTTTATCAACATCTCCAACCAGAGTGGAACGTCTGTTACAACTGATGAGCTTACATTGAGACATCATAATCACCAAAGTGTTCTCTCAATTTTGAAGGATAATTTTGTTGGATGTCTTAGATATTTCACTCCACTCTCTTCTTGTTTGCATAGTTTAGTTTTCTTATGGTTTCTGAAGAGAAGTCCAATGCAATTCTTATACCTGTTCCTCTGTATGTAATGCAGTTTTTTCCTCAGGCTTCTTTCAATATTTCTCTCTCTCTCTCTCTCTCTCTCTCTCTCTCTCTCTCTCTCTCTCTCTCAATCTCTCTCTCGAGAAATCCTTTAATTTTCTTTACTTTTGCACATTAAAATATGAATCACCCTATACATTTTTTTTTAAATTAAAATTGATTGGGGTGACAATGATTAGTAAAATTACATAGGTTTCAAGTTCACAGTTCTGTAATACATCATCATAGAAGATTATGCGTGGGTCCATTCAGATTCACTCTCAAAGTGCTGCCAACGTTAAAAGTGCTAAGATGACAGCTGTTAATCACATAGCCAATGAATTCATTTAAGTGCAGTAGCATGCAGCCCTCAGTATGCAAGGTTCGATTCCCCTTTGTTCTTAAATTAAGTTAAATGGCATAGGTGTCCATATTTACAGATTTGAAATGTATCAATCCTGAGCAGTTCTGATGTACAACTGAGACCGGGTGTTGGGAGTCTTGGTCTCAGTTTTAAAAAGGGAGGTCTAAATGATGGCAGGCTGGCTGCTATGAACTTGTTTTCATCCTTTCCACCAGGAACAATTTGCTGCGGGTTGCCCAGTCAGACCCTTTGAGAAATGTTAAGACGAGTACCTGTAGTTATCCTTTTCACCATCAATTCTCTCCAAATATTCTTTCCCGATCAGAATGTCAATGCGTTTCTTTATTATTGGGACCTGGGCTTGAATCGTGAGGATAGCTGCGTGAGTACTTCTCCAAGTAACTGCTGGTGTTTCAGAACCTTCCTTGTCTTCCTAATTCTCACACTAGCCACTTGATTCAGTAGTTTATGCTCTCCCTCAATATTTTTATGTGTGGTTTCTTGTTCCTGCTTCTGTTCAGGTTTCATTGGCCCATTGATGTTAACCCTTAATTTATTATTTTTAAAACCAAGATATAATTTTATTATAGGTATTAAGGTATTTTATTAAGGTATCTGACTTCAGTTCCACCTCATCAGCATTTGCATTTTCATCCTGTAAGACCAATAACTTCGACTTCAATAAAATCTGTAGGACTTATGCCAAAATGACCATTTTGATTTGAGTGCTGTCAGTCAAATACTGCACAGGCTAAGCATCTTCTTCCATGTGTTACTGAAGCAGGATTGCCATCTGGAATGTAGATACCTGCCAAGTATATCTGTTCATGAAACAGTTTGTTACCAATGTTCCTTTAGACACTTGGTATAACCATGTCAGTTTTCTGCCACAGTGATAGCTAGTGTAAAAAGCTGTGAATAGTTGATAACTATGTTCCAATACTGATGGCAAGGGAAATGTATCAGACTCCTAAAAGAGCCAGGACCTGGGACTCAGAACTTGAATACTGAAATCCAAGTCTAGTGGTTCTGAATTCCTCAGGTGTATTTTGAACTGCTCATTCAAATCTTTGCTCACACCGATTTCTTGAAACGTCCACTGAAGTGTAGAGGTGTACTCAAAACCACAAGCTTGCTTTAATTTAGAGATCATGCTTGCTTCGGTTTCATCACTCTGTACTGATCTGAGCTAGGAGTCTTTTCTGGCCAGCATCTTGGTGTAGAACTTCTGAAACACATCTTTATCCTCTACCTACTTGAAGAGAACCATCACTTGATTGAGCGTATCTTCTAGTTCTGCTTCTTCTGTGTTCTTGGAACTCTTCTTCAACAAGAAGTCACAGTATCAAGCCAGAAACTCAGGGGGTTTCCAGGATGACTGAGCCATTTTGGTAACTGCACTCTTGGATATGAAGCGACCACAAGCCTTGTCCAGTGGAGCCAGGAAGCCTGTATCGTTGTTAATCACCAACATGACCAGGGTGTTGTATTTTTTTATGAACATCCAATACATTCTGTACATACATTTTGGGTGGTGATTTAAAGCAGCTTTTCCACATTTGCAATTGCTACATGACCCTGGTTATGAATGTGTGTCTCCAGAAGGTTTTTCAATTCTCCTAGGTCATACTCCATTCTACACACAAGATTACACATGCAACCCAAATCTTCATTTTTGTCACATCCAGTAAGTTCTGAAATTCTGTGTGGAATATTTCTAAATGCTTCTCCATGAGAACTTACTTACACTTCCTTGCTAGTCTGTCTTGGGTGTTTTCATGAAGAAAGACCTGCATTCTTTGCTATTCCATGAGCAGATGGGCCTCTGCCTTTTTCATATATTCAGTACTCGGTTCTGCTGCAAAAATTCAGCATTCTGTCTGGTATGAATTTCTCTGTATTAGCCCAAAACTGAGACTCAAAGTATTCTTTATACGTACTCTGTTAACATATACAGATGAATGTTTGCAAATTCATCATCTTCATTTAGCCCCAATTTCACGTAAGACTCTACAATTCCACTAATTAGTCTCGTGTTGATGGTTTCACCATTTTTTTGTTGTTTTTAAATCTACTTTAAAACAGCATTTGTTACCTGCTTATTCAGTGGCCTGCACAGATAAACTTCCCAAGTCAGAGAGAGAATAGATTTCATATATTCCATCCTTCATCCAGTCACAGCGAATCCAGTATCTACTGAGGCAGACACAAATTCCATTCAGCACTTTGCTTGAAAATCAGTAATCTTCCACAGTTGAGTGTAGAATTTCAGTATGCTCTCATCCATCAAATCTTCTCCTTCCTACAATTTGTCAAGTAATTCTTCAAAAATTCTTAAAGTTATTTATATAATCCAAAGCTAAAAAACTGAGCTCCCCCAGGCACCTGTCCCTTTTTCAATTTAGAAGGAGGGATGCCAGCCCCTCGAGGTCAGTTTGACTGATGGACACTCATGCAGTAGTTATAAATGTGAGTGTACAGTTCCATGTATCTGGATTCTACCCCACCATCTAGCATGCTTCTGTTGGATCCCAGCTCTGAGGTTGTCCCAGATCTGGTGAAGGCCAATATGTTTCAGTCCAGGGGGATTTTGACTCCTGTTTGATGACATTGTGAGTAATATTCTGAAGCTGTCCACTGCATCAATCCTTATTCAAGGTACAGCTAATTCTCCATTAGATGAAAATATACAGTACCACTCCAAATCTATTCTGAACATCTCAGAAAGAATGTTCTTTAACAGCTCTGCTACCGTGAAGGAAAGGCTGGTAGGAGAGGGCCAGAACTCACCACCATTGGCTGGGGTAGCCTCGAAAGCAATGCTGCTGGAATCTCTGCACCAGCCCCAGCATGGGAGGGGCCCTCAAGCTTTTCTTTTTGTCTTTGATTTCTTTTTTTAATTTAAATATGCACTTAGGTATGGAATTTTTGGTATTTTTCCTGCTTAGTGTTTACTGGGCTTCCTATATCTGTGATTTAATGTCTGTCATTAATTAAAAGGAATTCTCACCTGTTATTATTTCAAAAATATCTTCTACTCCTTTCTCTCTTCTCTTTCTGATCTTCCCATTATGCATACGTTATACCTTTGGTAATCACCCCACAGTAATTGGATATTCTGTTCCATCGTTTTCTTTCTTTCCCCTTGCATTTTAGTTTTGGATGTTTGTATTGACACACCTTCAAGCTCCTGATTCTTTCCTCAGCTGTGTCCAGTCTTTGATGAGCCCATCAAAGGCATTCTTTATTTCTGTTACAGCCTTTTGATTTCTAGCATTTCCTTTGGATTCTTAGAATTTCCATCTCTCTACTTACGTACAATAGCTATTATTCCCTGCATGTAGTCCATTTTTTTTCCAATAGAGCCTTTAACATAGTAATCATAGTTATTTTAAATTTCCAGTATGACAATTTCAAAATCTCTGCTTTATTTGATTTTGGTTCTGATACTTGCTTTTCTTCTACAGAGTGTGTTCTTTGTTTTTGTTTTGTTAGTTTGCTTTACCATACCTTGCAATTTTTGTGGAAAGCCAGACATGACCGTCAGCTAAAAGGAAGTAAGATAGATAGGCCTTTGCCGTGAGGTTTTATATCTTTCTGTCTAGGGCTTAGGTTGTATTTAGGTTTGCTGTAGCTATAGTAGCAGAGGCTAAAACTTCCTTTAGTGTCCATGTTTTTGCCTCACCTGTGGTTTTAGGTTTTCTCAGAGACTGTTTAAATAGGGTCTGAAGATTGAAGTTCTGTGGCTGTATTCTTCTTATTATACAGGAGACCCGTTGATATGGTGGTAGAGTGGGGGAGACTGAAAGTATTCCACAGTCTCATGATTATATCTCATTCTTTTAGTGAACCTGAGTTGGGTATTTTTCTTCCCACATTAAAGGCTAGAGGAGGCTTGAGTTGGGTATTTCCTTTCTCCCAAGTTGGATAAGTTCCAGTAAAACCACATTTAGTTAGGCTCTCGTAAAATAGTTTCCTTGGGGCCAGATCTTGTTGAGACCAGAGAGCTCTGGAAATATGTCAAAATAGTTACTTTCCCCCTCCCCCTGCTGGAAGCATGAGGCAATTTTTTCTCTCAAATTTTCAGTTGGAGCTTAATAGGGCAACTGCAAGTAAAAATCATGAGTGTGGGGCCACTGTCCCATGAGGAATGGGCCACCTCTGAGTTTTTAATTCTCACTGTGCCTCCAGCAATTCGTCAATTATAATTTAAAGTCTTCCCACTGATATGGGCTCTAGTAATGAGAATCCGCTCCTGGGCTCCTGCTTCAGGCAACTGCGATTGGCTGTTTCTGCCAGTTCATTTTTCCAGTTTTCAGGGTAGCAGTTAGATCTGTGACATCAATTCCCTAATGTATCTAAGAACAATTGTTGATTTTTCAGCTTGTCCAGCACTTTTCAGGTCTGGATGGGAGTGATGACTGCCAAGCTCTTTACATGTGTTGGACTAGAAAATCACAAGTGGCCCCTATTAAATACATTAAATACTCAACTTCTCCTTTATTTTATATATATGTGTATATATATATATATATATATATATATATATATATATAATGTTTTATATATGTATATATATGTGATGTTGTTGTTATTAATAGTCTAGCTTTTTGTTGCTTTAAAGAAAATTCTTCTGTTTGTTAAAGCTTGGTAAAAAAGAAAATTTAGATATGCTTATTAAGTCATAATTAAATACATTTTTGCCTCACATGTATTAAAATGTGTTTAAAATAATGAAGTTAAAATGCATGTGCATTTTGTTTGTGTGGGAATTCTTGATCTTCACTCTGTGGGAAAGTGTCTCATTATTTGAATAACACCATTAGCACAATTAGTGCCTGCATAAGAAAGTCAGAAACCAGTCAATATCCAAAAACTATTGTTTTATTATGGGAAATTCCTTTGCCAAATAGGACGATCTTTGCAGTCCAAGGCACAAGTTTATATTCACACATTTTCCCCCTCACACAATTGGAGGTGTGCAATAAAATTCTTTATACTTTGCTTATATTTCCTATTTATTTTTGATGAGTTAGCGCTCTATTATATAATTTGTGGTGTACCTTTACCTTTCATCTTAGAGCTATGTTTTCTAATTTCGAGGTATTATCCAAAGTTTACACTCTCAGTAAGAGTTAAAAGAAAAAATAAATTCCTAAATCTCACTGCTGAAAAGAGACAGGTACTGTGTTCTCTGCTAATCCCCTTCTCTTCTCTTGTGGGGTTTCAGATTCTGTCTCAGATCTCACGATGCCTCATTTATGCCTAATCAATAAACATGGCTTTCATCGATGTGGGTGTTCCAATCATACCAGATCATAGTGTGTGAACTCAAGATTTCTATCAAATGTCAAGTATCTTTAGCATAGAATTATGCCTGGATTGATAGATCTACTAAGCTGATGTACTAACTGTATTCTCCATTAAATCTCTCTTCTCATCTTGCAAGCATCTGTTTCATTGATAGAAAAGCCTGGCATCTTAAACTATTCATTTAACCTCCTATTATCCATCAAAATAGTATAAAATTGTTTCCTAAACAACCTATTTTGATCTCCTTCATAATGATAGGGTGAAATGTGTCATCTCTTTAAATTCCAAATGTGTTCTAACAAATAAAATATCCTCCTTATTTTGTGACTGTCAGTTTTGTTTAAAAAATATAGTAGGAAAACAGGCTGTACTAATACAATGTACCTTTCTGGTGGAAAGTCTCCTGAGGCATCTGTTCTAAGACCAAGGAAATATTTGAAGGCTCTAAATCTGATTTTATAGACAGCTGTACTAATTTAACTAAAAGGGTTATAGAAGGGGATGGATGAAAAATGTCTATAAAGTTTTTGGTCAACATTTGAAAAAGAAATTGGATATTTTCTCCTTAGCTTCATAGCATTGTATGACATCAGTTGTGACAATTTCTCAGATTCAATAGGTATAGATGTAAGCACTGGAAAGCTTATTTTTAGATTTATAAGAGCAAATGAATACAAATGAATACACACACACACACACACACACACACACACACACACACATATATAACCATATATACTTATCTATGTATGTGTCATAAAAACATACCAAATGTAACCATTTTATATATCTTGACTGAGAAATAGTCTTAAAAAATAAAGGTTGTAGGTAAGTAAACAGATAATTTAGTTCAATATTTAAATAATACCAAAAGCTGATTGAATTTTCAAAATATGAAAGCATCTCAATAAAAAAATGACCAATTCAACTAATTATTATGCTTACAAAAGTTGGGCTTTTTCTGATCATATACTTAACATAGATATAAAGTACTAACTTTTTTATTTTTATAAAAATGCATTGTGCCATGAGAATAGACCATGTGGAATGAGATTATTCTTCTTAATGTTTGGAGCAGAGGAAAGAATAAATTATAGAAAAAGAGAGAGAAGAGGAAGCCGCAGTAAGAAGAGGAGGAAATAGAAGAAGACCATACAATTCCTAAAGAGAGGAAGGATTTCTGAAGCTGTTTTGTGATTTAGTCAATGGGCTCCCACTTTTTGGTTGGACTGGATGACCCACCGTTTTACCACTACTTTCTTTCAGTTGAACAATTACTTTCATCTGGATCATTGCCACCTTGCTCCTGTGACAGGTTAAGCCGGGACCCAAAGGCCGAGAGGAGACAAGTTATGATTTTAACAGGGCCAGGCTTACAGTTCCAAGGCAAAAATAATCCATACTCAAGTCGGTCACAATTACCATGTGTCTTTATTAAAAATACATCCTTATAAACTCAATCAACTGGCCAAAGATATACACTTCCCTTCGTTTTCATTTAAGAATTTTTTTTCTAACATAAAGCTGGAATTTAAGCATCTTATTAGTAGGACAGAATGATGACTATGTCGACAGGAAAAAAAAAAGTTCCTTAAATATGGAATCAAGATGATAGTTAATCTAATAATAAAACATAAGAATTTCCACAAAATGGTTAGATGTAAAATAATAGACATTATATAATGCCAAAATATCAGTAAAATATCAGCAAAAGGATCCAGACTGGTTACTTTTCTCTTGTAGCCAATAATCTCATTAACTTTTCAAGCAGATATTTGATTTGCAAACATGTGTCAGAATATTGTACAATAGCTATGCAAATCATAAAAAGAAAATTGGCACTAATGGAATGCCTTCAGAATCTCATTAAATCCAAACACCAGCTCTACCTGACTAGTAGTATTACTAACCTTGATTTTTTTGGCAGAGGAACCTACAGAAATGGCTTCTAGTGTAGCTACCGTGTTTCCCTGAAAATAAGATCTAGCCGGACCATCAACTCTAATGCATATTTTGGAGCAAAAATTAATACAAGACCTGGTCTTATTTTAATATAATATAAGACTGGATATAATATAATATAATATAATATAATATAATATAATATAATATAATATAATATGGGGTATAATATAATATAAGACTGGGTATATATAATATAATATAAAATAATATATTACCTGGTCTTATATTAATTTTTGCTCCAAAAGATGCTTTAGAGCTGATGGTCCATCTAGGTCTTACTTTTCGGGAAGCACTGTAGATTCCAAGGCCCAAATCATATGGCTGTAGATTCTTATTTCCACTCCACCAGGTGAGAAATACTACATTAGAGATAAAACATTTCAGGATATTTGCTTTTCATTGTATATAAATACAAAAAAAAAAACTAAACACACACAGAAGGTTTTGAAAAATCATTATTGTTTAGGGGAGTACAGATCAGCCCAATATGTCCAATAAATTCTTTTAAATGGGCTGTTCCATAGCCACAGACATAGGTCACTTTATCAGACAATTACCTGACTGTCCAACAAAACCACCTTCTTAAACATTCCAATATGTTGTTAAGAAAAAGATATGAAGTGTGATGTTAAGTATTAAAATACTTAAAAGCATGCCTGCACTTCTTTGGTGAATGAACGTGCCATTAATGAAGGTATATAAACTTCAGAAAATAAGAGCAAAGTGTGTGAGGAGAGATTTACTTCAAGTGAAATCCTATGCCCTCAAAGGGTTAAATGTTAACAAAGTTAAAAAGCAGAAATCAGGCTCCTATTAGTCTTGAACACTAATCTTGTTGACGGCTGAAGTGTTTCCTTATTTTATCCATATTTATTATATTGAAGGTGGGTTATATGGTGGTGACTAATGACCAAACATCTGGACCTAGTGACCCTTAAAATCCTCCAGCCATTGCTGTTCACAATTAAATACCATATGAACTAAAATGATATTTTGGCTTGACCAGGACAAATTAGGGTGGCAAAACTAAAGAAATAGCCTTGCCTTTATCCTTGCATATATCATAGCCTATAGAAATATTAACATTAAAAAAATGAAATGTTTTATGACTTGCATGTCTCATTATTATTATAAAACTAACAAAAGTAAAATGGATATTTTCAGAAGAAAATGAGTAACCATTCTGGTGGATTGATCATAGTGGATATGAAGAACATTTGTTTCAGAAGTTTTACCTCCCAGAATTTTGATTGAGTTGTGGGAAATGGGATTACTTCAGGTTAAATAATTGGCAAACCTCATTTCCAGAGTGATTAATTTTAACTGCAGACAGATAGCTAAAGGGAAGAGAAAGCAAATGTCATTGTCATCGTAAGAATTATTCATTCAAGATGCATAATGTTGTATTCTTACAGGTAGAAAGGCAAGAGAGGCAACAGAATAATAGTGGTCAACAACTATAAAATTGGAATTGCCAGATAGAAACACAAAAGAGAAAGTGAGTTACATGGACTCTCTGAGGTTGTGTAAGTACCCACTGGAAGGGCCTCAATGAAAGCTCTGTTGGAACTTCACAAAGTTTGTCTGTTTTTCTCTCTTCTGGCCAAGAGAGGAGGTGGAGTGCTGCTGGGGAAAGGTTAGCAAAAGTGTGGAACGAAACCCCTGTTATTGAGTCCATGAGAGATGAAGCCTTTATGATTTCACTTTGATATTAAATTCAAATGCATCTCCTGTTGGATAAGGAGAGATCTCTAACCAGGTGGTATAAAACTTTTAATCAACAAGAATTGGTGGCAAAATCCACCAAACACATCAACATAGCTTCTACGATGAACCCAAGCCTCCTATCTAAAATAAGAGCACAAAAATACATACAGAACACAAACCAGTAATAATCAGCCCTCAAACTTCACGATAGTCTGAAGTGAATACAAGAGGTTTCACATAAAGAAGGAAAAGAATCATGGGAAATTCATATAAGCTATATCTAAGGAAACTATTCGGATATAACTGCCCATTTAAAATATGAGAAAGGTGAAAAGAAATTTCCTGACTACTATGGAAAATAATGTCACCACGATTTTAAGAACACAAAATGCAACACAAGAAAACCCCTTCTTATAGAATTTACATAAGATACTGAAACAGATTTTCTGAAAAATTACTTTCAAATCTGGAAGAAATGCTTAGCAACTTGAAATCAATGAAACAGAAAATGAATAAAGGATGAGATAATGAAACGACAGTGGTATAATTTAGAGATTGTGGAACGAAGGAAGCAAATTGAAAATCAAAACCATGTCATTAAATAATTAACAAATAAGTGACTATTAGGTAAGCATAAATATTCATATGTGAAAACTAAAATAATGACATAGGAAAGATAATGTCTTTAAAGTAAAGATGGTTTATAGTGGTTACAGAACTAACACTAAACATAGAAAACTAATATTCCTGAACTAGAGAATAAATCATTATGCAGCAAATAGCAATCAAATATATATTAATAAAACAAGAATGGCAGATTCTCAAAGATAAATCTATAGAAGCTCAGTAGAAATAAGCAAGTAACTCAAAAATTCTTATATCCCACAAAAAATCAAGCAGACAAACAAAATGATAGGTATATAGTAATAAGGTCTATCCAAATGTATGTATGAGTAAATACCATGGTACTAGAATAAAATTTCCCCTCAAGTTACTTTACATTTTAAAAAAATAGTATATTTTAGATGATATATTCCAAAATGTGGTATAGAATAAATAGTATCTGACATGTGTGCATGCACACACACATACACATGCACACACACCACTGCATATAAAAAAAAAAATAAATGAGATAGAGCTAAACTTGGGCTCACATGAAAAATTCAGAGCCTTACACATTAATGCTATTTAACTTGACACAAAATAAATCAAAAAGTTTTAAGTTAAACATTTAATAGAACAAGATAGAACTAGACCACAAAATAAACCCAAAGATAGAATAATGAAAGATACAAATAAAAATTAATAGCAGTAATAAATGAGTCAATAGAAAAAAGTAAACAATAGAAAAAAGTAAAAATAAAGTGAACAGCAATTTTTTTAGCTAAAATAACTTAAATAAAGAAATACAAGTAGAAAACAGAATTACACAATTATAAAAAAGCACAGGCACAGAGGTAATTTAAACAATTTTTAGTGTGTATTTTGCAAAAGTACAGATAAATAAGTGCAAAACCCTAAAATAAGTGATTTCTACAATAAAAACCAAAGTACATAAATAACTAAAAAAAAAAAAAACTAACAAAATAACAAAAAATGACTCTAGAAAAGAGAGAAACATTAGATAAACCATTTACCACGAAAAGAATCATGAGTTAATACTCTTCCAAAGTGGCAGGCATAGACAAGTTCCCTGGTAACTTTTCTTTTTCAATACCTGAAGGAACAGACAATGCTGATTTTATTTAGTGTGTTCCATAACACGGAGACAAGTCAGTAAGTCAGCATAACTCTGATCATAAATCCATATGCAAACAGATATTTTTTTTTTAATTTAAGGAATATTTATATATGACAGTGTCTTATATATTTTCTCCTATTGTTCAATATCCTTTTTCAAATAACAGACTCACTTCTGAAGTATCCCTTAAGCTCATTTGACCTAACTCTTGACTTTAAGATACAGCAGTAATTCAGGAGCTCTAATTATTTTTCATGGCCCCTGCCATTTCTTCCCAACACAAGGTAGCTCAAATTTGTATAGTATCAAAAGAAAAATGAAAAGTATCCAAATGAGTACTCCATTCTATTAGTTGTTGGTGTTTGGAGATTACACACACACACTCAACACACACACATATCA
The DNA here is from genome assembly GCF_004115265.2 of Rhinolophus ferrumequinum. Classification (NCBI taxonomy): domain Eukaryota; kingdom Metazoa; phylum Chordata; class Mammalia; order Chiroptera; family Rhinolophidae; genus Rhinolophus; species Rhinolophus ferrumequinum. Next base: position 42,482,417 of record NC_046303.1, read on the forward strand.
ATGTATATGAATATGTGAAATAGAGGATTATCAAATTAAAAAGTCAATAAATGGAATTAACAAACGCTCATTCAATACTCTTCTCTCCCTATCTGAATACCTTACAATCTATAGGGAATCAACTGAAGAACATTTAAAAACAATGCATCCTCAAAAGGCATTTTTTAAGACAGAGATTATGAATTAAGAGAAATATCAAATTATCAGAAGAGGTCAATATCTTTATTAAGAGGAAATTATGAATTTCCAAAATGTTAAATAACTGTCCCAAAGTAACTTTATTTTGACCAGGTAGTAAAATCACACATGCAGAATAGCACTGTGGTAAAAAGAAAGAAAGAAAGGAAAAAAAAAGAAAAAATTTTTCATGAGAAATAATTTCCAGTTTTTGAAATGCAGTTATATTTTCTCAATAAATGAGTTAAGCAGGCACCGTTTGTTGATAAGCATCATATGGGAGAATGGAGTAGTTTGCCATAGTCAGAAAGTAAATCAATCATAGGTTTGAAAATAGAATCCACATGTGCAGACTTGCAGAGCTGGTTGAGCCACCAGCCAACACTCTCTCATCACACTGTATTAGCTCCGTTCCTGTCCAGGGGAAGATTGTTAATGGTGAGTCTGATTAGACCATGAAACCCAATCCCAAGGGAACTGACAAGAGACACCTTCTCATGTGCCATTTAAAACAACTTTAGGTCCTGGTGGAGATTATTTGGTGTTAAGAAGTAAATAAAGGGCATGATTATCCTGAGGTACTATTTAGTTAAATCCATCCAACCTGAGTAAGCTACCTTAAGGATTTGTTAAGAGTCATAACGCATTACAACCCAGCATCATGGAGTACAATAACTTGAAAATAATTATTTTTACTTGGGAGATATTTGTTTGTTTTGGTAAAAGGGCACCAAATTGTTTGTATACTGAGACTACAGAAATGAATATATTTTATCTTGTACTCCTAGGCTATACTTAATTCATTGATTTTCTCATTCAGTCATTTCTGATTTAATTAGTAAACAAAATGAGTACCCAATTTGCTCCAGGTGCTGTCATAGAATAAAAGAGGCAATTTCTACATCACACTATAGTGACAAAGACAGATATGATGTATTAATGCAGACTCTTCAAGTTGCAAAGGATGAAAACTCAACCTAAAGTATTAAGAGCTTAATGTCCATTAGCTAGAATACCGAAAATACTGTGTTTCCCCGAAAATAAGACCTAGCCGGGCCATCACCTCTTATGTGTCTTTTGGAGCAAAAATTAATATAAGACCTGGTATTATATTATGTTATATTATATTAAAGACCCGGTATTATATTATATTATATTGTATTGTATTGTATTGTATTGTATTATATCATATATTGTATTATATCATATCATATTATTATATTATATGAACTGTTCTTATATTATATTAATATAAGACCAGGTCTTATATTAATTTTTGCTCCAAAAGATGCATTAGAGCTGATGGTCCGGCTAGGTCTTATTTTCAGGGAAACACGGTATCTAGGGGTACAAATGGCTTCAGCCAAAGCTAAATCCAGGTGTTTAAATAATATTTTAGGATTCATTTTCTTTTTCTTGATTTCTTGGTTGTTCTTTACTTTTTAATGGCTTCACTTTCAGACATGCTTCCAATAAATGGTTGCAAATATGACCTAAAAACTTACATGATGCTTAGCAATCATGATCTCAAAAAGGTAAAGAGACACCTTTTTTTTCAAGTATCCATATCAATTTCACATTGGAATCTGTGTTTTACCACTTGGATCATTGTTCTTTCTGAGTCGTTAAGTGTGGCCAGAGGAGTTTAGTGTTATGATTCACTTTGATCTGGGCTGTGTCTATCTTGCAAGCAGAAAGCTGGAGTCAGTTCCTCCTGAACCAGAGAGACTAAAATGCAGATAAATAGTTTTCCAAAAATTATATAGAAAGATAAAATATGATGTCCATTATATATATTTTAACACATTTATTTATGTAAAAAAGTGTTATTATAGAAATAGAGATGAACTTAATCAGAGCACATAGGAAGCGGTGTCCAATATTCTAGAGGGATGGGAAGAGTTAAGAGAGGCTTAAGAGAATAGGTAACTTATGGCCTGAGTTTTAAAATCTAAAGATGTTTAATTTTTGGACCAAAACAGTAAGACATGAAAGCAAGAAGAAAGACTTTGAGTAAAGGTATAGAGACATTAAACAGCCTTGAAAGTTATTTATTATTAACTCATCAAGTGGTAAAACTCTAATCCACAGGCAGATCAATCACTATGTAACTATTCAATGAAAGTTTGTTGAGTGAATAAAAGTTGAAGAATTTTCAAATCAAATTGGGAAGAAGAATCAAGTGTGAAATTGGGGAGGAGATAGAATAAATGCTTTTCCTCTTTTGGATATTTGCCAAGTATGTTGATTTTTTTTGCAAAATTAAAAGGTGAGTGCTTGGCAGAATTTGAGGTTTATTGACACTACTTTCACTGCTGAACAAGTTGCTAGAAGAAAATGTGGATAACATATGTTAATCTCAACTAATTATACCTTTAGGATCTAGCAGGACATTTAGGTATAGTCTTCTGCTATAGAAAGATAACTAATTTTACATCTAAAATGCTAATGAAGTCTAGAAGCTGTTCAATGGTGCCAAACATTAATTTTCTTTTCCTACTGGGTTAATAAACATTTAGCCCAAATAGATTTTTTTCCACAATGTTCTGCAGTCTTTTGAATGTAGTTTCCTACTGTCTTTCTTCCCGTCATCTCCTCACCTTTTTCCCATTCTCTATCAAGTCTCCTAGTTCATGACTTGGTCCTTAAAAGAAATGTTTTTGAAATAATGGAGTCTTCCAGGCACTACTCCTTGAAGGCAGGTCACAGTGCCTTACTTTTCATTGCTGGAACAGATTTTAAATATTTCATGTTTCCAATTGGAGTATCACTAAAGCTAAATAAATGTTTCCTTTGCTAGTATTGCCCTCCTCTTACGAAAAATATTCTTTGACCTAATCTGATCTTACCACCATGAATGAGGAAAAGAAGAAACAAAAATGATAAGGGGAGGCTTCCTGAACTTCTGCATTTCAAAATTAAAAAATTTATATGTTTTCTAAGAACCCTAAGGTGAATTAAGAACACATTTCCTTCAGTATTTATTAGTCGTTTTCTACTCCATCACAGGTGTGTATCTCTTCCTAATAAAAATTATCATGCGTTATTATTTAATCTCCGTTTAAAAAACAAATTATTTAAAAACTCTCTTCTAATATTAGACATTTTTTCAATATTCTATTAAAATTAACGTGCACTTGTTAAAATAACTGAAATATTTTCTCATTGAGACTATGAGTAGAGTGAGGAAATGGACTGAAATACATACATACACACATACATACATACACACATACATACATACATACATACATGCATACATAAAATGTCTGACTCCTTTGTTTGGAGCAGGTAAATGTACTGTGAAACAATCAGATATCTCAATTCTCAAGACAGACTATACTTGGAGAGAAAGAGAAATAGTGAGAGATTTACATAAATGTTTGGAATTAACAGTGTCCTTATTGAGTTGAAATATAAAGCCAATGTACTAACAAATATGCCTCATGGTTATGGCATTGGGATTTAAATTAATCCCAAATATATTTGATTTCCCATTTCTCCATTTCACTAGTTTTACTTTGGGCAAATCAGTTAACTCTCTGAAATTCATTTCTTTTATCAGTAAAATAGTAATAAATTATCAGGGCAATTGTGAAAACTAAGTCAGAAAATGTATGTAAACTACATTGCGTTAGATCATGTACATAATAAATAGGTGTTTCGTGACTATAACTATTATCTGAGAAATCTGCCTTCGAGGAAACAGAATAGATCTGTTTATAATGAAAGATAGTTTGGGGAATATAATCAATAATATTGTAAAAATTTTGTAGGGTGTCAGATGGACACTTGTCTTATTAGGGAGACCACTTCATGGACAGTGTAGATACCTAACCACTGCGCCGTATACCTGAAGCTGAAGTTGAATAATAATGAATGTCAACTACAATTTAATATATATATTTATGTATATGTATATATATATGTGTGTGTGTGTGTATATATATGTATATACACATATATATATATAGTCACAGGATGTGGAGTACAGCATAGGGAATATAGTCAATGGAATTATAATAGCTATATACGATGTCAGAGGGGTAGTAGACTAGGGGAGGGTGGTTATCACTTTGTGAGGGGTGTAAATGTCTAACTATTACATTGTTTTGTACACCTGAAACTAAAAACAAACAAACAAACAAAAAAACAAAGAACAAAAACCTCATAAACACAGACAATAGTTTAGTGGCTACCAGAGGGTAAGGGGGGAGGGGGATGGTAGAGGAGGGTAAAGGGGGATCAAATATGTGGTGATGGAAGGAGAACTGACTCTGGGTGGTGAGCACACAATGTGATATATACATGATGTATTACAGAATTGTACACTTGAAACCTATGTAACTTTACTAACCATTGTCACCCCAATAAACTTTAATTAAAAAAATAAATCAAATGAAGGTAACAGCATATGTAAATACAGAAGGTGTTGTTTAGACAAGCAGTTACCCTCTTAGATGTTTGGAGAAGGAACTTCACTGGCACTGCTCATTTAACTATGTCCAGCAGAGAGGAGATAAGGATATGAATTGTTTACTCAGGAGGCTGTTATGTTTGATGTGGAGATAAACACATTTGATTGTCCTAGAACAATCCCAGCACACATTGAATAATCTGTGTCATTCCCAAACACAAATGGGTGCCAGGGGACTAGTCTGAGGTGCTTTTAAAATACAACTTCCATGCGCCCCTCGATACCTCCAGAATATGGCTCAGTCATCCATATTTTAACAAGCTCCCTAGCTGATCCACATATGCGTCCTAGCTCACGTGAGATGGGTAATCCTCTTTGTTCTGGTTTTATGCTTCTCACTTCCAATTATGGTTTTGTTCCCCATGCTAGTCTCCTACAGAAAGAAAATGAGCTGATCATGTGGGCAGTGTTGTCAGTTTCCAGTACAACTGTCTTTCTTGTAAATTGATAAATGCCTGGCTTATTTCTGGTGTATCCAGATTTTATTGTGAGCTAGATAAATATATTTGCTATAGACCACTTTTGGTGTATTTACCAAATAAAGTTTTTCTACTCTCCCCAATTATGAATAGAAGATAAGTCCCTTAGGGAACTGTCAAATTGTGAAGCCTCTGAGTAAGTCGCACACTGGCAGAACCCAGTCTCACCAGAACTGCCTTCTTTCCAAAGATCAGCAGTGCTGGTCCCAGTGATGCTATATCCTCTGTTTACATATACATGTTGTGCTTTTAGCTGGTGGTGGGAGTCCCCAAACATTACAGTCTACGAGACTGACCCACTCATCCAGTGGCTGATTGCCTTCACAAAATATTGTTAGGGAATTACAGAAATGTAAGCTCTTGGATAGATATTCAGGATTGTCTGTCTGGTCTTTATCCCTGAAGTAGTCTTTGTGTGATGCCGGAGCAGTTCTCTGAGAAGTAGAACTTGGTTCCATAGGGTAAGCTTTACTGGATCAGGTCTTAGTGATCGGCTTAGAGCCTCCAGATATGAATCGCCTTACTTAGGAAAAGAGGAATTGTTCTTGTTCAACAAGGGACTCAAGACCATTAAATAATACTTAAAAATAATCCTGCTGCATCAGCAGGCAGTCCTTGTGTTGTCAGCAGAGGTTTTGGATGGACCACATGATTATACAGACTAGTGGGGTAAGTTCAGTGTCTTTCCCTGACTACTGTAAGCAAGTCTCATGGTCTATCTTCACTCTTGAATCCCTAAGACACTAGGTGTATTCTGAGGACGGTATTACTTGCTTCTCTTTTCATCTGGAAAAGACCATTGTTCTGGTGTTTAATTAAAACCAGACTCTTTCAGCATGGCAAAACCAACTCCAGAAAATACCAACACATAAAGATTATACCATTGTAAATATATATTTTTGTCATAAACCCTTGTGAAGTTCCCTAAATGAATTTCGTTATTTCTGGTGTGACAACATATTAAGCTAAATTTAGCCCACCCAGTGCTTATTTTTGAAGAGTGAAGTTTCAGCCCTGTGTTGTCTCATTCCAGTTATAGAAGAAACTATTTTTTAAAGGCCTAAGAAGGCCTCTTTCATGAGTATGTAAGGTGCCCGCCGGCAGACTGCCAATAATCCCAAAGCACCATAGCAAGCTAGGCTTCTAAAATTTCTTTTCCCTTTAAAACTTGCTCTAATGTTCAGTCTAATATATTTTGGGAAGTGTCCCAAACAGAATGACTTTCCCTTGGATCTGTGCTCTTGGAAGTGAGACCTGAGTGGAGGTTGTTATAAACCAGCTGATAGGAAACTGAGACGATGCCTCTTCCCCACTGTGCAGTTCAGGGCAGAGAGTAAAGCTTGTCCCTGCTGCACCATCTTGAGGGTAGGCCGTGTGAGGCGTGACTGCTGGAGTAAGATACAGGAGGTCCAAAGTGAAAACTCGTTTAACTCTGTGGCTTTTATAGTCGATGGACATCCAGATTGTATGTGTAAACTGGTTTCATTAGAAGAAAATAAATAGAGGCTTTCAGAACAGAGCTATTGCATGTTTTAGCCCTGAGAAGGACAGGATGGGGTGTGTGTGTGTGTGTGTGTGTGTGTGTGTGTGTGTGTGTGTGTGTGTGTGTGTGTGTGTGGTGTACACACATGCTCAGGCCCTTAACCTCCTTGTTCCCAGGCCAGTGCCAAGCACAGGAAGGGTGTAAAGATGATACTATTGTAACAGTTTTGTTAGGTCACGTGTTCAGTCTTCACATGGGCTGCCTAGGTGATTGCTTCAAACAAGTACTGAGAAAGGCATTGTTAACCCTATTTCACAGATAAGGCAGAGGGAAATGAAATGACTTGCCCTAGAAGCTGAGCTGAGAATTGACTAACTCTGTCCAGCTCCAGTGTTTACATACTTTCTCTATCTCTAAACATATTAAAGATCAAGCCTCTGAAATTAATAAATACTTTATAAAGAGAATTCTATGTGCCAAACTCTGGAATACAGGAAATCTAATCTTTTCCCTTCAAGGTTGTTGGTGCCAGAGAATATAGTAGGATGTTTGCAAACAATTTGTAAATATCTTTATGATAGAAATCACAACACAAAACATGATTGTTTCCCTTAAAATGTGAATAGGGAAAAATAATATTATTAACTTTCAGATAAATAAACATCCAATTATACATTTTATTGATTAAATATGGAAATGCCCTTAGGAAGGTCATAGGTTTAGCAAAATTGAGGCAACATTTTTTTAAATGGAAAATATATCATATCGCTCGATTATTAAAATATTTATATTTAAATTTCAATTGAATATAGAGTCATTTTACAATTCTTCTATGCATAAAATGAACTTAGTACCCAAATGTATTAATATATGGTGAAAGAAAAGAGATATGTATATAACATGCAAGCTGTAAATCTTTAAAATTATTTCTAGTTTTGAATTATTTTTATTATAATTACATTTTTATTTATATTTTAATCATCATCATTCTAATAATCAGCAAAAATTAAACTTACATCAAAAATTATATTTACAAGTTCACTTGCAACAACATTATGACCAACCATCTAATTGTTTTCTATTATACCCACAAAAGCAGGCACCTGGGAGTTTCCCAATGCTTCTGTTACCCTGATACTGCCTTGGTGGTGGGACTAAAATGCTACTTAAATGTGAAACAAGGGGCAACTAGGAAAGGAAAAGTTCAGCCTGTGACAAGTTGACAGTGGATCAGGCCCAGCAGGTTTTACTGCCTTTATCTTCCAAGTACATGGAGGTGTCTATCAACTTGTTTGAGGTTCTAGACATCTGTTAACTCTATTTTTATCGAACTTGTGTTTTTTTTTTTGTCTGAAAATACCACCTTTCTCTCTATTCAAAAAAAAAAACTTTATAAAATCAAGAGATTCTGAATTTAATAATATTTAATTCACAGTGTGGCTTGATTTTTTTTTTTTATTGGGGAAGGGCAACGGGAATTTATTGGGGAACAATGTGTACTTCCAGGACTTTTTTCCTAGTCAAGTTGTTGTCCTTTCAATCTTAGTTGTGGAGGGTGCTGTTCAGCTTCAGGTTGTGGTCCTTTCAGTCTTAGTTGTGGAGGGCGCAGCTCAGCTCCAGGTCCAGTTGCCGTTGCTAGTTGCAGGGGGCACAGCCCACCATCCCTTGCAAGAGTCGAACTGACAACCTTGTGGTTGAGAGGATGCGGTCCAACCAACTGAGCCATCCAGGAGCTCAGCAGCAGCTCAGCTCAAGGTGCCGTGTTCAATCTTAGTTGCAGGGGGCGCTGCCCACCATCCCTTGCAGGACTCAAGGAATTGAACTGGCAACCTTGTGGTTGAGAGCCCACTGGCCCATGTGGAAATTGAAGCGGCAGCCTTCGAAGTCAGGAGCATGGAGCTCTAACCGCCTGAGCCACCGGGCCCGCCCTTGATTTTTTAATGTCATTAAAAATTTCATTATTTGAATCTACTACTGAAGTCATCTCATATTACAAAACATTTGTGATTCTCTCTTTCAAAAGTAGAATATAGAATTTTAAAACTATCATCTAATAATAGTAGTTAGTAAATGCTCTAAGTATATTACCTAATTTAAAGGTCACAAAAGCCCAGTAAGATACCTATTATTATCCCAAGATTACATTGAGATAACTGAATTTCAGAGATGATGATACCCACTTAAAAAGACTGAAATCAACGTGATTTGCCCAAGGCTGCTGAGGCAGAGTTGGGACAAGAATAATCTTTTTTTTTCTTTTTTTTTTGGCTCAATGTTTCCCTTCATACAGAATTGTAGAGATGATCTAAAATATTAAATTAAAAAGAAACATGAAATCAGAAAATCTGACCTACAGATTAAAAACTATAATAAACACATCATGAACAGAACAATGTAAAATAAGAATTTCCAAGGCTTAAGTGCTAAGGCGTCTTTGAAAATGCATCATATATAATGAAAGACAAGTAAAAGGACAATAAAATGTTCACATTTTAGTGACATCAATTTCTTTTATAATAGTGACTTTAGAGATCAACAAGGTCATTGCTGTGGTCGTACAAGAGGGTAAAGGACAGGAAACTGTTGCATTTCGCCTGTTTCATCTCTTTGTGTCCTTCTAGATGTTGATAGATGATGATAAATAAGACTGTCCCCCAACTCTAGCCTAGTGATATCATCTTCAAAACTTTGGACCTGAAGATTATGAAACTAGGACTCCAGATAGAAAATAGGGGAGAAACAGAAGGATTCAGGTATCACAGATTAGGGGCTGAGAAATATGAGTGGAATGTTAGAGTGATAAAGTAAAAAGAATGCTTGGCTGAGGATTGAAAAGGACTTAAGCTTGTTCTCTCCTTTCCCCATGATTTACTCTCCTCCGTTTTATTCTATGCCTCACCCTTCTCTTTCCATTCCACTTCTTTTCTATTGCAGCAGAAGAACTGTGGAATATTATGGTTGCTAACAGCCAGATGGTATCTGGGGAACAGGGCACCCTCTTTTCAGTGCTTTCCCCTCCTCACACACATGTCAGTGTAGCTACGTTCCACTGCTCCCCACAGGCCTTTGGGGTAGGAGAAGCAGAGTGCTGGGCAGATGATGGTGAGTTGCAGTAGACTTGTTGGGCATCAGTTGGATTATGTTACCCATCAGTTGGGTAAGGTGAGTGATATATTCTACAATAACCCAGAAGATAAGCTCCATAGCTGGCTAGTTGAAGTAGCCATCTAACAAAGTAACAGGCCCCCAAAGTAACAGATGTAGATGTGTACATTAGTCAGAAATTGCCATACGTACTTATACATTATATATCTTATATCACTAAGAGATAATACAAAATCCAAACACAAAAAGATGTATTTTACTTATTGACTAACCAGGCATTTTAAAAATAAGTATAAAACATAATTAGAATGAAAACATTTAGATACTTTCTTCTCAGTTGGGAAAGGCCAAGATTATTATCTCCAGTTTACTGATGAACAAAGTGGCAGAGGCCGTTATCTGGGATTACTGAATATTAAGTTTGAATAAATTAGATTTCTTAATATGATATTTTATTTTTACTTATATTAAAATCGAGATCAGTTTCAATTTCCCAGTTTCCTGTTTATTAATTTGTATGGCACTCATCCAAGTGTCATAGAGACATGGAAACTCTTATCTCAAAAGATACGTACATGTATATCTTGGACCTTACAGCATTTCTCCAGAGTCATATTTCCAACTGCTTGTGAGGTATTGCCACTGAACTGTTTTGCCACTACATTCAATTTATCAAATCCTAACTGCATCGTGTCTCTAACAGATACTATTATTCTTCTAGTCATCGGAAAGAGACTGGAAGCTTGGAGACATCTTTTACTCATTCTGCTCCTTCATCGTCTAATTATGAACTGGCCCCCAAAGTTATCATCCCTTCATCTTTGCCTCCCCTGCTTGATTCCCACAGCTACCTCACTACTCGAGGCTTTCATCACCTCAGACTTAAATTACTGAAAGAGCCTTCAGATGACTCCCTTGCCTGCACTCCATCATCTGCTGCTCTGGCCCCAGATCAGTGGCTCGTCAATATTCAGAGCCACTAGCGAGTCAAAACACTTATTCTGGGAATCTGAAGCTTTCTAATTTAAGTCTTTTTTTCTAGGATAGTCTAACATTTACTCTCAGCTCAAGGGAGGCCATTTTCCATCTACCCTTCTACACAAGTCACCTTATTTCTGCTCCAAAACTTTGTTTCAAATAATTTTCTCTTCCTTCCTTTCTACCCATCTTCTTTTTATTCAAACTGTGATCATATGTAAAGGCTCAACTCAGAATCAATGTGCCCCATTTTCTATGATTAAGGACGCTTATGATTTCTCTATTTCCTGAATTCATATGATTTTCACCAATATCATATACTCTGGTCTTTCTTTGTGCTCTAATGGATATGGTGTGTTTATCTTACCAAAGAGATTATAAATACTCATTGTGTAGAACTAATTGCACTTGTGCCTTTCACAGCATAAAAACAGTGAAGGCACATAAAAGTGTTATTCTACTAATTGACTGACTGATTCATTAAACATGCATTATTATTTTTTATCACCAGATAGGAAAAGCTGACAAGATAACCCTCAATATCAAATCTCAAGGAAGTTATAACTTCTTTAGATTTTACAAGTCTAATAATTTTGGCTGTTTTATGTACTTTCCTGAGCCAAATGTTCTGAATATTCTGTTGACAAAGAAAGTATCAGATTAGGAAATATCCTTTATTTCAAAGACCAGAGATTTACACCCAGAATTACAGAAATTATATACTGTTTCAAAATATATTGAAATTCTATGCCTGGGCTTCATCTTCTTTCTAATTGTCTTACCCAAATTGAAATATCAAAATGGGTGAGTATCTGAATACATACATACACATGCCTGAATTTATGTGTTTTTTGTTTTTTCCATGTCAGCAGTGTAATTAATTGCACAAACCAAAATGCTAGAAGATGCATAGCTCCCAGTTAATTATCCTTGGATTTAATAGAAACACATCTAATTCAAGTTTTGCTGTTCCTACCACTTATTCAAAATCTTTGCGAGGAAAGGCCGAAAAGAAATGAGTTGTTCTGGTAAAATGAAACTGTGCATAAAAGCCCCAGCAGTTCAAAACTTGGCTTTCTGGACTTTTTCACGAATTACAACTGCAAGTTTAACAGCCAGCTTTGGGGACTTCAATGCACCAGGTAGGGGATATTGTTCCACAGAATAATTGCTCTCCTGGGGAAAGGCATTTCGGTGACTTTCATGTTCTAAGGCAGCACGAGCCAGTGGATCATTAATCATCAGTGAGTGTCACTGAAGAGTTTAAATATAAAGAAAAAGATCCAATGACATTAAATATCACAGGGGAAAAAAGAATTGTGCAAACGTTCATGATAATCTGACTTATTGACACTAAAGTTTCATGTCTATACATATTTGCAAATATCAGTTTAAAAGAAATCTGATAAAAGAAACCTAAAGACCAATTCATGACTCTGAATAAAAATATTTGTCATAACAGCTGATTCTTTTGGGGTATGTGTAAGAGAACAGCAGAATAGATGGAAATGGGACAAGGCTTTGATATTCTGAAATAAAAATGCACCATCTCTATCTTTGATTTGGTTATTTTTTAAAGTTCTGGTTTTTTATTTACACATCTATTTAAGCATAAGAGAAGCAACTTGTGATAATGGGAACTACGTAGCAAAAATTAAAGTGAGGTAAAAATTAAAATATGGTAAAGATGTTCTGATAGAAGAAAAAGAAGACATTCCCCCCCCAAAAAAAATTCTAGCTTAAAGATAGATACCATAATTATATTTCTACTCCTAAACTTCCTAGCTGGTAAGCAAAAAGTAAAACAGAATAAACTATCTCATGGGAAGCACAATAGAATATCAGGAAAACAAATTTTCTCTTAGCACTAATTTTCAGGAATTTATCTCTTAAGTGACATTGTACATTGTTGATTCAGTGAGTCGTCAGTTTCTGGCAGCAGAAACCACCTCTGGGTAACCTGAGGACATTTATTGAAAAGATATTGAGGGAGCTCCCAGAATCAAAGGGAAGGTAGAAAAGCCAGGCTTGGATCCAAGAGGAACCAGGCTTTTTAAAATCTCTGTTCCTGGAACAGGCTGACAGCCTCTCCCAGACCTTAGCACTTCAGTAAGTTCCACTTTCTTGCTGTCCCCGTATCTATTGCTATAACAAGGTGACTTGTGTCTCAGTAGCAGAAGGAATTTGACATTTTCTCTTAGACAGTATCATTCTAATGAATCAGTCCAGCTTTTCCATAGTCTTAGCTTTTACAACTTGTGACAGTCACTTGATATCTGGAACTGCTTTCCTTCTCTTGCCATCATGGTCTACCCCCATCCCGTCCCACTATGTCAATGGCTAGTAGACATTGCCAGATCCAGATAAGTGTAGTTCAGCAAATTATTCTGAGAGGAGAGGGAATACTGAACTAAATGAGAGTGAGATTTAATGATCTAATGAAACCACATGTCATTGAACCCATAGACAGAATTTTTCAGGAGAAAATGAAACTTTTAAATGAGAATCAGAGTCTTCTCTCTCCCTCACCTCTCCTTGTTGACCAGAGTACAGGGAAAAGGAGAAGGAAAGAGGAGAGAGTAAACCTATCACCTTCAGGGAAAGAGAGATATAAAGAACCACTCTTAAAAAGCAAAACGAATGTCGGATATTTTAAAAAATGGTTCCATATCTGTAAGACTTATTTAAAGTCTTATCAGAGAATAACTGGGTGAGCTTGGGTGGCACACAAACCCATACAATTACCGTATGGGGCAGTTACAGGAAGGCTCTGACGTAGGGAACTTCCTGGGCTGTCACTGGCTTCCCTCGTAGGAAAGTAGGCATCTGAGTGTACAGTCTCACCAAGGCCACACAAAGTAGGAGGGGCAACTTCCCAAAAGAAAATCCGTGTTCTCTCAAATGAGGGAAAAGAGATTGCTGGGATAAATATATATATATATATATATATATATATATATATATATATATATCCGCTGGGGTGCATATATATGCCTCCCACAAGTCTATAAGTTTAATAATGATTTGGGGATTTCATTGTATAGTAAATCCTTTCAAGTGACAATAGTTATATGGTAAGATCTTTTAATTTATTATTTTTTATTTGAAAATTCCCTTGTGGAAATGTATACTGAGAGAATAAACCAGGAAATAGGGCCTTTATGTGCAATGATGTCCATAACAGCATAGCATATCATGTCATATATAAAAGTATATACATATATTATATATATGACATATATAATTTATAAAATCAGATATTATTGCCTTACAAATTTAAATTGTATGTGTTACACATTGAAGTGTTATAGTGAATTTTTATTATTTTGAGCATCTTTTGAGAATGGATTTCTTACTACTGGGAAGATCGCACTTAGAGATTATTTATTTATTTATTTATTTATTTATTTATTTATTTATTTATTTATTTATTTATGTTTTCCCACTACCACCTGGCATATGGACAATAGATTTTTCCTTTTATTTATTATTTACTATTATTATTTTTTTAATAATTAAATTTATTGGGGAACAATGCTTAGTAAAATTACACAGGTTTTAAGTGTGCATTTCTATAATACATTACCTATATATCACATTGTGAGCTCACCACCCAGTCAGTTCTCATTCCATCACCATATCCTCTTCTTCTACCATCCCCCTTTCCCTCTTTACCTCTGGTAACCATTAAACTGTTGTCTGTGTCTATGAATTTTTGTTTCTTTGTTTGCTTGTCTTGTTCCTTTGTTGCTTTCAGTTTTATATTCCACATGAGTGAAGTCATATGGTTCTCGACTTTTTCTGTGTGACATATTTCGTTTGGCATGATAATCTCAAGATCTATTCATGTTGTCTGAAATGTCAGTATTTCATCTTTTCTTATGACAGAGTAGTATTCCATTGTGTATATTTACTACATCTTCTTTATCCACTCATCTATTGAAGGACACTGGTTGCTTCCATGTCTTTGCCACCAAAAATAATGTTGCAATGAATATCAGAGTACATATATCTTTATAGATAAATGTTTTCAGGATTTTTGGGTAGAAATCCAGGAGACGGATTGCTGGGTTATATGGTAATTCTATTCTTAATGTTTTGAGGAACCTCTATACTGTTTTCCATTGGTACAACGGCTATAACAATTTACAATCCCACCAGCAGTGTATGAGGGTTCCTTTCTCTGCACAGCTTCTCCATTATATGGTATTACTTATCTTGTTGATGATAGCTATTCTAACAGGTGTAAGGTGATCTCTCATTATGATTTTGATTTGCATTTCCCTAATAGCTAGTAAAGTTGAGCATATTATCATGTATCTGTTGGCCATTTGTATGTCTTCTTGGAAGAAGTGTCTGTTCAGGTCCTCTGCCCGTTTTTTAATTGGATTGTTTGTTTTTATGTTGTTGAGTTGTATGAGTTCCTTATATATTTTGGATATTAGCCCCTTTTTGGAGGCTTTGTTTGCAAAATATTCTCCCATTTGGTTGGTTGCTTCTTTATTTTGTCGATGGTTTCTTTCCCTGTGCAGAAGTTTTTTTAGTTTGATATAATCCCATTCATTTATTTCGGCTTTTACATCCCTTGCCTATGAAATCAAATTCATAAAATACTCTTTGAACACAAGGTCCATTAGTTTAATACCTATGCTTTCTTCTATGCAATTTATTGTTTCAGGTCTTATGTTTAGGTCTTTGAATATGAAATGGGTGAGAAAGAGACACGTTAAAGTGAGACTTGATTTTACTAATTTTTCTCAGCATCGTCTGCCTTCTACACACATTCCCAACTCTCCTCAATGCATCGGTTCTTTCTATAGTTAAAAAATATTCATGATGAAGTACCAGCATATACTTGCATGGGGACACACAGAGGTTAATATTTTTCATGTCCACAATAAACACTGACGTCTCTTATCTTGAAGTTCCCTTGGTATTTTCTATGCCTGGACCACCTTACTTATAATGTGGCTTTTCTTTAGCTACTCAAACATCATTTCTCCCACTAAATCAATCTTAACCTTTTCTATTGCTTAATTCTCAAAATAAATCATTTGTTAAATCTTGATGACAAAAAATAACAAGATAATCATAGAACATGGATTTTTCTGGGAAAATATTTTATATAGATACATCCTCCTACATGTGGAGAGGATAAAGAGGGGTCTGTTTTCATTTTTACCTTGGAGTGACCCTAACTTGAAAGGTGATTGTATCAGTATTACATTTAATTAGAAATTTGTTCCATGGAGAAATTAAATGTCCAAAGAACAAGCTTTACATCCCTGCAGGGAGGGGAAAGCTCCTTGCCTGAGCACTTTAAGGCAAAGCCCTGTCTGTATACACAGGTATGCCAAGAACATTTTTAATTGCCTCACCTTAAAAAATGAATAAGACACCAAAGATGACTAGACAGTTGCAGAGAAGAAACACCAAGGTAAACATTAATAAGAATAAAATTGACCTATGAAGAAAGAGTGGGCTTACAATGAGGAACAACCACATAACTTGTGGGGCATAGTGTAAAAAAAAAAAAATATATATATATATATATTTAATATATATAAATATATAAAAATATATATTAAAATATTTATATATTTATATTATAAATATATTTATATTATAAAAATATATATAGATATATATAAATATAAATAATATATATAAATATATATATAAAATAAATATATATATAAATATATATATATACTATATACATATAGTGTATATATATATATATATATATATATATATACTATATCCCATTGTTGAAAAACTAAGTATTTCTAGATGGCCATACTGTGCATTAAACTGAGAGAGAGAGACCTTGTGAGCAGAACCTCTGTGAGACTTCAGATCACACACCAGTGAAGAGGCCCTTCCCTGATTAGCACACAGAGGCAAACTTAAATACATCTTTATGGATTACCCACACAGAGATTTGAAATGATGATCATTTCCTCAAACCAAGAATAAGACTAAATGAAGAAAAGAACAAATGAAAAACAAGAAAAGACTCATGAAGTTTAAGTACATTTAAGGATGCACCGAAGTTCTCTTTCAGTCTTTAAATTTCGCCCAAATCTGCTAATTGCCTTTGGCTTCAGTTTTGGCTTTTGGAAAGCCAGAAAGGTGAATGTCAGCTTCTAGGTCATTTTTGGCATTTCTGAGCTTGTACATGAAAAATGATCTGGTTCCCATGAACTCTAATTGCCATATCAATACCAGTGTAAGAAACAACACATGCCATTCTGATTTATTTATCATATCTGAATATTGACTTCCCTAGGAGGGAATAATTAGTAATTAAAGTATATATATATATATTTACCACTGCAAGTTAAAATTTTGTAATATCTTATGACTCTATAAATTGATTTTTTTTTAATGAAAAGAAGTAGTCATTTTCAAATATTTAAATTAAGAAGTGAATCAGCAATCAATTTGAATATTGGACAAAAAATCATTACCCAATTCTGTGGAAATTACAGTTGTAGTACAGAATGTGAAGGTTATAAATATTAAAAACACTTTTATATATTTGTCTTATTGAACTCTCACAACACTAGTTTGCAGTTAGTAGAGACAGTTGTGTACATTAGATGTTGGAAAGCATAGAGGCTCAGAGAAGTTAGATTTGCCTAAGGTCACCTAGGTTGTAAATGCAGGCAAATGGAACCAAACCAAATTTTGTTGCTCAAAGCCCATTGTTATTTATTTCATATCATACTAGCTTCTTTTCTGGAGAACTGTAGATAATTTATGTCAAATGCTATTTTTAGAAATAAGTAGGAGAAAGTGATTATTCTTCTTTGAATAATCAATAAGGAAAGTGTATTCTTAAGGAAAGTGTAGCACTTGTTCTAAATGAACCATTGAATCAAATATTTTTATTATCAAAAGACCCCTGACAAAGTTATTTCAAACTGGGTTCCATGGTGCTCTAAGATGTTTGGGATGAAGGAATGTAGGCCAATCTGGGAGCTGGAAGAATACTAGGATATCATCTCTGTTTTAGTCAAAGAAATAGAGTTTTATCTGTCTTGAATACAGGCATATGAGTAAGCTATCTTTTTTAAAGAAAGGGTTGCATGGCTAAACAACAACAACAACAACATTAAAAATAAACAAAATAATAGAAAATCAGTGACATACTGACCTAAATAATTGTTAATAAAACTAAGGCCCAGTGTATTATCTATGGTCCCGAAGACAGCAAGAGAATAACTGAAATTTTACCCCACTTAATGATCCCCTCCACGTAGATCTTTATGTGATAGCATACTGCCTATGATTTTAGTTTTTAACTTCTTTCCACTTATGTAATTCCTTGAAAAACAGTATTTCTTGCACATTGATGTTGACAATAGTATATTAGATACCTGCATTCATTTTTAAAAACCAATGGGCTTGAGTGTAATGGCATTTTTAGAAAATTATTTTCAAATATTTCAAGCTTTTCTTAACATCATAATTTCCACAATTCCTACTATCATGAGTCTTCAACAATTCCACTTTCTTTTATACACAGATACCATGATCACAAATCACCTGGAAAAAAAAAAGCCCCATTTTGCATAGTCAACCATGTGTAAAGCCAGATTTAGTTATATTCGTATGTGTATAAATCATGCATTTGCACCTGCATAAGAAATGCTTGCATTGTACAAATGATTTGTTCTTGCCAAGATGATGTTTAATAGAGCCAAACTTGGAAACATTGTGGCGTTTTTCTACTCCTTTCCTCTGTCTGAAATTTTTCCCAACCTTTGCTAAGCCTACGTCCTCCAGTAACATTAATAATACTATCATTTATTAAACTCCTCTTTTGCATCAGACATTTTATGTATGTTATTTGAGAAACTCAACACAACTCTGCAAGACATTATTATTTTCCATATTTTTTATGTGAGGAAAGGGTGGTTGAAGAAAATGCATCAACAAGTCACACCAATTATCTATTGTTTTCATAGCTACTTTATTACTTCGCCTTCTAGAAGACTTTGATGAGAAAGTTGAAATAAAATTTAATATATTTCCTTCAAGGTGACTTTGTCTCAAAAATAAAAGTAGCCTAGACCTACTTTGGAAATTAATTTGATCATATATGCTGAATATTGTTTTTATTCATATTTTATATCTTTCCTATTTTTTGACACTTTTCAAGATCAAATCTCCAGGAGTAAAATTTTTTTCAACAATATGTCAAAATTTCATGATCAGAAAGTAGCATTATCTAATACTGGTGAGTTTATTTATGGGGACTATTAACTTTATTATTAGTGATGCTGTTTTAAGTCCTTCAAATGCTCATATCCCTGCTCATGTTGAAGATCTGCAATTCAGTAAAATTGTTCACCTTTTCAGTGTCAAATTTATTATTCAATTTTATTTTGAATATATTATAAAAATCAATAATAATTTCCATGCAGCAGTATTTACAGTTTTAGGATTTAATGGTGTTATGAATTATGTTTCAGTTTAGGATTATGTTTCAGATTTAATGGTGTTATGAATTATTTAATATTCAGATGGAGGAAATAAATCAGTGATCCACTTTTTCATATGATGAACCAAGGAAAAAATTACGTGGAAGACATGAGAGAGATGGTGGTCATTGTGGAGAGGGTGCTGAAGGGCTATACAGTAAATGTAAATGACTAAAATGATCAACAAATTACTTACTTAGGGATAATTATATATTAAACTCTATTATTTTATAGACAAATTTATTTTTATTGTCATATAAATTAATACTCTATGTCATTTTCAATTTTTATTTAATTATATTTTGCTTTCTTAGGTTGGTATGTGGTTCTATAAAGTGTTCTCTTAAGTAAAAAAGAAAACATCACAGTGATTTCTACTGATCCTATCATCCATGGATGGACAGCATCATAATTCGTAGGAACCTGTAGTAACATGTTCCTCCCTGTTCTAGTTTATGTACTTTGTTCCAAACAGTCAACATGAATCTAAAGTAATTCTTCATTAGTAAGTCTTAAATGTTTAATGATAAGGTTTTATTTTTTTAAAAATTCTAATAAATAGATCACTTCTTTTACTTACAAAGCCATTCTCTTTGCCCCTTTCCACTAATTTTTTTTTTTAAATTCTAAAATGGAATCCTTTTTTTGCAAGAATTTATTTAAATTGTCACTGAATGTTACAGCTTCTATTTAAACCTTCTAGTTGAGTAAGCCCACATTTTATCAATTACAGAGATACAAGCAGAATATTTTATGAGAGACACTATGGTATTGTAAAAAAGCGTTCTGGACTTTGAATCAGGAAAACAGATTTCTAGTTCTTGTTTGCCAATTACTGACTGGGCATACTGCAACAAGTTACTTCAGTGATCTGGGTTTTAGTTTCTTAATTGATGAAGGACAGTGGTTAAATTATATAATTTCTAACTCTTCATGCTCTGATACTGTATTGAGTCTATTCTTTCCCGCAACCCACTAGGAAATCACAGTGATGGAGAATGATGGAGGAAGACCTTAAAATATAAACGTTTAATTATTTATTTCTAAATATGTTCAAATAAAACAGATTATCATGGTCTTCAGACAGAATTTCTCTCTGTGTCATCTATCTATAAACTTTAGGTATTAAATAAATTCACTGTGTGTGTTCTTTGGTAGACTGGTAACTATTAACTTAATGTGACATTTCCTTCTTATTTTTCTTTTCACGGAAAAGAAATCAAATTTAAAATTAAACATTATAACCCTTATTATTTCATTCTCTAACTGCATAAAAGGGTTTAAAACTGAGATTAGTATGTATTTAAGAGAGAAATTTGCAGGTTAACCTTCTTGATATTAGTTAATTGCAACCTTCTGTGTGTCTATAGTAACCTTATTTCCAGGGTTAGAGCCAGTTTTTTGCATTAGTTCTTCCAAAGGGACCACATGTCAAATATTCTTGGAACAGGGTACAATTTAAATTACTGGTGGTCTACTAGTTATTTTCAGTCTAGGAGAACAAACACCAGATGCATTACGGACAGACTTTAAAAGGCATTATAAAGAGAAGGGGCATGGTCTATTTCTCAAATTGTGTGATCCACCCATTGTTGCTGTGCATGATAAGCTCATTCTGGAAATATTCAATTCATGTTTATCACCATGTTCTTTGAAATGATTCCATGAATGAAGACTATGTGCATAAAGCAAGCTTATATAAGTGAGACATAATTCACTCTTGATTACTAGCGAGTGACTTGAAATTTTCATGTCTGATTTGAAGAGAGAAACTGATGATACACAGTGTGTCAAATCTTACTTAAAGTTACTTGATAATGTCTTGGGGTTTTGTTTGAAAAATCAAAATGTTTACTAATTCAATAAAGAGTTTTGAATAATTGTCTATGAAAGGAATCCACTTATTAAGGGTGAAATAAGTTTTAAAGCACTTTTCCTCTCTGTAGATCAAGATTTTTCTGGGGATTTTGATGATGTTTTCAACTTCTCTTCTTTATAATCCCTTCTCCATTTTCATTCCCTGATCTCCAACCATACACTGCTTTCAGAGTGACACTGACACTCAGCATAGCTATTAAACATGATTTTGCTAACTGCTCAATGAAGCCTGGTGTGAATTGAGTGGCCACCATCGCCAGCTGTGCAAAGCCTTTGATCTTTATTTACATTTTTATTTCATGTTTTGGTGCTGGTGGAGATTTTCTAACCAACACTGGTTAAATGGATTTAAAATTCTGCACAAAGATTCTTTTCAGCTACTGTCTAATTAGTGGAAGTCTGTTATAAATAACTACAGCTCATTTTTCCCAACTATAAAGATACATATGAACTACGTTTTAAGGTAAATATATTTCCTATTGAGCTTTCACTATTTTCTAACTTATGTCTACATTTCCACTGGGAGTAATTTAAATAAAATTTCTTATCATTACTACCATCTCATGAACTTTACTGAACAATGTGCATTATACAATTCACCTGAAAATGTTCACATTTTTAACAAAGAAATGAAATTATTTAAAGTATTACTTAGGGAGATCAAGATCAGTCAAGGTATTTTATTCCAAGTATCTACTTGTGTGTATATATATATATATATATATATATATAAAATATATATATATATTTAAAAAGAGGTAGAGTTTACGGAAAGAATCTTACAGGCATGGCTAAATGTGTTAGTATTTAAGTCTGGAAAGTTTGAATATTCTCATGCATTTTGATTTAGCAAAGCATATATATACTTGCAATCAATATTTACAGAACAATTTGTACATCTTTTCCTTTTGTATATGGAATCAAAGAATTGTATGAAATCAAAGAATATTTAAAAGCAAATGATGTCATTCTCTCAGACATAAATACATTTCAAAACACAGAATCTACAATGTTTATACAACATGTTTCTTAATGAAAAAATATTGTTTTAGAAGATGAGATATTTAATCCAGAATTATTTACAATAAATTTGGAAACAACCAAATTTATAGTAACCTGTTGGTCATTTAATGGAATATTTTAGATGATTCAATCTGATGTAATTGTTAACCACTAAAGATTCTGGAGGAATATATATTCATTTTGTTTCTTTGAAAGATTACTATATGGCATCTTTATTAACATTTTAAGTAGAAGAGCACTGTTTACTGAAATGTAGACTTAGGGCTTTCCCCCAAAATAATGGGTTTGTAAAAATATAATTGACAAATCTCCCCTCCTGGGGCTGGCCTTCCAATGGCACTCTCTCAAAGGCTCTTGCTTCTCTTGCTGTCACTCCTTACTGCCAACAGTAACAAGTGCATTTGTAAACCCTGAGGTGGTTGTTTATTTCCCATATTATCTTTGAGGTAGATATAATTTTCCCCATTTGCAGAAAAAGAAATAAAACTCACAATATTGTGTACAAGCAGATTGTGGGTGAACCATACATATGAGGAACATTGTTAATGGGTTTCCTGGAATTAGGATATAGGTTGGACAATTTCTGAATTCAAGAAAGTAACTTTGCAGAGTTTTATAAATCTAGGCCCCAGAATTAATAGAAAACTTTATATATATATATATATATATATATATATATATATATATATATGTACTTTTCTTTATGCATAATATATTTACCATCTGTTTTTTCAACATTTATATTATGTTCATCTGGTACATGCCTCAAATTGAAAATATACAGATGATTAATAAAGTCCTTGCCTTCAAGGAGCTAAGAGCCTAAAGTGAGAGAGACAGACGTACTCTAGATAAAACCATATGAGAAATATTGAGACCAGCTCATTGTACAAATGAGTGAAGAACTACTTTTGTCCAGTGAAGACAGAGAGATAATTCAGTGGTGGTGTTGGGAGATCAAATAGAATGATAAATAAATGCACTGGGAAAAGTGCATTTCAGGCAGAGGGACACTCATATGTAAAGTGCACGGTGTGTTTATTATGAAGCTTGCCAGCGGTTCTGACCAGCTTTGGCTTTGCATTGAGTGGAGGGATTTGTCATGAGATAAGTCTGAAGATTTTGATTAGAACTGGGTTAGGAAGTGGCTCTCTGATGATTCTGGAAAGTCATCAGTTCCCCAGGCAAAGAAATAATGGTCATATTTCAAGATCATCCCAGTATAGGATAAATTTGAGGATAGATAGTCGAGACAATGGAGAAATGTAGAATATTATTAGGATCAGTACAAGAAATAAGTGATGGGAATGTAAAAAAGTAGTAATAAAAAGTAGTAAAATTTACTTGAAAAAAAATAAATGAACAGGTAGGTATTGGGGACTGATTTAATATAAGGTAAAAAAGGAGAGGAAGTTAAAATGACATGTTTCTTCCTTAAGAAATTTCCACTAACATATAAGAAGGCGAGGTAATGAGTGTGAGGAGAAGACAATGCATTCTCTACTACTAGATGTTAGGAGGACATTCAAAATATCCACATAGAGAGTGCTCAGTAGTTACCGACTCAAATCTACCGCTCCGGAAGAAATAGAATGTGATATAAGAGTATTGTAGTCCATGGGAAGGTACAGATAGCAAACATTTAATTATTATGAAAATAACAATTTTAGTAATAATAAACAAATCCCATCTGTCTTAGTTAAGTTCCACAGAGGCTGACTCTAACAGAGATACTTGTATGAGTGATTCATGAAGGAAGAACTCTATGGAAAGTGGTAAAGGAGGGGAGAAACAGGGCAGGGAAGGGGAATAAGCCAAACAAAGGAGCGATCTCAAGCAAAATTCACAGAGGTTAGTTTGAGCCTGATGTCAGGGGCACTCTGAAGTCTAAGTTATGCCTCAGGGTTTTTCCCCAGGAGAGGGAGTTTGGGACACTCAAGATTGCTTATGGTTCATTCCAAAAAGATAAAAATTCCCAAGCCCTTGCAGTCACCTTCAGAAGAGTCCTGGGTGCTGGAAATTGAAGGTGAAATCATACAGTGGATGGACAGAGGGGAAGGGCACACACCTGCTGGGACAGCAATGTTAACCACTACTATCTAAATCCTGTGGTTATATTAGGTTGGTGCAAAAGTAATTTCAGTTTAAAAGGTTAAAAACAATTAGGTTCAGTACCAACCTAATGTTATGTTTGGTTTCTACAATATGGAGCACTGTATGATGTGAGAAGGAGCATGAAATGGCTGAAAAACTCCGGAGTAGAAATGTGAGATTTAGCTATCAATCTCATCTGTGGCCAACTTAATGAGATGTGGCAAGTTTCTCAACCTCTTAACGCTAGTTTTCTAATCTATTAAATGGACAAATAATATTTACCTTGCTACGTGGGAAGTAATTTGATGTAATGGAAAAACAGCATGAAGCATTTCAAACCTGAGCTGAAGAATATTGATTAAGTTTCTTTTTGGGAGCACTGTGACTATTAAAAAATGACAATCTTTAATAAAACTTATATAAATCCCAAGTATTATAACATGATGAAGACCTCTGTCTGATACAATACAAAAGTGATTTAAGGACCAGAGAGAAATTAACTTTATCATTAATGATTAAAATGTTTCTTGTAAACATAAACTCCTAAAGCTCAAACTCAAGCAAAAAGAAATTTGTTTTCTACCATCAAACAGCTAAGCTTCACAAAAAAACACACAAATGCAGTGTTGTATTTTTTTCATAATTAAAAAAAGTTCTTTTTATGGTTAAAATTCTTCTTTTCATCCATCTTATGTGGATGCAGATTAGCTAGGTTTATAGCCATTTAATAGCTGTGCAAGTTTAGGAGATTCATTTAACATCTCTATATCTCAGTTTACTCATCTCCAAAATGGGAGAGAATATTCACTTCATTAGGTTGTTTAAATTATTAAATGGGCAAAATTATTTGAGCAATTTCTGGCACATAAAAAGAACTCTGTAGTTGCTGGCTGATATACATACATATCGTATATATAATATATGCATATATAAATCACATATATATGTTTTATTGTATATATACACACACATAGGTATATGCAATAAACATTTGCAACTTTTGTGCATAACCGTATGATTATAATTATTCAGGGCCATAGGAGAAGTCCATTAAATATATGTTTAATGAGTAGCTGCATCCTAGCCACTGTGGCTTCTAAAACTAGGGAGAATAGCTGAAGAATTAGAAATATTCTCTCTTCTAATCTGTCCCCAGTCATGTCCACTATATACTGAGCCTGGAGGAATTTATTTGCTTTTGTGATCATAAATGTCTCCAGATTATATAAATTTTACAGTTTTTTTTTAAAGGGGGTTCAGTATTTTTGCTGTTTTCTTGTATGTCACATATAAGAAGACATAGTTAAGATGTCAGTTTATTTATAAAGTAGCTTTTTCTTTTTACACATAAGATGGTGTTGGATCAATGGCCAACATAGCTTCATTAACAAGACTGCTGAGAGAATGTAATCAAAATTAGAAAAATGTATAAGATTAAAACATTTACGTAAACATGATTAAAAGGAGGAATCTTTTTAAGGTGCTTCACTGTGTATACTATTTACGAAATGTTTCATTTTTGTAAATGGCACATGTTTTCTCTTTGGTAGAACTTAATTTTGCTCAGCATTTCATGGCTCACTCACAGCTTTGCTGCCGTGACACAACACACAGCAGAACTGGTGGTCCAGTCCTTACACTGAATAGTGGGTTATCTATGTCTCTAACAATATCCAAGTTCTATACTTTTTTAGACCACAATTCTGCCACCAATAATTAATTTACAAAGCCAACTAAAGGCTTTAGAGAAGGATTTAATTGTACAATGGAACAGAATACCTAAACACAGGATTAAATACTAAGAAAATGCTTGCAACGTGGAAGGAGCAATGGCAAGGAAGGCAGCTGGGACACATCACTTTCTGCTCATCCAACTTGACCAGGGGTGACCAGGGATTTCAAAGCCAGTGCTTTCTTATTAATGCTTTTATTCCCCTACATCACCCAGCTTGTTGTTTAGACTAATATGCTTTCTGCTTAGCCAGTTCCATTCAGGATTTTCTAGTTCCCTCCCCTTTGGCTTCAGCAATGCATTCCTGTGAATGGGTGACATTCTGAAAAGTTTCCATTTTTTCCCCTTGGGAAAAAATGTTGAACATAGACCTATTCTAAGTTTTATTCAACAGAATTCCATTTAGTACGACTTCCCCAAGTACGTAATTATAATGCTAATAATACGAACATCAGCTGAAATTTATTGAGGACTTAATATATGCCAGGCACTAAGCTAAAAACTATACATTCATTAATTTTTAACACTTAAAGCAACCATAAGAGGTAAATATGAGTATTACTACCATTTCATAAATGAAGAAAATGAAGATGGTAAGTAGCTGATTTGCATGTTATGCAATTAAGTGGTAAAGCCAGGATCCAAGCCTTCTAAAGCTAACTCCTAAGACTGGGCACTTGTGATAGGTTATTCCAAAAAATGCAGATAATTATTTCATGAGCTTCTTAGGACTTATGAGAAACCTACACATTGAGTAAGTAATAAAAAAAGTATATAATTCAATACTGTATTTTTTTTGTAGTTGTTATATATAGGCAACTGTGGGATATCAAAAGATAAACGTGAATCTGGGAATCTTCCGGGAAGATGGTCAAGCTTTTGCTTTTTTAGGAAAAAATAAAAAAGATCAAGAATTGAAGATAGGAGCATCAGAGCGGAAAAACAAGTTAAAGGGGAAAGGGGAGAAATGTTTCCAAGACATTAAGAAAAGAGCCTGGCTGCTTCTGAAGGGCCAAAACACCAAAAGCAGACAAGAGATACATGAAAACTTTCTCCTAATCTACTGGCTTTCAAATGCTTTCCTGAAACTCTAAAATTCTTGGAGTCAAGTGACCCCATACCTGTTTCATCTAAAATTGCTCTGCACCTGTCTGCACATATGTGTATATAGATGTATGTTCTGGCAGAAAGACATCAAGCTTAATTTGGTATCAGAGCTTGCCACTTGGCCCTAATTGCTTTTCTTAAATAGTTAATATCCACAAGGACAGCTTATATCTTTTTATAGGTTTACAGTTCACATGAAGGTTTTTCATGGCATTATATCCTTTGATCCTTCTCACAACCTGGAGTATAGTTAAGTGTTTGGTAAATTAATAAAAGAAGAAAAAAAAAAAAAGAAAAGAAGAGGAAAATCTGTTGTAGGTGCAGTAGGGACTCCTGCTTTCTTGTTCCTCAAGAAAGTTTATTTTCTACTATTGTCTTTCTTCTCCCAGATTAGACCTGACAATAAAGAAATGTAGCGTACAGGGTCTCCTTTTCCCAGCTTGTAATTATTTCCTCCAATCAGTATGTAGTTTCAAGGGTGGCCAACACTGTCAATCACCCTCTAACCTCCTTTGAAACTACTTGATTATGGGAAAGTGCTTTGCATGTAATCACTTCAATTACTCTGTAAAACTTCCTGTGTTCCTTCTGCAGAGTTTTGAATTTGGGTTTTTAAAGAGACTTTGCTACTTTCCACTTATATTTAAAAATATATATATTTGGAAAGAATAGAACAAAATGGCTTTTAAGTATGACCACACATCTAGTTATCCAAATTAGCTTACCCAGCCTGGAGGGTCCATAGAATTGGAGCAGATAATAGGGGCAGCATAGGCATCAGAATGAGGGTTTTTTTTTTGGCTGAGAGTTAATCTGAGACTGCAGAGTCCAGGGAGATTGCAAGCTGGGAACTTGGTAGCAGGCTGTTATATTTGAAACCATTCATTTTGTCAGAAATTCCTCTGGCATGAAGTTCTGGGGTTGCTTTATGGGCAATCCACTTCTCTAGCCTTGAACTGAGTTTAAAAAAAAAAAAAAAGCAAAAACAAAACAAAACCAAAAACAAATAAAACAACCACAGCAAAAGACCCTCTTTGCTGGACCTCCCAGTGCAGGGAATGATAGCTTCAAAAAGACATTCTCTCTTGATCTTTGAGGGCTATGACCTGCTTTATGATATTGTAGTCACTGTGTTGGCAAAAGTCTGCTGAGGAAGCTGCCAAGCTCCTGATCATGGGTGGTGTGGAGTTTATAGGACTAAGCGAGGACTCCCTGTTCAATTGGCTCATTGATGGCAGTCCTTTCAGAATAACCATTCACTCAAACCACTCAGCGCCAGTGGTCACAGATTTCTCCATATAATCCTTTGAACCCTTAGAAACTCAGTCATGGGCAGTGTGATGAAGTAGTGGTGGTTTCACATTCAGTGATACACCCCACTCTTCTTATTTGAAAATTCACTCAAGACTATATCAGCATCATGTGAAAAAATATATATATATATATTTATATATTTATAATATATAAATTATAATATATAATATATAATATATAAATAATTATAATATATAAATATATATTTTATATATATATATATATATATATATATATATATATATATATATATATGTATATGGCACCTACCATGTTCTAGGAACTGTGCTAAGCACTATTGATACTGAGATGAATGAGACCTGGCTTTGACCTCCAGGATATCACAGTTGAATGGAGAAGACCCTCCTTCTAATAGGGTGTTGGAATCCTCCTTCTACCTTAATACAGGGCTTAGGCATTCATTCCCAAAGAACTATTTGTGTTGGAGCAAGAATAAAATGGTACTTGAACTGCCAAAACTCTGTTCTCAATGACAGTTTCTGTCTCCTATAACCTATTCTAGACAAAATTTCCAGGCTTGATGTTCTAATGTCCCAATTTCAATTTGCTTGATGTGAGAGAGCAAAAGGCAAAAGAATTCAGAATTTTTCATTGTAGCATCCAAAGATTAGAGAGAAATTCAAGTGAAAAGATATGAGGATTTGGATCAAATGGTGACACTGTGACATTGAGAATATAAGGGAAAAAACGAAAAATTGACAAAATATTTTACATTATCAGTAAAGTACTTTTACATATTTATATAAATGTACAAAAGTTGCATAAGCAAAAGGGACAAGGAAGATCGCTCACACTCGTTAAATAATCATTATGTTCTTTTTGTGTGGTAGCTTCACCAATGTGGTATCTTCACTTGTGAAATGAGTACATCATTTTTATTTTATAAGGTAATGAAACTGAGATTAAATAGGTTGTCACATTCCTGAGGCCATAGTTTATAAATGGTGGGCCACATATTAAATTTGTTTGTCTCTTTCCAAAACCCATGTTCTTTCCACTAGAAGTGTATATAATTATTACCTCTGTTTTACAAATGAGAAACTATGCTTTAAGAAAGTTATGTAACTGGTCTAGGTTGACACATCCAGGGAAGTAAGAAGGAAGAGATAGGAGAGCATCTTGAAAGAATAATGGCTAATGCTTCCTAAAAAGAAAGGATGTGGGTCTCAGCTAATTTAAGATTCTGAACCTCGTGAATTGAAAAATGGTAACATCACCAAAAACATTTTAAAGTTAAAAAGGACAGCAAGTTTAAAGAGGAGTTAATACGGTCATCTGTTACACTGATTCTGAGTTGATATACAAATATTTATTGAGAAGACTTGAGAAGATAACTGAAGGTATTTGAGAGGGTAGGCCGGGTGACAGGGTCATTCTGGACATACAGCTTTAAAATGATCCTTGCTCTTCCCTCTGCCTAGAAGTCCTGTCCCAGATTTCCCCAAACAATTTCCTTTTGGCCATATTATATATAGTCTTGCTCTCTTGTTACCTCTCCCACTTAGTCTTCCTTAGTCCAATTTAAATTTTCCATCCCTACCTTTCCTATCACTCTAGCATACCGATGTGTTTTATGTCCTTCATAGCACTTATTATTATCTGAATTACCTTAGTCATTATTTACTTACTTGGTTGTTGTCTCTTCCCACTAATATATCCTCTCCAGGTGACCACGGACTTTTGCCTGTCTTGTTTACCAGTGTATCTTCAGAGACTAGAAGTATTATTGGTAGATAGTAGGCACACGATAATTTTTTTATAGGAAAAAAAGTAAAAGAAAGAGGAATGAATGTAGATAATTCAGCTAAAATGTATTGGGGCCTCTGAGTTAAAAACTGAGGATTCACTATTTAATGAAGCATATCCCTTGTCATTAAGCAGCTAAACCATGACAATAAGACGTTTTCTGAAGGAAAGTATTTAGGCATTAGAACAAAATGAAGGACTAAACTCTGGAGAGCAGCCCAAGATATAATGTGTGGGGACAAAACTGATGTAATAAGAAAGAAATATAAAAACATGTAGTAAAAATATGATAATATAATAGCACGGAAACCAAGTGAGAAAATGCTTTGTGGTGAACATTTATGGTATAAGACAAAACAATTTAAATTATAATTTACTGATTAAATTTCAGAGATAATAAAAATATGTAAAGTCTATTTAAATTCTAATTTATTAACATTACTTTGTATGTTAGTCCTTTTCAAAGATAAATAATAAGTTAAAAACTTACAGTATTTTTGCTTTTGTCCCCACACATTCCTGAAATGTTTCTATGGTGATGTTTTAAATAATAATTTGCATGTGTTTTTTTTATATCCTATTTATATAGTACAATAAGTATATAAAACAATAGAAAAAATATAATAATATGTGCTACATATGAATAGTTAAGTGAAATTATCTTTCTCTAACATCAGAACACAATATTTGTCCTGTTATATATTATCAGTTTCTTCTGAAATTGTGGTCCTATTTGGAGGTAAGTGTAACATTAGTGGTAGTTCAAGAGCTGGAAAAGATTAGCAAGAATGAAAACAATATTTCTCTTGGCAGAAAATTTAAATTACATTTTAATTATTACCATTTAAATTTTACTTTAGAGAAATTTATACTCAAGCTGTAACTCATGGGGTAATTATGTACTTAATAGTTAGTTTAGTCTCCAAATTTGTTTGAGTTTTGACTATGTTATCTTGAATGTCCTTGTTGTTATTATATATTCAATGGGGGGTAAAAAAGTTGGCCTGTCTTTGTTTTTATTTCAAGAATTAAAGTAAAATAAATAATTTATAAAACAATTCTATTTTTTTTCAGAAGTCATTTTCCTTTCTATGATTAACAATAATCCATTTAAATTATATATCCATTTACAAAATTCATATCCTTTATTTACAGGGCTAGATCCTATGTACATTTTTAACCACAGTAGCAGAAAATTAGGTTAATAATGGACACAATTAATGTACCACTTTAGTAAGCCCTTGGGTAATTTGTGTGCTATTGAAAAAAAAATTATTTTTCATTCCTAAATCAAGTATATTGAGTAATTAAGTTCTAAAGTGGATTTGTCTTTTAAAAAATGTTACAGTGCCAGAAATCCTTAACGAATAGTTATGTAAATCTTTATAAATAACAGCAAACACAGTTTTGGGGAGATAACCCTTTTAAGAATGACATGAAAATATAAATTATTTGAAGGCATATTTGTGAATTTACAACTTGTAATGTCTTTGTACATATTTTGAATACGTGAATGTGTATATATGTGTATATATATGCACATTAATATTCATTAATATTTTCTTAAATTCTTAATAGGGGAATTAAAGAATGATGATTTAAATGTATTTTATTTCTATAAATATTGTAAGACTTTTTATCCATTGTTTCATTGTTTACTCTGAAATAGCCACAGTCTAATGTTCAATGCCAAAAGTCAGCTAAGCCAACACAATACAAGAGTGATATACCAAGTACTATATAAATTCAAAATACAGGTGAAAACAAATTCAAGGCATCAGTGTACGTGACAGCATCATCAAGTGAATGTGCTTATCTTTATCTTCCTCCCTCATTTTTATGACACAGATTTACCTCAGTAAGATTTTGATTACATATTCCAGAATAAACAGAACTCAGGCTGCAGTAAATCTGTTTTAGAACTTTGTTTCCAAAAAAGAAAAAAAAAAACAAATGGTAAGTATATGACAGATAAATACTAAAGGAACTCATTATTTTACCAGTTAGCAGCAACCTGCTTTGCTTGACTTTCAAGAGGTTATTTTTCTTACTCATTTTAAACATTATCTGAAATATGATTTTTTTTTTCCTGCAGGCATTCTGCCAAACCTTAATAAATTTAGAAAGGTCTGACAAGTCTGTTTATATTTTTGTGAACTATGAAGATCAGGGGTTTCTGGAGTAGATGTGAAAAGAGTGTTAGGTGTCATTTAGCTAATTTAAAACACATTATTGGACAGTTATTCTTGATGCTAATGGCATGATAATTAAATTTTATTCCAGTTGAAAATCAGGTCTCTGGTTTTAAGTGTGGGTAAATATTTCAAAGGCTTTTCTTTGTGATTTATGGAAACTTTGTATAGTTGTTTTTATTTTTACGTTCTAGAAAGCTTTTTCTTAATGATATGTATTTGTTACCTAATATGGTAGAATTCCATTTTGAAAAAAAATAAAACTTCTATGAACAAATGTTTATCTGTAAATATTACATAATCAAATCACATGTTAATATATGAGCTGACATTAAAGAATGGATTACATGGGAAAAATCACACGTTAAAATTGCTGCATTTATGAGGATTTATTATGTGGGAATAGTTTTACTACATCATTTTAATACTGCTATAAAATACATTTATGTACATTTTATATTTTATTGTTTCTAAATATCTACAAAGTATGTAAGAGACGTTTCACAAGGCTGCTTGAAGAAGTGATACTGAGTGGGCACTGAGAGACCACAGGGAACAAAATGTGGAGAAAGAAAATTTGCATCTGGATAGAAATAATACATTGTGCTCCCCAACATTACCCACCTCAAGGGGTTGTCATGAAGATTAAATGGTATGGTGTTATATACAATTATTTCCCAATCTTGGGCTATAATAGCCTGTCAATAGATGGCAGATTCTGCATTATAATAATTGAATCCAATTGACATCTCTTTAATTTTTAGTTCGCGAATAGAGAGTTCCACTATGTGTGGATTGGACCATGTGTATGGTGCTCCAGTCTCCTCTGGATTTGGTGATTTAAGTGTACATTTGAACATAACAGCTGAAAATGAGGTTAAAAGGACTGGAATGAAATGCATCACTTGAAAAAGTAGTACATATCTTTATGTGTTTGAAAGGGAGTCATCTTATTTTCTTTGTTTCTGAGAAGCAGAAGCAGAACCAAATACATGAAAGTTGTGAGGTGATAGATTTCTGATCGATATGAAGGAGAATGTTCTAACAGCACAATTGTTCAACACCAGAAAGAACTACCTAAAATGACAGTAGATTTCTTGTCTTTGAATAAATACCAGGATGGATGGCTACTAGTTAAAGGTGTCATTCATAGCAATGAGCACTAAGATTTTAGAACCAATGTTTTATTTCAATATCTAAGAAACTTGCAACCACCAATAGGATTCAGAAAAAATGTAAAGTTATATAGATGTATACAGAGGATGGGGTAGTCCTGAGTAATGATTAAGAAAAGTGACTAATCCACCCTGCTACCTACTACATGGAGGAATCACTTAAATTATTAATGGACAGATTTCTCCCAATTTTCCACATTTAATTCAAATTCCAATTAGAGGAAAACCTCTATCCTCTGCTGTTAGACTGCTGTGAAGTATTTCAGTCTTCTTCCTTTTTTTCCCCCTTCTTTTTTTGCCACAGGTTATAAGATAGCCTCCAGAAGCAAAATGCTTCGGTTCCCAATCTTAGATTTGCCAATACTATCTGTGTGTAGTGCAACGCAGTATCTGTGAAGTGTGGATAATAATAGTACTTTTCCATGTGTTTGTTGTGAAGCTTTAAGTATAAAATATAGAAAGTGCTTAGAATAGTGCTCCAATAAACGTCTATTATCATTTATGATCTGGAGTTATTCGATTTAAATTATTTACAAAAAACTCAGTAAGGGAGATGACCTAGTGATTCCCTATGCACATTTCTTAAATTAATGAAAATGGTATTTCTATTTATTTTTAAATTAGAAAATACAGTGCAAATAATAAGGCTGTAGGAATTGGAAATGGGTGACTATTACTGACTAGCTATCATGATGACCAAAAAGTAGGATAA
The DNA here is from genome assembly GCF_004115265.2 of Rhinolophus ferrumequinum. Classification (NCBI taxonomy): domain Eukaryota; kingdom Metazoa; phylum Chordata; class Mammalia; order Chiroptera; family Rhinolophidae; genus Rhinolophus; species Rhinolophus ferrumequinum. Next base: position 42,516,602 of record NC_046303.1, read on the forward strand.
CTGAGGATGGAAGTGTTAGATAGAAGTTAGAAAATGCAGAAGCAGGAGGAGGGGCAGTAAGGGGTCCATAAAGCCTACAGAAAATGCTCACAAATAGCTTTGATTAACTTCCTCCAGCCACATACCTGTTTTTACAACAGATGACAAGAGGTGGTCTGGAAAAGATAAGGATCTGAGTCAACAGACCTCCACCCATCTTAGGAGGTCACGCCCTCCTGTGGAAGAGCTTTCCCGCCAAATCAATGTCAATCACTCACTCCACCCAGCAAACTACATTAAGTCCTCAGAACAAGGGGACAGGGGCCCGTGCCTCTCTCTCGCCCCGACATGGATTAGGCCCATTCTCCTCCCTGAGAACGGATCAGTAATAAGCCCTGCTTGCATACTAATCAGCTTGCTGACCTTTGATATCCGCGAGAAGAACTGAGACTCCCATAACAAAAGGAAGAGAATACCCAGTTCTGCTTACTTACCTAACAGTTTAAAAATCACGAGAAAAGTAATACAAAGAATGGAAACACAAAATTAAATGTAAAAATACGTGAAATAATTTTATACATCTCTAGTGGCTCTCTCAGGTTATCTTGTTAGGTAGACGATAAGTCCTCCTTTGGAGGGGATTATGTCTCCTATTTCTTAGCATGACCTCATATTTATTAATACATCGGGCACTCAAAGATTATTAATGTCATTTTCCAGCAGGTGCAAGAATTGGAGTAGGTTTTAACATATGATTTATGTTTGTAATAAGATGTGCAAATACAACAGTCATCCAAGAAATAGTAAATGGGCCAATAAGGTGAAGTGGGGGATAAAAATACTTTCAGTTATCCACTTTACACCCACAGGTCCTAGAGGATGTGGCCAAGACTTTTAACAAAACCCATCTGTGTTTGACAGACTTTGTGTAATTCCTATAACTATTTTTCTGCTCTTTTTAAATAAATTATTTGGCAATTTTTTGCACCGCTACATCATCTTTTCAGTTACATTTTGCACAGGAACTTTGGATTTACATCCCAGAGGAGGCTCCAGGAAGCCTTAGGGTATCAGATAAACTTGGACTGGAGAAGTGCCAGACATAGAAAAGAGCCTCCAATAAGGATAATACTAGTTGTAAAATCCTCCTTCCTTAGGAATCTGAACAGATAAAGGAAAAGACAGTTTTGCAACTTCCCCTTTCAAAGATACAGATCTGTCTTTCAAAACAGCACTATTGTTTGCTAATCTTCCTGCAATGTCAAGTGTAATTTTTGTGCTTTCTCCTGATTACTTGAATAAACAACACATTGCAAAATGTTTCTTTCAGAAAGCAGTTAATGCATCATTGCCCAGAGCAAGGCAGAAACAACTAAGAGGTTAAGATTGCCATCACAACCTAATGAGTACAAATGTTTTTTTTTAAAACTTCCTTATTATATCATTCAATCAAGATTTCTTGATCACTTAATAAGTGAAAAGAATAAAAATAATTAATTTGAAAAGATATAAGGAAATGTAAGGCTTAACTCCTACCTTTAAAAGAGTTTATAAACTACTCAGGGAGGTAAGACATATACATATGTATTGGTTTTTATTGCTGTTGTAACCAATTCCTACAAACTGGCTGATGTAAAACAATGCATATTACCTTTTTAGTGTAGGTCAGACATCTGACATTTGTCTCACTAGAAAAAATTAAAATGATGGCAAGGCAATATTCCTTCTGGAGGTTCTAGGAGAGAATCTGTTTCCGTGACACAACTCAGAAAAGTTCTCTGATTTAAAAAAAACTCATGAGATAGGGTCGACCTTTATAACCCAGGATAATCTCACAAGATCCTTAATCTTAATCATATACATATATGTGTGTGTGTATATATATATATATATATATATATATATATATATATATGCAAAATCCTTTTTGCTATGTAAGGTTGGGTAGAGGAATTAAGACATGGACATTTTGGGGAGTCATTTTTCTTCCTACCACAACATATAACGTCACTGTGCTATCTTTAGCACTTAGCAGAGTGCTTCATAAATGTTTTGAATCAATGAATGAATAGAAAAATGTGTGAAGCGATATATTAAAGATATAAGGAAAATATATTTAGATTTTTAGAAATAGACATTGCTGGTACAAAAATTTACAGGACTTGGCTAGGGCTACAGAAATATCTAATTGACATAAAAGATTTCAAGTCAAAAGATTTAAAGATATCAATTTAGAATTTATTATAAGTTATTATTATATGCTTCTATAGTACTCAATGTTTTATAATTGAAAATAAATTCTAATGTCAATGTATAATAACAGTGTCTAAGTTTTGCTATTACAAATCATATACTATTAAGAAGGTATTTATTCGAGCTAAAACAAATGCCAATAACAGAGTGTCAGTAGACGTGGTTCTTGGCTTTTGTTTTAAATCAATGTCTAAAGATAGGTATCTGAAAATAGGGGTCTTTGAAAGTTCTAGCAAAGTAGGAGTTTGCTTTCAGTTTCAATTTCTTCTTCTGTAAATTGACAGATTTTGAGTCACTTAAAAATCTAAAAGTCTACTAAATGGCAAACTGGCTTTCCTTAGAGTAGCTTATGACGGATTGACCAACAGATTTTATGTACACATTCATATGTGTGTATGTGTATATATGTGTCTATGTGTATAAAATTAAATAGTGAATTTACTACTATCTTGTCATGCTGTTTGAAGACAACATCAAACATTTTGAATATATTAGGTAAAAATTAATAAAGTCTATTCAGAGTCTAAGTAGTTTTTGATGTCACTAAGATATTCTCAATGCTGTTATAGACTCTAGTGGACAATATCTATTCAATCATATACTCTATACACTTGAATGTAAAATGAGTGGGTAGCTTGAATTATTTGTAAATAGGAAAAAAACAATTAATGTTTTAGCACTGTGAAATCAATTCATGCTTTTTTTTTTTTTTTTTTTTTTAAGGAGGGTGCAGCTTACAGTGGCCCATGTGGGGATCAAACCAGGAAGCTTGGTGTTATTAGCACCACGCTCTAACCAACTGAGCTAACTGGCTACCCCTGAAATCAATTCAATAAGAATCTTTTGGATAAAGAATGCTGGTATTTAATCTCTTTTTTTTTTACTGATTTAATGGCGCAAAATGCAAATGCTGTTAGTTTCTGGATGCTATAATTCCCTTAGGTAAAATCAAGAAAATTATTTTAATGACATTTATCCAGGCAAGATGCCAATGCAAAGCTGAGCATACCCAACATATTTTACATATTAAAATATCAAATTATTTTATTAATGTATACTTTTTACTAGCAATATTTTATAACATGGAATTCTGTAGCTTTTTCTGCTTCCCTAAATTGGTTACTAAATGGACACATATGCAAAACAAATTCATATCTAGTGTCACGTAAAATTTCTTGTAAAATACTAAAGGACACTTCAGATTAAATAACTGTTAAACACTAGAGGGTTTCCTAATGTCATTATGCCAAGAGAATGTCTTCACTTCATATTTGAATTCAGGTAGTTTCTGTCTGAGATATTAAATGACCAAAAGAGTGTCTTAAATATTTCAGTATCAACAAAAATAACTAAACATATTTATATTGTATTCCTAAATATTTCCCATGTGTTTTGAATGACTATTCTCCATTGTTACTATAATTAATAATGATCAAATATATGTAATTATAAATAATAGTTGCAACCCTTATTTTACAACTCTTATTATCATTTTGCAGATGAGTAAAGTGAGGTAATTTGTCCAGGTTTTCTCAGTTAGTAAGTGGTACAATTAGGACTTGAAGTAGCTGGTCTTGACTTTGCACTATCTCCTTGTATACCTTAAGAAAGAATTAAATAAATCCATAACAAGAAACGTTAAATCATGGGGCATTAAAGCTATATATTGTACAGAAACCCTGAATTAAATACTAAGCAGGGCATGACGTTTTCTTATAACTAACTCTTAGGATGATGCTCAACAACCATAATGTATATTAGCACTTTGGAGAATTAGGAAGTTGTTTTTAAGGAAAAAAACAATGGGAAAAAATATTAGTAAATGCTTAAACATAAGAAATGCTACAATAAATATATTTTCGGATAGAGATAAAGAAAATATTCTATTTACTTTTAAAAGAGAAGTCTGTAACCTCTCTTAGTCATAAAAGTTTACAATAAAAAATAATCCAACCATGGAAAAGAGATTCAGAAAATTCTATGAACACTTTTCTTTTATTAGGGAAAAAAAGTTTAAGATAACTATAATTTGGTGTCCTCCATGTGGGTGTTCTGCTAAATGTCATCACTTGTTCAATATATGAGGTATATATCTGTTTTAGAGTTGAAGAGTGAGAATATTTGCTTCATTCTAGAATTATTTTTCTCCATTCTGGATTATATTAAAACATCGAGCAACATACTTCATCTGTCTTTTAAGATCAGCAATTTCCATAATTCTGGGATGTCCCCCCTAACATTATTGTGAATTATAAAAACATATAAACATGGCACAATTAAATAAGTAATATAGACAGTTTCAGGAACCATGACTTTGTCTCCTTATATTCAGCGCTACATGGCTAGAGAAAAGCGATGTTTTTGATCAATTTGATAGTCCCGTAACTCTAAAATGTCTCCCGGAGCCCAATGAGTGCAAATATCCCAAACATAAGAGAGGCAAGAAGTCTGCCAAGAGCCCTACCATTTAGAATGAGGAGTACCAGGCTCATACATTAGGAATTTAAGTATAATCTTCTTTAAAAACCTAAACCATCCCACCTTATTATGAACAAATTAGATATGAATTCAGTCATTTAAAAAAAAATCATCAAGGTTATTATGTTTTTTGGGCCCATAGTATCATAGGATTAGTTAAATAGTTTAAGTAATTCATAAGTAGGGCCAATGGACCAGATGAGCTGTGTGCAGTATGGTGTATTATAAAGAAACACACACACACACACACACACACACACACACACACACACACTCACACAAAAGCAGTGCTCCACCAGGTGAAGCCTTTTCTCTCAAGTTTGAAATGTAATTCCTGGTATTCAGTACCATCTGGTAAATGGAGTTGCCCTCAGATATCCCCAAGACCACAATAAACATGCAACATGTACATATAATAAAAGGGAAACCTCCATTTTATTATGTGGCTTTTAAGATACAAAATAAATGGATTAAACAGTTGCTTTGAAAAAAGCACCTTATTGTGATAGTTCAGTTTTTTTACACTAATGATTTTATCATCACTGGATTCTAAATACAGCAAAAAGAAATTGATCTCCCAATTTATACATTTTACTAATATCCCCTTGTCCGACATACCAGGTGTGGAATGTTTAGGCTTTATAAGTTTGGGGGCACTCCAGATTTAACAAAGCAGCTAACACCTGGAAAGACATAAAAGCTGGCCTCTAAACGCAAGGTGATGAGTGTTACTTAACTAGGCCCCCTGGACTCAGAAAATGGCCCCTTGCGGCTCAGAAAAGAAAACTGAAAATTCTGCATCACAGAGTTTAGTTTTAGCTCAGATTTCTTGGTTTTCTCAACATCTTTACTCCCGAAAGGCAAGGACAGCTCTAGTCATGACTGTCCTTTTGGTTTTGGAAGAATTTCTTTTAATATGTTCTGTGTTACTGCTGCATCAACGTTAGTTAACTGCACGAAGGAAAATGATGATTTCTGCTTAAGTATATATGACATGTTTCTAGGAAAAAAAGAAGAAAAACAACTGCTTTTTTACACACTTGACAATTTCTACCTTGTGATGATGTCCTTCAACTGTTACTGTCATTTTCCTGGATGTTGCCTTGTGGTCTCACCACAAGTTCTGCAACAGATTTCCTGGGAGTGTGGCAAAAGTCACGGGCGAGTGGCTGAGTCTACGATCTGATTGAGTAAACATTAGAGTCTTTTTAGTGGTTAATCAATGTTACATTAGTTTTGAAAACCTTTACATTATGTCCTAAACTGCTGTCAGTTGCTTTCAATTAGATCACTTGTATATAATAGACAGATTTGCCACATTCCCAGAGAACCTATATGTACTTGAATGTATGGATTTCATCACATTCCTTAGTAGACAGGTGTTAAAAATACCTATCTTAAAAAATGTTTTTCTCATGACCAGTTTCTCTGTGCTTGTGTCTGTAATGTATGCCTGACATATCTTCCAAACAATGAGCTGTCTGCTGTCATTTTTACTTTATGTTCAAAAGACAAAGTAATCGAAATCCTGTTCTCCTTGTTTAAACTATGTAAAATGCTAATACAAGAAAATGGATAAATTCAAAGTAAATGTCATCAACAGGTTCTTTATTGAGTATCCTCTTTTCGTTACATCTTTAATAGTCATTGTCTTGCTCTGCCCCTCTGGTTGAGCCCATCATCACATTTAGGTGACATACGTGTCATCTTAGACTAGATCAACATTATCTAACAGAACATTTAGCAATGATGGAAAAATTCTATATTGCCCACTATGGGAGCCAATAGCCATACATATTTGACTATTAAGTACTCAAAATATGGATCGTGCAACTTTGAAAGTTTAGTTTTAATTTTACTTAAGTTTAATTTACATAGCCACGCATGTCTTGTGGCTACCATACTGACAACACAGAGGTCTAGATTTTTGTGGCCATTGTATCCATACTTGAAAAAACAAAAAATTCAAATAAATAGCCATCACACCTGCTTGTCTCATTGTTGTTTCATTCTGCTTCACGTATTTAAAAAGGTAATCTCTCTAATCCAAAGTTTTAGTTGAACCATACTACTCAGTGGTAGCTATTAGACACACTTTTCAATTTTGTTTTCTGAAAATCAATTACCCAATAACCATTTTCCCTCCATAGAGCATACAATTCTTTTCATTAGGAGTTCCTGTTAAAGATACTTGTGTCTTAGTCCATTTGGGCTACTATAACAAAATCCCATCGAGTGGATGGCTTATAAACAACATAAATTTATTCCCCATAATTCTGAAAGCTGGAAGTTCAAGATCAGGGCACCAGCAAGACTGATGTCTAGCGAGGGCCCGTTTTTTTTGTTCATTGATGGTGCCTTCTTGCTGTGTCTTCACAGGGCAGAAGGGCCTTGGGAGCTCTCAGGAGCACCTACTATAAAGGCACTAATTCTATCCATGAGGGATCCACCTTCACAATTTCAACACTTCCCCAAACCCCCACTTCTTAACACTACCATCTTTGGGAATTAGGATTTCAATATTTTAATTTTGGGGGGAAACAAACTTTCGGATGATAGCACCTTTGATATAAGTCAAGGCAAATTAATGTGTTGACCAACATTTTGTGCACGTGCTCTAAAATGAGCTGTACTATCTAAGGGAAATTAATCTGAAATGTAATGAATTTTTGCAATACTTCCTACATTAAAAGTAGTCAACAAAAATTATTCGGTGGTGAGTCCTATAGATGAAAAATTACCACTTAGAGAGTGGAACCAATAAGGAAGGAAAGAATAAGAAGATAGAATTGCATGGGAAAGGTAAGTAATATCAAAGATTACACAGATGCTTCTTTCTTAGAACACAAGCATTATATAAAAGTATGGTGGCCAGTAAAGACATCAGACAAATAGAATCATCAGATTTTAAAGCTGGGAAGAATGTTGAAAATCTCTCAATCTGGATCTCTTTCAATGTGGCATAGTAGTTGATAACAGTGACTTGATACCTGACAGCTGTGGCTTAGAATTACACTTTATTAGCAGTTTAACCTAAAAGGAGTTACTTATCATCTCTAAATCTCAGTTTCCTTGTCTATAAATCAGTGACAAGAATAATACACACCTGTTCGATAGACATATCTCTTTTATTGGGGGTGAGTGAGTAAGTGGGATAATACATTTGAAACGTCTAGCAGAGTACTTGGCACGTTAGCATCCTATTTTAGTGGTAGGGTAGCTGAGGTATAGGGAGATTAATGAACTTTCTCAATTAGTAACACACTTCGTAAGTGAGACAGCTGGGAATTAAGACCACGTGTAGTAGCAACAAACAGAATGGCACCACACCAGTGCCAGTCACTTAAAAAATGACATGACTAGTCCAAGAGCACAGCACTCATTGGTGGTCTGCAGATCACAGAGTCACATCAGCTTTTTCCTGATGTGCGTAGGTGCAAACATTACTTGTGCTTGAGAAACATGGGGATTTTGAAGACAAAGTTTTTGTTTTTTGTTTTCTTTTTGAACCAAGTGCTGCCTTTTTAAAAAAATATGATAATGTACAGTTTTCCACTCAATCCATATAGTTTACATGGGATAATAGAGACCTTGATGTTATAACAGATTTAAAACATTATATGGGCAATTAGTATCCATCCTGTATTTAAGTAATTACACAAATTCTAACATTTAAAGTATTCTTCTAACAAGACTTGCTGTTTTACCAAAAATTTTTCACACACATTTTTGGGGATTTATACAGACTAATACCTAAGGAGTATAAAGGGGATGGGAAAACATCATTATTATAATTTAGAAAGAATAAAGACAATGTGTCATCAAGACAAAGTAAATTAATAGCACCATTAATTTATTTCTTTCGTATATTTCATTATAGTTTTGGGAGATTTTAAATTATTTACATATCGGTTTATTTAGCAAATTATTACTGAGCATCTCCTATACGTTTAGTCTTAGGCTAATTTTGGTGATTACAATCTTGAACAAAAGACACATGGTTCTTCTCATGGGGTTTACAGAAATTTACCCATCTTATGGGGTGCGACCAACTCTGTTCAAATCTAATACCTGAATTTTTATTCCTTTGGGATCTCAGGCAAGTCATTTAAGAATAGAAATAATTTACGTAAGCTTCCTCAACTATAAAATGGGAATTATAATATTTTTTCTTAATATAAGTTTATTGTAAGGATTAAATAAGACAATCTTTTTAAGAATACTTAGCAGAATGCTTAGCATACACTAAAAGCTCAATGCATATGAGCTATCATTTCAACATAGAGAAATAAAGTAACCTGTTTAAAGAGAAACATAAATACATAATTCTAAATAGTTTTAAGCATTTATTGTATTTAATGTGACAATAAAAATGGTGAAAATGTGTGACCTCTTAAATAATCTCTTATCCAGGATAGATTTTGTCTCCAGCCTATAATGATAATTACAATTATACTTACAGCCCTGATACTGTTTTCTCTAAGAGAGAGAGAGAGGGAGAGGGAGAAGGAGAGAGAAAGGGACAGGGAGAGGATGAAGGAGAGGGAGAGAGAGAGCGAGAGAGAGAGCGAGAGAGAGAGCGAGAGAGAGAGAGAGAGAGAGAGAGAGAGAGAGAGAGACTGATCTCCTTAAAACAAATAGAAAGACTGTTCTCCTTCATTCTTTACCTATCAGAATTTACTTATAGAAAAATCTAGCTTCTTTAAAAGGAGTCTAAATCCCTAATAAAGCACAAGACATGTTAGCTTCTTTAAAAGGAGTCTAAATCCCTAATAAAGCACAAGACATGTTAGCTTCTTTAAAAGGAGTCTAAATCCCTAATAAAGCACAAGACATGCCGCAGGGCAATTCAGGATCATGGTCACGGAACACACTGAAACTGAGATTTTCCAAAAAGTGTAATAGAAAGTAAAAAGGAAAGTAAAATGGATACTTGGGGAATCAGGAAGAGGCTGACAAATCATTTTGAAGTTTGCTTGGTTTTGTGTAATTGAGAAGAAAATCATCAAAGAGAAAGATTAACAATAAGGAAAGGTAATATAAAGTGGATTCATCGAAAGTAGTTCTCTTAACCCCCAACTTCTCTAGTTATCCCACAACCTTAGGTTTCTTTTCTGGAGGTGATAATGGCTGGAACTGGGGGAGGAAGAATGAGAGCTGACAAAAGGGATGGCCTCCAGGTGGATGGCTTTAATTTTGCCCTCTACCACGTCTGTACATCTGTATGCTACTCCAGAGTCATTCCCACATCATGTCCACTTTCCCTTCCTCTGTCAACAGAGATGCTGGTTCCTACTTGTACTCATCTCAGAGACACATGAGGCAACTATCCCTCCAAATCCATTAAAAAATAAAACAAGTACTTGCTGAAGATAATCAGAGCATCACCCGGAGCGGTGCAAGACAAATACTCTCAATAAAATGGGAGGTCTGGGCAAGGATTTCACAAAGATTCTACAAACGTGAGTAATCACCCCCCACACACACACACACACCCATCCCTAAACTCTTTATCCCTCCACTTCGATTTTGGGAGGCTGGAGGATGGATGCAGGGGGATGGAGCTGGAGAAGAAAGGTCCAGTCATTACTCATAAATTGAAAAAGCTTGAGAGATTTCCAGTGAAAGTTACTCTTAGAAAGTATGCACATCACACAGACATTCATCATATAGATATATACCTGTATGTGTGAGTGTTTGTGTATGTGTGCAAGTAATACAGGGAAGAGACATGAGAACTATTGTTACAAAAGAAGGAGCTAGGAGGTTAGATTCCAAGCCTGCTACCTACGTGCTACCAGACACAGAACTTGGGCAGATATTAATCAATCACATAGAGCAGACCAACTGAAGTCTGCTGAGCAAAGAGGTTCTATTCTAATGGCCATTTCTGTAACTAAACCTATTACGAACTAGCCACAGGGAAAATAGTTAAAAGTAATTCTGATGACTTTTTGTTCTAGATGATTGGATAAAGAAGATGTGGTATATATACACAATGGAATACTATTCTGCCATGAGAAAAGATGAAATAGTGCCATTTGCCACAACATGGATGGATCTCAAGATTATTATGGTAAATAAGTCAGGCGAAAAAAAATGAGAACCATATGATTTCACTGATATATGGGATATAAAACTGAAAGCAACAAAGGAAGACATACAAATAAAGAAACAAAAACTCATAGACACAGACAATAGTTTAGTGGTTACCAGAGGGTAAAGGGGGAGGAGAGTGGTAGATAAGGGTAAATGGGGTCAAATATATGGTGATGGAAGGAGAACTGACTCTGGATGGTGAACACATAATGTGATATGTAGATAATGTATTACAGAATTGTACATCAGAAACCTACATAAATTTACTAACTATTGTCACTGCAATAAACTTCAATTTAAAAAATAAATAAATCTGTCCCTATTCTTGTACCTTGCAGAAGTTCCCCATACCAATAAATTTTCCATAGAAACAAGAAACGCATATAAACCCTAGCCCAAAGGGTTGAAGGGATCTCTCTTCCACTGGCGATTAGAGACCGCCATTCCATCTGTGGGATGGTCTTTCTCTTACTTACTCTCTGCTACATAAACTTAATTTCACTTTAAACTCTATTTTGGCTCACATTTGAATTCTTTTCTACATGAAGCCAAGAACCTTCTTGGTCCAGGCCTTGAGTCTCCTTTCTGGTGGATTCGCCAAGCTGGCATCATCTTTGTTGACTACGAAGAGGCTCCTCATCTCCTCTGGAAAAGATTGATCGGGACTCCAAGACCCTCACATGGATCACAAATTAAGACTGTGTGCAGCACCTTTCGGACATCAGGACAGGTGAGTGAGCCTCAGGGATCACTCAGTCCCCAGCTCTTGACCTTAACTTCTCCTCCCCTGTCCTTTCCTATATTCGAGTGACTCAGGACTTCCTTTCTCTCAACACCAATAGAGACACAGTTCGGTTATTACACTTCCTTTTATTTTCCCAGTTGGTTCTGGAATGCCAGAACAATCTATGAGGAGAGTCATCTCCCTTGGACTTTGGCTTGGCCACCCTGAGTACTTCGGGTTTCTCAGCCTGACATCACCCATGTGGTGGAATCATTAAGATAGCTCTTCCCCCAACAACTAGTCTTTTCTATCTCTTTCTCTCTCTCCCTCCCAGAGGAAAACTGCCACCTTCTGTAGGCATGGGTTAAGCCTTTAAAAGCCAGTAGGGCACTCGCCACTGGAACACTCACGTGCAAGAATAAGGCTGTCACAGAACGGGGTAGATTGGTAGTAGGCCCCACTGCTGACTGCAAGCAAATGTCCGTGCAACAAGGAACACTGTGAAAGCATACACCTGCCCCTCCCACGGCACAATGCCTAATAGGTTATGGACCCTCCAGGAGAGCACGTTTCTTCCATTTAGTTTTGCTCTTCTCTTGATCCTTGTGCACCCTGCGCCCCATCAGGGCTCGCACCTTGGCTTTCCGGCTTGATCTTCTCGTCACATTCTTTCACTTCTACCCCTGCTGTCTGCTTTTCTTGCAGACTATTTATTGTGTTTGCATAGGGCCCTTCTACCCCTCTGTCCCCTCTGATTTCCAACCCCTAGGATGCCTGTTACAACACTGTTTAAGCAGTCATTTCCCTCAGTTCTCAGTTGACCAAAATCTCCTTTCCCGTTTTTACTATTACACGCTGTTCAGACTTGGCAAACCCAACTTTCTTTCTGCCCTAAACTCTTCCCTCAGTCCCAGACATAGGCGGCGCACCCAGCATTCCTAAAGACTACCCCACTGGGTTGCCTCTTGGCCCGTTGGAACACCCTCAAACTGATAACTTAAAGAAAAAGAAAGTAATCTTCTTTTGCAATACTGCCTGGCCTCAATATGAGCTTGATGATCAAGAGGTCTGGCCAAAAAATGGCTCATTAAGCTACAGTACTATTTTTGCAATTATATCTCCTTTGCAAAAGATGGAAACAAAGGGAAGATATCCCCTGTGTTCAGGCATTCGTGCTCTTTTACCAAGACCCTAATCTCCGGAAGAGCTGTAAAATGTGTCTCGCTCATATTAAGACCACGAATGGGTATCCCTGGGCCCAGATTTACCAAATGACCCAATTACGGGGGCCCCACCCCAGAGATGCCAAAACAACCCTGGGCCATCAGGTGGGAATCTCCCCCACTTACCTCCTCCTATTCTGAGGGGGGACCTAGCAAGATGGCCCCTCCCCCTTCCTCCTCCCTAACTTCTGGGAGTCCTCCTTCTCACCCTACTAGCCTGAGCTCTCCTCTGTACCCACAACTCCCCGAGGAAATTAGCCCCACTAACACCACAAGAAGTGGGGCCTCCTATCACTCTCGCCACAATAAGGTATGCTCTTAGTTGGGAACACTGACGGGGAAACAGAGTACATGTTCCATTTTCTGTCAGACTTAGCCTTATGCAAAGAGAAGTTCGGCAGATTCTCTGAGGACCCCAGCAAATTTACTGATGAATTTGAAAAGCTTACTATGAGTTTTGATTTAACTTGACAAGACTTGCAAATTCTATCTACTGGGCTGTAGAAGAAAAACAAAGAATTACTGGTGCCGCTAGGGGGCACGTGCACCACGTTGCAGCCCGCAATGAGGACCACATTTCCTGAAGAGAGGGAAATGCAATCCCAGACTGGAACCCCAGTAGAACTACGCGACCGGAGCTCGGGACCTAGAACATAAAAATCGTATGATAACTATCCCCGTCTCTTGTGCAAACAGGAAGGATACTGGCGATGGGACTTCCCCCCACCTCCAAAGAGAGATGGGGACTCCCAAGCCAATGTTGGCCGAAAGGGAAAGAGATTGACTGGGCCCGAGCACCGCCCCCCCCCCCCCCCACCCCAGCCCAGCTCCTTCGGAACATCTATCACGACCAAAGAGCCTTGGGTAACTTTTGACATGGTGAAGAGTTTTTCCTTGATACCGGGAGCCGCTTACTCTGTTGTAACCCAGTTTTTCAAGCCTACGTCCCCCTGAACTTGTCTTATTACTGGGGTTAATAGCAAGCCTAAGACAAAGTGGTTCAAGACCCCCATTAATTGTATTTTAGGAGATCATATGTTCACCCATCAAGTTTTGCTCATGCCAGAGTACCCAATCCCACTACGAGGACGAGATTTGTCACAGCATTTATAAGCCACTATCCACCTTGACACTCCAGTCCTCACCTGCCTTACTGCATCTCCATTACCCTTATAAGATTAATACCGCCCAATATTATCTCACAGGTCAGTCCTAAGGTTTGAGCCACAGAAGTCCTTGGAAAACCTATCATTCTTATTAAATACAATTAAAACATGATAAGAATTATCCCCATAGAAAACAGTACCCACTCAAAATTAAGGCACAAACAGTACCCACTCAAAATTAATACAACCACTATTAAATTTTTTAATTTTATTTAATTTAATTTTATTTTTTAATATGGACTACTAAAGCCTTGCCAGTCCCCTTGTAATACCCCTATTTTACCAGTAAAAAAGCCTAACAGAGAGTTCAGGTTTGTCCAAGGTTGGAGGGCAATAAATGGAACTATAGTCCCAATTCATCCAGCCATACCTAATCCCCACACCCTTCTGACTCAAATTTCAGAAAATGCACAATTATTTACAGTCCTAGATCTCAAAGATGGCTTTTTCTGCATCCCTCTACAACCTGATAGCCAATATCTATTAGAATGGACTGACCCCAACTCTTCAAAAGATCACCCAATGCACTTGGACAGTCTTACCCCAGGGCTTTCCAGGATAGCCCCTATTTATTTGGAAATGCCCTGGACAAAGACCTTAGACATTTAAAGTTAATAAATGATTATCTTATCCAATATGGAGATGACTTACTAATAATTAGCCCAATAAAAGAGAGTTATGACTCTAATACTATCAAAGTTTTAAACATTTTAGGAGAACGGGGATATCAAGTGTCCTCACAAAAAGCACAATTTTTTCTCCAAGAGGTTAGATACCTAGGCTATATTCTAACACTGGGATCCTGAGCTCTAGTTCCCAAATGAAAAGAATCTATATTAGCAATTAGATCCCCCAGATAAAGAAGGAATTAAGAACGTTTTTTAGGTATAGCGGGGTTTTACAGAATATGGATAACCAATTTTGGAATAATAACTAAGCCTTTATATAAAGCCATAAAAGGACCTGATGTTGAGCCCCACTTTGGAACAGGTCATGTGAAACTGCTTTCAATCCCCTAAAGGAAAAGTTAGGAATGGCTTCTGCTTTAGGTCTCCTGAATTTAGAAAAACCATTTACCCTTTATATAGCTGAAAAACAGGGAGTAGTTTTAAGACTATCAGGGGTATTCCAAAGCCAATTGCCTATTCTCAAAACAATTAGATCAGGTAACTTTTGTTAAAGAAGCTTCCAAATTTACTTTAGGAGAACATCTTAAGGTACTGACCCCAACCAAGTACAAAGTTTGTTAGAAACAAAGGGACATCAGTGGTTAACGGGAGGATGATTATTAAAGTATTAGACCCTCTTGCTAGATATTCCTAATATTATTCTCCAGGTCTGTCAAACATTAAACCCTGCCACCTTAATGCCTATACCTGATCTAGAAACTCCCTTCCACCATTGTGTTAAGACTATAGAACAAGTCTTTTCAAGTAGGCTTGATTTAAAGGATGGACCCTGCTCAATCCTGATGCTGAATGGTTTACAGATGGAAGTGGCTTTATGGATAAGGGACTCAGGATGGCTGGGTATCGACTGTGAGCTTATCAGACACCATTGAGTCTAGTGCTTTAACAGCTAATATGTCCACTCAAAAAGCAGAACTTATTGCCCTCATTAGAGCACCACAGTTGGGCCAAGGACTTAGACTAGATATTTATAAGTTATTCAAAATATGGGTTTATGGTCCTTCATGTACATGCTGCCATCTGGAAAGAAAGAGGTCTCCTTTCTGCAAAGAACTCCCTAATCCAACATAAATCCGGAATTTTACAGCTCTTAGAAGCTGTAAATAAACCTCAAAAGATAGCAATCATTCATTGCCAGGGATATCAAAGGGGAGATTCAGATATAATTGAGGGAAACAATCTAACAGATAAAGCAGCCAGAATTGCAGCAAAAGCTACCCCTCTCATCCAGGCAGTCCTCTTACCAGATGTCCCACTTCCCAATTACACACCCAGTTACACCTTAGAAGAAACTACATGGACAAAACAAAGAGACCTCACTCTCGACCCAGACCCATCGGGATGGTTCACTGATAAAGAATGATTGTTCCTCCAAAGAGCTGAATAATGAAAAGTTATTAAACATTTACATGACTCTTCCCATTTAGGTTGAGATTCATTACATAAGTTGATCTCCCGAATCTTCATAGGGAAAGGATTATCTTAAACCACTAAGAAGTAACCAGAGCCTGTGAACTTTTTGCTCGCATTGACCCAGAGAGCCACCTGATACCCTCTCCATTGTTAAAGCCAGTACAACACAGGGGATCGTTCCCTGGGGAAGACTGGCAAATAGATTTCACCCAAATGCCATCATACAAAGGATTTAGGTACTTATTAGTATTTATCGATACTTTTACTGGGTGGATAGAAGCCTTCCCCACAAGGACTGAAAAGGCCTTCGAAGTTTCTGAGTTTTTAGTTCAGGAAATTATCTCTAGATTTGGATTGCCAAGGAGCTTACTGAGCAACAACGGGCTCTCTGTCACTGCTAAAATAACCCAACAAGTAGCCTCTGCTTTAGGAATTAAGTATCATCTTCACTCTTTCTGGAGGGCCCAATCCTAGGAGAAAGTAGAGAAAGCTAACCAAGTCCTAGCTAAACGCTGCCGAGACAATTCTGAGACATGGGTAACTCTTTTTAACTATCACACTGTTAAGAGTCCAGGTAGCCCCTAAGTACACCTTGAAGCTAAGCCCTTTTGAAATAACTTATGGAAGTCCCTTTGTAACTTCAGACTTATATTTGAATGAAGAAATTCAACAGATACTATCTCATATCATTAATCTAAGCCAAGTCAAAAGGCACTCCAAGAGTACGGCAACAGCATTGTACTGAGTGCCTCTAAAACGCAATTAGACTCTCCAATACAACCAGGAAACTATGTGTTATTAAAAAATTGGGAGGAAGGATCCCCAGAGAATCAACTTCAACCCAAATGGAAGGGGCCCTACCAAGTTCTGTTAGGTATCCCAACTGCTGTCAAACTACAAGGAATCAACCGTTGGGTACAGCTGTCTCAAATTAAACCTGTTTCTCATGAGTCCCTGCAGGTTTCTCCAGAAAGCTGGACAAAAAGTATGGCCTACTCTTGTGAACCCATAGAAGACCTCAAGCTTCTGTTTGGAAGGAAAACAGATAAGTTAGACACATCGAGAGGCCTTCCCAGGTGGTCTATCCACTCTCATCATAAAAATTGTACTTAACATTATACACTTCTACTCTATATTAACAGACTGCCTAAGTCTACCATAGAAAAATAATTTGATTATCAATTCTTCCTGGATTATTACTAAGGGAGAAAATGTCTAATTGCTGGGTCTGTTATTTGAGATCTGCAAGTCTGGGAAATGCCCAAACTAACTCAAGAGCTTATCCTATAAGTAGTGGCACAATATTCCAGACCCTAAATACCACTTTAAATATTAGAAGACCAAAATTCAGTCTTATAACACAATTGGCTTCACCGCCCGCTCTTTGTTTTCACATAACCAACCTCACTACTCACAAGTTTATTTATACTACCAGCTCTTTAAATTGTAAAATGAATGTGGGATACACACCCTGTTACAATGATACCCATACTAGTGACATAGACCCCTTACAAAATTTTAGCAAATTTAAGTCAGGGGTAACACTCCCACGAGAAGGATCTATATTGAAACCACTAAATTGGCCTAACCTTGTAACATAGCTCAATTTTAAGTCGATTTTGTCCCCAATACAACTCACTCATATGTTGATTTAGCTCCTGCTTCCAGGTCTGATGGGGCTGGTTGTACTTCCCGGAAATTAGGCTACACTCTTCAAAGACTATTACCCTCCTTTAACAGGCCTCCGGCAACAAAGGATCCTTGAATCCAGTCTTCTCTCAGACCTTTACGCAATTGCCTAAATCCACCCAGGATATTCCTATACTGATTTAATCAAATAAATCAAACTTCCATCAAGACTTTACTGGCTTTGAGACACCCCTTAACGATTTTCTTAAAGGAACTAGAGAGCCCCTTGAGACAGGACGCTACTCTCACTTAGACAATTCCCAACATGGGGGTGGGGGAGGGGGACAGGATTGCACTCTGGGAAACATAGCCCTGGGAAGTATTACCATTCTTAACATAACCAAGATACACCCAAGATCCAAAGAGCTTTTGGCCTAATCCTCGCAGAGGTGATTGGAGCCATCTAGGCCTTGGCCCATGGGGAGG
Source organism: Rhinolophus ferrumequinum (assembly GCF_004115265.2). Taxonomy (NCBI): domain Eukaryota; kingdom Metazoa; phylum Chordata; class Mammalia; order Chiroptera; family Rhinolophidae; genus Rhinolophus; species Rhinolophus ferrumequinum. The sequence continues at coordinate 42,534,741 of NC_046303.1, forward strand.
ATTTACTTATTTATCATGAAATCACTCTTAAAGAAATAATTACAGAAGTAGAAGTCATTAGGGACGCTCCAGACTCATTAGGGGCATTACAAACCTCTCTAAATTCATTAGCAAATGTAGTTTGTGACAACTGATGATTAGCCTTAGACTATACTCTAGCCGAACAGGGGTATATGTGCTGTTAATAAAACCTGTTGCACTTGTGTCAACAATTCTGGAATCATAGAAACCAACATCAAAAACATATATGATCAAGCTGAATGGTTACATCAGTATAACAAAGGAAATAAAGATTTACAAGACACATTTAAGGGGTAGTTTCCTGGCTTTACCTGTATTGCCGTTTTTATGATCCCTAGTAGCCTTAGTTTTACTGTTAATCTTTGGCCCTTGTCTTTTTAATCTTATCAAGTTTGTATCTTTCAGGCTACAACAATTTCATCTGAAGATGATGATCTTACAGGACTTCCAACCTGTTTTGATTCCAGTCACAAACCAAACTCATGTCGTCAGCCCCTGGGGCCTCTAGAACAGGATTCCAGAGATCTTTATTCCCGACAGGCAGGGACTACTGCCCATTCTCAGCCTTGAAGAAGTTACAGAAGACGATCTTCATCCTTCAACAACCCCTTCAGATTAAGGGAACAAAATCTCTGAGGCGGGAAATAATATAGGGAAGGGGCCTGAGGACTATTTTTACAAAAGAAGAAACTTAGGAGGTTGAATTCCAAGCCTGCTGTTTACGTGCTGCCAGACACAGAACTTGGGCAGATAGCAATCAATCACACAAAACAGACCAACTGAAGCTTATTATGCGAAGCGTTTCCATTGTAATGGCCATTCCCATAATCGAACTTATTACAAACTAGCCACAGGATGTTCCTTATAAAAGTTAAAAGTAAACCTGCCCGTATTCTTCTTGATCTTGCAGAAGTTCCCCATACCATGAAATTTTCCACAGAAACAGGAAACAATATAGGAGAGACCGCCACTCTATCTGCGGGATGGTCTTATCTTACTTACTCTCTGCTACATAAATTTACTTTCACTTTAAACTCTATATTGGCTCACATTTGAATTCTTTCCTACGTGAAGCCAAGAACCTTCCTGGCCTAGGATTCGAGTCCCCACCTGAGGGATTCACTACCCTGGCATCAGAAGGGCACATAGTCCATGCTACATTTCTCTGTCGAGGACAAGAAGTGGATCATCCCAATCTCTTAGACATTTTAAGTGCATGACCAGATTTGATCACAAACCCCACATCAGACAAGTTTCTTTTATGCACTTTGGGTACCTGTGTGGTGACTGGGGCGGGGAGCTTAGCATAGCTTCTGAAAAAAGCTGCCTGCTCTGAGCCCACGGGGCAGGGACAATGTTCCCACCTGACATTGCGCGTGCTTTTTTGCTTGTTTATTTTCACTGCACAATACCACACCCTTTTCTTACCTAACCTCTTTTTACCTGGGCTGGACCTGCCTGTAGGCTCTGCCTCCCTCCTGCCTCCCCCTCCCACCCTGTCTCCAACACTCTAGGGAACCCGTGTCAGTGTTTTGAATCCCTAGGTTGCTCTGGCTGTGAGACTAACAGATCAGGAGCTGAGGCGCATTTGACTGAGAGGCAGCTCTTTGCTTTCTTCTCATGCTGCTTCCCCTTCCTCTTTTCCCAAATAGATATGTAAACACAAGTATTTTTCTGTTTAAATTTAGCGAATTGGTCCTCTGCCTGTGCCTGGATTTAGCTATTGGGCTGAGCCTTGCTCCTCCCTTCCCTACTCGGATAGGAGCCACTGGGATCTGGGGCTCGAACTTCCAAATTGAAGCTGGCCACAGGCCAGGTGACCTTTTCTTTGTAAGTTTCTTTCCTAAGCAGAGTTGGGGGGTGGAGGGGGGGGCGGGGAGCTGGGATCTGTTTGGTGAAGTTGGAGGGGTAGTGAGGAAAAGGGGGGGCTGGGAGAGAGTAAAGGGCTGTTGTTAAACAGTTTCTTACCGTAAGAGGGAGTTCAGACCTAGATCTTTCCAGTTAATCACACAACAAACTTAGCTCATCGCAATAAAAAGCAGCTCAGAGCCGCCTGGCTCTTTTAGGCATTGAGTCGGAACAGGATTCTTTCCCCCAGGCATCTTCTCCAGTGGGATCCGACAGCGTGTCCAGCATCATGTGGGTGACCAAACTTCTGCCAGTCCTGCTGCTGCAGCATGTCCTCCTACATCTCCTCCTGCTTCCCATCGCCATCCCCTATGCAGGTTCGTTTTCTCATCATCATCATCATCATCATTATTATTATTATTATTATTATTTTAACTCTCTCTTGCTAACCTTTCCTTTTCCCTTCACTCTCTCCCTTTAGCCTAATCCCAGCATCCTTTCTCAGCTCTGTATTTAGTATGGGGTTTTTTTTGTTGTTGTTGTTTTTTTTAACCACTCATTGTCCTTTCTTTTCATATTCTGTTTCTATTTGCAAAGCATTTAACATGATAATTAACATCCCATTAGTGTGTGGCGCCCACCTCTCCTCCTACTGAGCCAGCCCCTTCTCAATTAGCTTAATAGTTGAGGACTGTGGGATAGGAGTGAAGTGCTAACAGGGGCTGGAACTTGGCTGGTTTGGACAAGTTTAAAGCTGAACAGAAGGTCTCGTCTGAACGGGAAGAGAGTGGTGGTCAGTACAGCAGGGACTCATTTTTTTCCAGAGGATAATTTTCCATGACAATCCACTACCCCCCATCACTCAGTCACCTTTCAGAGCCAAATTATGGCTTTATCCAGGTTTTCATTTGGAGAAGGCAGATTGAACTCTGAATATATGCATGTTATAAAAATGAAAGAGAAAGCCTCTCTTCTGAGATCTCATTCTTTCTGGGTATGGATGCCTGCCTGCCCTTTTGCAACTGTAGTGCAAGGAAGGCAAAAATTGCGTGACTTTGATGAAAGCTGCAGAATTTCTCCTTTCCATTTCCCATGTTCTCCCCTGAATTTACAGGTTGGGAAGGAATTGCTTGGGAGTTTATACTCCCGGAAAGTTGAGAGATTTCATTTGCTGCTTTGGGAAGGTTTCTGTTGTTATAAGGGCAGGAGGAAACATCTGCATTTGGTTGTATTATCATTGCAGTGGCTGAGATGCCAACGGGACAAGGTGGTGAGCATCATGGGTGGGCACAAGGGAATAAAAGCATGAAACAAATGCCCAGATGGTAGACATGGCCATTGTATAATCTAAAGCAGAGAATTGGCTTATCTTTTGAGATAAGTTAAATGTGAAATTCATCAGACCTCTGATCTAGTTTCTGATGTAATACAAGGGTTGAAAACATAAATAATTTGCTAAATGTCAAGAAATTGTTCAGTCCATCTGGCTTTCTTCTATTTTGCAAAGTGGCCCTTTTGGAAAACAACACTGTCTGGGAGGGTCAGTTTGAAACTATTTAGGTAAGATTTCTGAAAAGGTGAAAAAGAAGTTACTTGAATCAAGCAGGACATCATGCTTGAGATGTGTCATTTTAAAATAGACTCCTATAAGACATTGCTGGTTTAGGGGAGTTTGAGCATAAATTGAAATCATGGCTAACATTTTGAGGGTTTTCATTGTAAAAGATTAAAATGCTGTTGGTCTGAAGTAGAATCTGTTACCTGAAATATCTGTGCTAATGCAAGGGGGACACAGTGTGGAAAACCCAAACAGTAGATCAACCATAGACAATGTCTATTTGTTTTTGGCATGCATTACGAAGTTTTGGCAGGAGATATACATTCGTAATTATATTTCACTTTGGCTAATGTTGAAATGACTGCGTTTCCTGAGTATAGGGAAAATGCAGCCCAAGAGCGTGCTGGCAGGCAAGGGAGGCCAACTGGGAATTACAGATATGCTGTGAATAATTCCTGAAGTGGATAATGCTAAAATTGTCATCAAAAGAGGGTCTGCCTTTGTTTGGGTGGCAAGTCTATTTTGATAGTTGTTCTGTTTTTTTTTTGTGTGTGTAACATTCTTCAAAATGGAAAACACGGATAGCCCTCTTAGAACATACAGAAAGTTTGTTCTTTTTTCTATCATCTAACATTGAACATTTAGAAGTTTTTTTCTTGTTGTTGCTTGCTTCGGATATACTTTTTGATTTATCCTGTGAGTCTATATTTGTACATATTGTAAAATAGCACATTGTTAGAAAAGAACTGGATACTATAATGACTTGACAGCCAGTTTTAAGTAGAATATATTATGGAAATAATTTATAGAAAAGTTTCTTAAGGAATGTTCAATATAGTGAATCCAAGCCATTCTTGTAGAAGTTGGTCTACATAGAATTACCCTCTATCAACTTCCACCTACAGTGGAAATAAATATCCAATCCTCTGTAACAAAAGAAGCATTAATTGAGCACCTAATGTCCTGGAGTCTGTGGGTGGGTGGGGTATAAAGAACAAATGAGAAAGAAACCTACATTACTGGGCAGCTGTTATGGACCAAGTTCTAAAACAAAGCTTATTTAATTTTAATAAAATTGGCATTATTGGACTCCTCTAACATGAGTAAACCCAGATTGACTATCTTAATTATTTTATTATCTCAGTTAAGGGAGGGAGCTGATATTCCTACCCAAATCTATGTGAATAAAATATGTATTTGTTTGTTTTTTAAATATTTATACTGAAGCCAACAGCAGTGAAACCAACTGAAACTGCCTTTAAAAAATCAATTTTGCTAAGAAATATAAGAAAAACTCTGTTTTAGAAATGTTGTTTTACTGCGGTTGAGATTCCCTTTCTAGGTTAAAAGATCAAACCAGGTTTAGAAAGTCTAAAGCAAGTTGAATATGAAAAGACGGGTAGTCACACAGTCAGTAGTCCCTAAGCCAGGGGAACACCGTGACCAAAGCTGTAGACGTGAGAAAGTATAAGAAAGGGCAGGTAACCATGTGGGCTGGTGTACTGAGTACCTGAGGGGAGAGTAGTATGACCTGTGATTAGAGAACTAAGATAGGATAGCATGCATGCAAAAGCGATGAGTACCATGCTAAACTATTCTGAACATCACGGGCTGCTGCTAAAATATTTTGAGTTGACAAGATACCTGACAGAAATATTTCAGTGTGGTTGTTTTGGTTGCTGTGTGGACGGAGAGTGGTAGACAGAAACAAACAGTGAAGGAAGAGAGCAGGAGGAGGCTTCCATACCAAGGAAATACTGAACAAGGAAGTGGAATGAAAGAGAAGGAGGGAAATATCTAGGGAACCTCCTGATCTCACAGTGAACATCGCTTTGTTTTGGAAATCTCTTTGGAGGAGCTTATTCTGCTGCTTCTGAAGTACCAACATTGGATTTAAATCTGACATGATCCCTTTCTTCTTGACATCTTTACTTGTGATACTGTTAACCTTCTCTACAAAAAGGAGAGATGATTGTGAAATCCAAGTCCTAGATAATAGCTATGAAAAGGAGCTATTTTCAGATAGTCAAATTTTCATATATTCATAGTTCCAAAATGGATTCGTTTTTATGATTCTTGTCTTTGAGAAATTTAAAATTTCCAGTCACAACCGTTCCCTTCCATTAATTATTTGTGTACTTTCATCTTAACACTTTGCCACTTCAAGCTGTTAATCACTAATCATGTGGTAAGTTTCTCAGAATATGTGGAGCCAGATTCCTGCTTCTTTCTACACCCTGCAAATCCTTTCCTTGCATGATTTTCCTTTGAAGTAAATGGTTAGTCCATACAGAGAAGAAAATATATGAGGTACTGAGAGAAATGAGTGTGAGGCCCAGGGACCAGAGGGAGAAATGTGTCTTTTTTCAAGCACCTTGATACATTTGACCCTACTCTCTGTTTATAGGTTTTCACTAAGATCCTAATGATTTCAGTTCTGAAATAGGGACTTCAGGTTCTTCAGGAAACATAGCTTCCAGAATGTTTTCCCATACTGAGAGAAGAGGAAAAAGGAGTCGCAATTTAAAGTACAGGAAAACATGACCAAGTTGGAGTGATCTCTCACCCTTTGATTTCATTTCAATATTTTGTTTATAAACTTCAACTAACAGTCATGCATAAAAATATAGTAGGGGGAAAAATCTGATCCAAAGATATTTTTCAGTTTCTTTCCAAATTAAGCTTGTCTTTTAACTGTTTTCAGTAAAACAAGCATCGATTGTTAACACATATGAAAGAAAAAGTTAAAATTATTTTCAGCAAAGGAATTTTATTTTCAGATGCCATTTTTGAATGATGTCTGTTTTGAATTTCTCTTTTATTGAAGAAGGAATTAATTTTATAAATGTGTGGAATACATGATGTACAATTAGCTTGAACTTCACATTTTTGATTAATTAGTTACTGATCTAGTAGAAATGACTGAATTATAAAGGAAAGTTTCTAAGTCATGAGAAATACATAGTGAAAAGGGAATCTGGTATCTGGTTCCATTTGCCTCTGATTAGCTTTGTAGCCCCAGACAAACTTTTCACTCCTATTTATTATCTAGTAAAGAGAAATCATAGATTGATTTGCTTTTCAGAATGCTTTTTGATCTTTAGATGAAAGGTAGTGATGGAAAAATTTATCAGCAAGCAAGAGTAGACTGTTTTTATGAGGTACAGCTACACATTAACATGTTTCAATAGGACAACTGAGGGGATATAGAACCAAACACAATCAATCCAAAAGAGACCTTCTTTCTCTACGGTAGTCCTCAATGCTCGCTTTCATACTGCATGGTGTTAAGAAAAAAAAACACCAGAAAATTGATGAGGGGCTCTAGGAAAATACATATCTGAATTTAATGTTTTTCTTAGACTTTTTAAATTTAGTTTTATACTATTCTCTCTCACTTAGATATGTATAATAAATACATTATAAATGAGGCCAATTTTAGTTCTATATGTTTAGTTAACAGAATGTGAGAAATATATATACAATTCTTCCATTGAGGTGGACAGTTTTTTTAAAAAAAATTAGAGGATCGGCACCTATTTGTTTCTAAGAAATATTCCTATTTATACAGAAAATCAGATGATTATTATGCTGTGAAACATTTCACAGCATCTAAGAAATAGTTCACTAAGGTCAAAAGAAGGAGAATCTCTTAATGGAGAAACATACTCTTCTCTCTCATGGTGCTGTGGGAGAACCCAAAATTTGAAAAGAATTGTACCACTTTTTTTTTGCCTGGGAGATTAAGTTTCACACATATGCCAGAAACTAAATTTCAAAACTAAAACTAAATCATTGCATGTTAATAACATTATTTATCCAAATTGATTTCCAAATATTTACTTAATGAGTATAATTTAAAAAGCTCATTTTAGTTCAAATATAATATAACTTGCATGTTTTAGATTCAGTAATTGGGATATTAGCATTTCAGGTAATTAAACAAAGTCATTTGGAAAGTCAATAAGAATGCCAGAATTATCATCTGTCTGCCAACGTCATGCAAAGCATTTGGTCCACACTCAATAAATAACATGTTGATGGATTATTTGGTTGATTGAATTTCTATGTCAAAATGCCTTTTAAATTATACCTGTGTACCATAGCTATCCCATGTTGTAGGGCAAAGAAAAATTAAAGATGAAGGCATTATTACAGAAATTAGTACCAGTCTTTTGGTGCTTGTGTTCTGGAGTTTAATAGAGAACCAGAAATTTAGAGGACTTCATGTTTTCTTTTATTTATTGTGGACTTCATTTTAGGACAGACATTAATGAGTAGCATCTGTCTATTTAATCAACCAGCTGGAGACAGTGGTTGCTGGCAAATTTAATGCCATTCTTGGTACCTCACTCCACTAGCCAGATTTCCAGATTTTCTGAACAAAAATTTTCACCCTCTTTTCTTGACACATTTCACCACATATATAAGACTAGGTGTCCATTTCCAGTTCTACTGTCTACATTTCTTCCATATTGATATCTCTAAACCAAATCTTCAGAAAATATGTGCAAGCCATATTTCCACATACTTTCTTAGCAATTCTTCGAGAAAGACGTCATCATAAGTGTTTAAGAAGGGATTTCTCAAGCTAGGCAGCTGGGTTTTGAATCAGCTCTTCTGAGTGGTCAATTTTTCCCGGTGTCTTGGTTTCTGCATCTTAAAAATGAATAGATTACTACTGACTTTGTTTAAGGGTGTTCAAAAGAATTGACAGGCAGAAGAGGTGCACAACCATGCCTATCCTTATTATACAACAGCTGCAACCTCTTAGACATTTTGATCTTTATGAAAATGATGATCATTAGAAAGCAGGTAACTTTAGGCAAATTGAGAGTAAAGTTCTTGATACCCTAAAGTTATTCATAAAAGTAAGTCTTTTAGGATATTTCAGTTTTGTTTGTAGGTTTTTAATAGGAGGCTTTATGCTATCTAGGGACCTTGTAGAGTATTTCATGAGGAAAAATGACATTGTTACATTAAAGGATGAAGTTTTACATATATGTAATTTGCAGCATTTGGCTTGATTTCAAGACAAACAGTTCAGTGATACTAAGAAATAGTGCCTCAACGCACAGAAAACACTTATGTAGAAAATGAGATGGGCTAAAATATGAATAGTATGAAATACTTTAAAGAGCAAATCAGAAGAATTTATCCACTACACCGTTGTTAGGGAGAAGTTTCTCACCTGTCACTAAATTGGCTTATCTAATTAATACCATAACTCACATAAGGACCAATTATGGAAGGAAATGACAAATTTAATTATACAGCCTGATATGATATGTCCTGGCACTTGCTTGCGTACTGTTTGGAGAATATCATGTTATTTGTTTCTTTAGAGTGAACTCTGTCCTAATTTCTAAAAACATCCTTCATTTAAAAGAATGTAGATGGGTGGCTCTACATCACAAGTTATTTATTCTTCACTGATTACAATATTTCTCTCTTGTTCTTAACTATCTAAGAGTATCATTCCCTACCTCACTCCATCCCGAACCCTTGGAGGTCTTCTCATACGTTGTCAGATAAAATCATTATCTTATAGATGATCCTTAAGGACATTTTTTCTACATGAGACTTAAAAGCTTATCCCCCCCCTTTTTTTTTAATTATTGTTAATAGAAGGACAGAAGAAAAGAAGAAACACACTTCATGAATTCAAAAAGTCAGCAAAGACTACTCTATTTAAAGAAGACCCATTACTGAAGATAAAAACAAAAAAAATGAACACAGCAGACCAATGTGCCAATAGATGTGTTAGGAATAAAGGACTTCCATTCACTTGCAAGTAAGTTGCTTCATTTTGTTCTTAGGATAATTTTCCAAATATAACATGTGCTTATTACCATCATGGTTTTCGTTTTCTTTTCTTTCTTTTTTTTTTTTTTTCCTAGTCAATGTAATTTGCCCTTAGAATTATAAGCTTGGCTTGAGTTTTAAACCCATTACAACAGAAGACTTAGCTCTCAGTTGGTGGAAATATGAGTAAGGGAGTGCGTATAAACTGATATCTTTTAGAATCCACAATGGCTTTGGTTATAGAATTGATGTTTTCTCCTCTTATAAATAGTTAAACTTTAGGAACTAAAATTCAAATAGATTGACTTTCATCCCTCTAACATTGAAAATGTTCTATTCGGAGTAGACATTGTCTTTATTTTATTTTTCTTGCAAAGGGAGTGAAGGAATTTTCAGAATATAAATTGGGCAACAGCCAAAATTTACTGCAACATATGTCATTGTCTTTAGGGATTTAAATAAAAGGTGTTGAGAGAATTAGATTAAAAACTAGAGGGATTGGTGTCAGCAGCAGAGGCTGTTTAAAAGAGGTTAGGAGTAGTGATGATGAAGTTTTAGGTGAAAAGTGATGGGGATAATTCCCAGAGGCATGAGCAGACTCAAAGAGTGAGTTTTCTTATCTTTTGAAAGTCCCTGTGTAACCTCGCAGGGAAGAATTCCTGACTACTTTGCCAGTGATCCCAGAGGATAAAACTTGGAGTTTTGGGCCATCAAGGTGACAATTTCATCTGAATAGTCTTCTGAACTGCCAGAATAAAATGCATTTCCTAGTTCTTCATAAACATTTACTTCCCTCACTTTCCACGCTTTCATTTTCTATTTCATCCCATGTTTTACAGGATTGAGCATGACACCCTGTGAGTTTTAAACTCTACTCTATTACACTTGGGTCACGACACTTAATGTGAACACAGATTTAGTAATGTCATGGCAAGCGGTCCTAAATTGATCTTGTCTTTCTCAGAGTGTCACGGACCTGCGGACAAAGGACATTGTCAGAACAGGTCTTCAGCTGAGTTAGGGAGAGGAGAGACCGTCTCTTTTCTATTCATTCACAGCTCCTCTGGAAATATGTTTATATCCAAACTGCCACTTTCAGAGAGATATTTCATGGCCAGGGCAATGCGGGATCGACTTTGCAAGTATATCCTTATGTTAGATCATTCTGTTTCTCTCCCTGTTTTTCCTAGAAAAGCTTTGGGATTTTAAAAAATAAATTTGAGAAAACTACTCTCAATCAACATCTTAGCTGTGTAGATTTATGAATATGTTATTCTGGCAACTGATGAAGTTGGATTTATAGTATTTTCCTTTTGGAGTTGGAAGGGCTGGGCAGAGGGAATGGGAGAACCACATGTCATTGTTGGTTTTTAACTCTGGATCTGAATGTACGCTTTCCTGCCTGCATCCACAAGTCCAAGGCAAGTATTGCAACCTTTCTATCTTCACGTTAGTCAGCCGTATGCCTATTAAAATACAAAACAACACAAAACAAAAAACCTTTCCCTTTGTTTTATTTAGGAGAAACTAAAATAAGTTTGCTGCATTAGAGACACATGTGACCTGATTAATAAATCTTTACATATTTCATGTCTATGAGGTTTCATATTTTCCTACCATATTCTGGTTGAGTTAAACTTAGTCTCCAAATTTATGGCAACCTGTACTGAAAACCATATATAATAATACCTGTGGACAGCCAGAGTTCTTCTGCCCAGAAATTGTATCATCCTTCTCATCCATTTAACCCAATATGTGTATATTAACATATGTGTTTGGAATCACTAAATATATTAGTTATTCAGAATTGAATGGGCATACTATGATAGTCTGAAATTAGGTTCTTAATGAATTAAAAGATCTGTTTGCAGACTTGCCATGGACTAGAATCACTGGAAAACAATGGCAAATATGGGACAATGTTTGGAAAATATCAACAAAGCTGTGTGAAAACATCTGTGATTGAGTAGGCACGGGGTGAAACATTTTCAAACACTGTTTTCTCTTGAGAAAGAATCAACAATAATGATTTTTTAGAGATCGAAATACTTCTTTGCTGTGTCAGAAAGATGACCAGAATGCCTGATTCTAAGCTCTTCAGAAAATTGCTCTTCATTAATTAGCTCAAGAGAAGAAAATAGACTTTCCTCTTCTAGCCATGACTAACTAGTATTGGAATTGCCCTCCTGTCATGAACAACCAGAAAACAAGATATAATAAATTCTTGAAACGAAGATGATAATTAAAATAAGGCTAAGAGAAAGACTCTTAAAGTCAAGCTTAAAAGAAGACGCAAGTCATGGAATTTGACAGTTTGGATCCAGTCCTTATGAAGGTGTAAAATGATATATTAGGAAATGCTTTTTTGAGAGAATATGGCATTGTAATGGAAGGAGAGAAAAGAGTAAATGAAGTCAGAAAACTGGAAAGCCTGTCCTCACTTTTCAGAAGGATTTACATTTGTAGTCATAGAGGGAAATCTGGAATGTTCCTGATGGCACTCGTGAGTCATCTGCAAGGTGATCTCAGGTCAAAGTAGTTTATATATGTGTGGTACATTTTTTGTTTTAGTGTGAAGTTAATGTGAGGCTACTGATTCTGTAACTTTAAATTTTCTTTTAAAATGTTTGGTCAGTTTTATTTTTATATGTGTTCTTTATCTAATTATTATGTCTTCAAAGTTGTTTAACACCCTCCTCTCCACACAACCTACAATAGGGAAATAGGGAATTTCACATGTATTGCATTAGCTTACAGTTTACCAGACCAAATTCAAGTCTGTTAGCCAATTCTCTCTTATCAAGTTATTCTGATACAGCCGCAAAAGTATTCTTTTATGATTAGCTCTTAATTATTATTTTAGATGTTAAATGTTCTTATAGATAGGCATTTCAAAATGTCCATATGTAAATCAATGCACAAAGTTTATGAATATATTTTTTGAAGATTTAGATATAAAATAAAATGTAGTAAATACAAAAAAAGATAGGTGAAATATTTTAAAACATCGTTTGCCTTTTAATATTTGTTTTATAAAAGTTATTTTCCCTCATTTAAAAGTACTTAAAAGTTGTCAAAATACTAAGATGTAAATGACTAATTTGAAATATCTAAAGTTTACAAGAAGATTATTTGTTCTCAAAATATATATGGACTCGAAGTAAAAAATCCTATTCTTAGAAAATCTGTGTATTTCTCTTAATTAGATACTTGTACATGGTGACATTGTAATTAGAATGTACACAGCAAGGAGTTTTAATACCATTTTCTTTATGGAAGGAAAACCGTTCGGAATTCCAACATCATTTCCTCTATTGTAAGAAATGGTGACATTTAATATGTTGAAAATTTTATCAAGTACTTTACTATTCTCAGTTCAGAGATTTTTGCATTTATCATTTTGGCTTAAAAATATGTTTATATTGCCCTCTTTGGTTAAACTATGTGCCCATTCTTTAAAACTTGTATAAATAGTAGTATCCCTTCTTTCATTCAGATTTTTTTCCCCCCCCAGGGCCTTTGTTTTTGATAAAACAAGAAAACGATGCCTCTGGTTCCCTGTCAATAGCATGTCAAGTGGAGTGAAAAAAGAATTTGGCCATGAGTTCGACCTCTATGAAAACAAAGGTAACTGGCTTCTCCCTAAATATTTCCTAATGAAATAAAGTATAACATACATGTAATTTCTTGCCACAGTGCTCTTCCCCTGATTTTTCTAATATATACTGGATCTGTTATGCATTCAATTCATCCGTTAAGACAGATGACACTAGCATTTCCCAAGCATATTCAGTATGGTCCTTTTGATTTAAGGTCATTTCCCAAACTTCTTATAATTAGATTATCCCTTCCCTCTGTTCATTTCTAGGAGACTCTCCCAGAACTGGTATTCTCCATGTCATTTCAGAAAGTGCCACCTGAAGTTATTATTTTAAGATATATTATAGTATATTTTGAGCTTACTATAGTATTTTAAATGTTAACAATTTTGGATAACTAATCTAAGTTATAGTCATGATTAATGATTTTTAAAAAATGTGGAGATTGTGAAAAAAATTCGTTGGATCTATTAGTTGGATCTGTTTCTAATTATATTCTTAAAAATCTTTAAAAGAAAAATTGAGACCATATTATTTGTTAATTTGTCTATTTTGGTAGCCTGATATTACATTCACAAGGTATTTACTTTGGTCAAAAGCATAATGATATCAATAAAATAATTGAAGAATGATAAATAAATATGAATTGAACAAAATAAATCTCTCATTCCAATAATAATAATCATGGGCTATATTTATGATAATTTGTACAAATAGTATTTATTTCAATTTTAATGTTTTCTTCAGTCATAGTGTATGTTATTAAATTTTGATATTTGTCAATCTACACAGATATTTTCTTGTTAATAAGGTAGATTTTAAATTAAAATTAATTCATGGTAGAAAATAAGATGCTCTCTAACCCTCCAATAATTCTACAAATCCAAAACATAATTTATAGTCTAGCATAAGACCATCTTTATTCTTATAGGTTATAAGCAAAGATATTGTTCCTATCAAATACTATCATTTGGTAGGAATATACAGCTTATTTCAATTTGATTGCTTTATTATTTAGCAGCTGAAATGTTAGCAAAAATATGGAAAAACATAAGCATAATATAATTATCTCTGTCTTTCACACACACACGCATACATAACCCACATGATTTTTCTGAGATGAAGACAAATTATTTTTATTATTTTAAAGTAACTTCTGAATTCAATATGGGTTTTACAAATGACTTAATTTTTGTTTTTAATATTTTCTTATAATGGGCTGAATATTTGAGCAAATCATTCTGCCAAATTAAGTTTGCCGGGTCAACTAAGTGTAGAGACCTAATCTACCTTAAGTATTTGATTAATCTCTGCAGTTATCCAAGTATATGCTCACAAAATTAAAACTTTTCAATAGTCTCTTCTTGTCTGTTTTGGATTATTCTGAAATGTATTATTTTGAAACTATTAATAGAAGCGTTAGACAAGACATTTTAATATGATTTGAGATAGTTTACAAGAGTTAATTACTTAAAGATTTGAATGGAAATCTCTTTTTCTTTTTCATATATACAGCATATATTACACACAGTTATAACATTTTTGTTTTCTTTTTTTTCTGTTTTTTGCTTCCTCCAATAGACTACATTAGAAACTGCATCATTGGTAAAGGAGGTAGCTACAAGGGAACGGTATCTGTCACTAAGAGTGGCATCAAATGCCAGCCCTGGAATTCCATGATACCACACGAACACAGGTAAGAACAGCATAAAGAAGAGAGGATAGAGCCTCTCTTTTTCTATATGTGTATTAGCAATCTCATGTTAGTCCTTCAGAATAATCCTACAATTCTATATTAATTTAGCTAACTTTCCTGAATTATATCAGGCCAAGGATTATGTGAATTCATGACTGATATTTAGCCAATGATTAACACATTTATCACTAAGATGTGGTTTAACCTTATCCTACCTCAAAATTTCAATTTATAGATCTTGGTGTTTGTGAAGCAGTAATGAACATGTAATTTTTAAATGAGATGTTTCCCTCCCGCCCTTTGCCTTTGAGGAAGTACCTCTGCAGCTGGAGTGGAGTGGCTGACTGTGAGAAATTAGAGATGGATCACATTCTGACCTTACCCAGGGGCCGGATGTTCTCTATCCATGGTGGTTCTCTATCTTGGCTGCACATTAAAATCAGCCGCTATGAGCCCTTAACAAATTCCACCACCCAGGTGTCAACACAGAACAATTAAATCAGAACTTTTGGGGGGAAACCCAGGCACCAGTATTTTTTTAGAGTTCCCCAGGTGATTCCAAAGTACAATCAACATTGAGAACTGCTAAAAACTCATGCCTCAAATTGACCGGCTTTCTCATTGTACCTATTGTCTAATGAGTGGAGAAAACTTCTTATATTTTGGGACTTAATGTCTACACTTAAGAATTGTGTTCATTATAACAGATGAATGCTATTTAAAGATGAGTAAACGATATCCATTGGCTCATTAGTCTGAGAGTTTTAATCATCATGGAGGAGAAACAGATATCTATTACCCACTAGAGAACTAAATATAGCCACAGTTCTCAAGACTTATTTCACAAATAATTTAAACAGGAACTAAAGTCGTTGAAAATAGCTCTCCCAAGTTATTAAATGCATTAGAAGATTTAGTTTTACCATGTGCCACGTACCTTGGTGAGCAGCGTATCTAGTATATCTCATTTAATCCTCCCAAGAACCACATAGTGGGTGGTTTTATTAATTCTATTTTATATGTGATAAAACTGAAGCACAAAGAGCCTTAATAACTTTTCAAGATCATGCACAACTAGTCAATGGTGTGGCCAGACTCTGAGTCCAACTGGTTTCTCTCTATAACCTTTGTTTTTCACACCAAAGCATGAATCACTTAGCTGATCAGTAGGACACATGCTGTGACTTGTTTTTGCAATAGGGCAGTTGACTTTGCCTTAATGAATTCACTTTTTATTCCATTTCATGCCTTTTTGGAGAGCACAATCATGCAAGATGATTTCACTTCGTTAAACAGAGACCAGTTAATTGGCCCACATATAAAAAAAAGAGTTAGTTTCTCCACATTCAGATCAAACCTGTGATCGCAGCCTAATTAACACCAGTTAGTCCATGTCCAAACGAATCAGCTTTACAGAGTTTCAATAACAGAAAACAACTATTTTTCTCCAAAATAGTTACTTCTGATTATACAGGAATATCTCTGAAACACAATATTGTCCTTATATTACAAAAACAAACAATATAATTGATTTTGTCCTCTCACAAGTATTTGCATAGTGGCACTCCTCGCATAGTGAGAAAAACATTTTATTTAAATAGATACATCTATGTTTTTCATGAACAAAGGAATAGCATTGGGAATCAATCCTACCCTAGTCGAGGAGAGTGCACTGGACTGACCCGGTAGAGGTCTTATTTCAACCCAAATTCTCTATGATTGTGATTTTCTGCTAGGGGAGTGCATGTGAAATAGATCTCCCTGGGAACAGGCTTCCCAGTCCAATCAGCTCTTTTACCAGCAAACAATTCCTTGTGATATAGAGGTTTAGGGCTGAGAGGATCGTGTGCACTGATAATTAAAAAAATATAAAAAAATTAATTCAAAGGGAGCAACACAATTATAATCAATTAACAGCTTATTGGAATATCTGCTTGATAACTTTAACACTTAGCTTTAACACTTTAAGTGTTAACTAAAGATTCACTTTATGGGAAATGGAAAAAGAAATACATATATGTCTCTGTCTAGAGGAGTGATTTATTGTTGACTCCCTAAATTAAAATATTTTACAAGTGGCTTAATAGGAAGATGATGATAGATGATGAAATTAGTATAGAAGCTTAACCGGAAAATCAAGTGACCTGATATCTACATCTCTATCCTTCATTGGCCACCCAGCATTCATTAATGAAGCAGATGATGGACTAGATCAAGTTTCCTATGAACACAGTTTATATTAAAAGAAAAGGAAAGGTGGCTATCACCCAGAAGATCTAATTTATATTTCAAGGTGCATTTGGATATAACTCAATTTTAAATATTTCTTCACTTATCTCTTAAAGCCTTGCTAACAAGGACAAAGAACCAAAAATAGTATGTATGTGAATAAAAGTTTGTTATAGAGCCTACTGACTGGCACATGACTTGGGTGTAACAGGTTCTCATAAACATTTGTTGAATGGAAACGAATAAGTGAAAAGAGTGGGTCTAGACTGCATCCCTTGGTCAAGTATGGGATGCTAAGTTCTATCAGAAAAATTAGTACTTCATTTTAAATTTACTATGAAAAATTGGAGAACTGACAAAAATCAAAGAAAATAAATTTCAAGCAATAGAATAAACAAAAGGTGTCCTAAATTACTCTGGAATAATAGGACTAAAACTAAGACAAAAGATGACTTTTTTTTTCTTTTGAAAATTGTTAGGAACTGTGAAATCATAATGAGCTTTAATTGTAATTATACTTTTTGTCAATCACATGGCCTAATGTCTAATTTTTATTTTCCCAAATTTAGAATGCTAGTGAAGTAAGGCTATAAACTTTTTTGTCTAAAGACATTTTGGAGTTTAATAATGTCTATAATACTTAATAGGTACCTTGAAAATGTTTGGTTATTAGTAAGTCTCTTAGAATGTCTCTTGTGACCAATAATTTCTAATTTCGAAGGACTTAAGTCTGGTATATTTCATGTCCAAATAAAATAATTTCATTGCAAAATGTTGCTTAGTATTCAATGCATGTCCGTATTCATTTTGTTTCACAAAACAAACAAACGAAAACAAACGAACAAAAAAGATGATTTATTAATTAGAAATTTCAGTGGGTAGGGGACTCATTTGAGTGGTATTTACCAGAAGACTAAAATCCTTGGATTTTAATTTAAGTACTGTTTAGAACTCAGAGATCAGTAAAAGTAGAAATAAGGCATTATAGCAAAAATTGAACTTAACATTGAAAATGTAATTAGATTTTCAATACAGTATTTACTAGCATTACCTACAGATATATATTCTTGCTTCATGATATTTTTGTGTGTCATCTACTAGACAAATGCAGCATCACTGAGGCCAGTGCCACAAGCAGTACAAAAGAATAAAAAAGGCTTTGGATTTGTCTGATGTTGTGTTGAAATACTTTATGCTGGTAACAAAACTATGACCAGGACATTAAAGATTTTAACTAAAGTGTATTTCAGTCTCTGCATCCAGTGGCCTAATGAACTAAGTAAACCTGGAAACACCAAGTCCCAGTCACAATGAAAATTACTAAAAGTTTTTAACAGAATAGCACTTCTGTTTTTTACTATGACAGAGTAGACTACTAAGTAGTGTGTGCTTAATAATAGTTAGTATTTATTAAGTGTCAATGACTCTGTCATCTGTTAGAACTTCTCAAAA
Organism: Rhinolophus ferrumequinum; assembly: GCF_004115265.2. NCBI lineage: Eukaryota > Metazoa > Chordata > Mammalia > Chiroptera > Rhinolophidae > Rhinolophus > Rhinolophus ferrumequinum. Next base: position 42,552,949 of record NC_046303.1, read on the forward strand.
CAACCATATAAGATGTAAGATGTTATAAGTTATGGTTACACTCAGTATACCGGTGAGCTAACAGGCTAAGAGGCTGAAGTACCTGTTCAGTCTCCAGTTAGTGAGCAAGAGAGCTGAAATTTGAGACCAGGTTTAATTTGATTCTAGATCCTTTGTTCCTGTTACTTCATCAATCTGTTTCTCAATTGTGCAGAAAATAGGGGGGGTATTCTTCAAAATAAAGGCAATAATCAAACAAGTAATTATGTTGGATAAGCAGTGTAATAGTGAGATTTCAAGACTGATTGCAGTATTTCTTCTATTCTCTCTTAACTGGCCTCACTCAGTCACTAGCTGTCTTTGCATGGAGCTTTGAAATTGTGGTTCAAAAAATGTCAGTTAGGTCCTCAAATGATTGGTTCTTCACAAATCCAGAGATGAGTCACTTTTAACCATGCTGAATATTGGGAATTCAGTTAACTAAACGTTAACAAAATTTAAGTAGTTTAAGAATGGATGAAAATGATAATTCAGGTTAATATATATGGAGATCTGAGTTAGAATAAAGGATTTCTCTACTTTCAGGGAAAACATACCCGCTACTTAGTAAAATTAATAGACCACAACTAAAGTTGCATGTGCTTATACTGTAATGATTATCATTTTAAAACTAGCTTTTTGCCTTCGAGCTATCGGGGTAAAGACCTACAGGAAAACTACTGTCGAAATCCTCGAGGGGAAGAAGGGGGACCTTGGTGTTTCACAAGCAATCCAGAGGTACGCTACGAAGTCTGTGACATTCCTCAGTGTTCAGAAGGTAAATGAGCCTGAATGCCGTGGGGGGCACTCTGCCCCTCCTTTCTGTAGAACTGCAACTCACATTAAAGGTTAACAGAAACGAATCAAATCCTGATAAATATGTTCATTCAAGTGCAACTATAGTTGATTATTTGAGAATTTTACTCAAAATTTTAAAACCTGATTATCACCAGCTTATTGCAAAATAATGGAGCAAGTCATCAGTTTGAGTTTCAACAGAGCCTAAGGCATCCTTCTGGGGAGAATAAAAGTTTGGGCTTCTTCATTTACTGTCTTGAGGTCACATACCTCAAAATCCGTTCCCACACATCACCTGAAAGGAGCCGAATGAAACGTAGCCCTTTCTGAGTAAAGCTAATTCTCTATTCATCCAGCTCCTGCTTCCACAGAAATTTTGTCAAACCTACTCTGAAGTGCTGTGGCAAGTGTTTATAGACCTGGAAGAGAATATGGGGGGAAGTCACTGGAATTTGATACCCTTGTGTGCCTTTGGGTGAAAAATGTGACTAGAACCAAATCTGATACATAGACTAGAACACCACTGAGAATAGTATCTGAAGAGATCAAAGCGGGAGATCCCAAGCTGTCTTGAAGGCAGACACCCTAAATCCATTCTATGTTTTACCTCCTCTCACAGCATAAGAGGGCACTGTCCTTACTTTTTCAGGGGAAACTGAATGACTGACAAGAAGAAGGAGTAACCATTTCAGCATTGTATGTGGTTTCATTTTTTTTTTTAGTTACCTGGCTACCTAATAGCTGGCTTTTTAGTTCTGTCAGAAACTAAAAATCTAAAAATCCAAATGAAACATGGATTAAATTCTGATAGAAATTTAGTAAGATTTGAAGTACTTGTGGGGGGGGGGTCTGCTGAAGTGCTGTCCAGTTTTTATAGTAAGATATCTTACCTGTTTGTTGTTAACCAGGTTGGGGAAGAAATATTTCTCCCATAAATATCCATTTAATATCAGGTTGATATTTATCACATAAAAAGATGATCGTTAGTTAATTGTCACAGAGAAGGTGAATTTATTTTCTGTTGTTAGTTAATTTAAAGTTCTTGACTTCATGTGCTAGATCCAGTTCTATCTTTGTTTGTAAATTCTTACTTTCCATTCCATATCATATTCTGTTCACTATAACTTCTTCATTGTTTTCTTTTCTTTTAAAAATAATAAACTGATCTGTGATAACGTTATGAACAAGTCTGTTTTGTATGAATAAGTCTGTCATCAATGTTTGTCTTAAATTTACACATGGAAGAAAATTACCTACTTTTTGGGAACTGTCCATTATCACAGTTTACTGAGGTTGAAAGTCATTGCAACTTCTGTTACTGGTTTTGTTTGACCTGAGAAAGTGTTTTCAAGGGACGGTAACATGTTCAAATTTTAGACAGCTTAGATTTATGTGACCTGCTTACTCTGTGTGAGAATGTGATTTTTCAACCTCTGGTTTATAAGAACCTTCATCAAAATACACTAGCATAGATCTGGACTGATAGTCAACGTAGAATAAATGTGCTAGAAGTAATTGTAAAAGTCCTATTTCCAGTTATCCTTATCTCATTCGATTATACGTCTCTAATATCTTTTAGTCATTTGAGGTCATTGCATCCCCTTTGGAAAAGAACCTTTCTCATTAGGTTAATGTTACATGATGCTACTGGTTACTGTGGCACTAAAGGTTGCAGCTATGTGTTTTCTGGAAACAGTTAGACATCTGACATGAATAGAATAACCCTCCTGTGAGAGAAGTGAATGAGCACCTGCCCTATAGGCTAAACATATTTCAGTGCATGTGAGTTGAGCTGTGTTATTTAAATTCACATTATAATGAACAATGTTTTAGCAGGATTTTAATAAAGAAGATCTAAAATAAGAAGCATTGTCAATACATTAATAAAGAAAAACAGCTATTTATAAAATAAACAATATAAACATATACAAAATACTGTACATATGAAATAAATTCCTATTAAAATACAAATCTAAGTGAGAAACCTCAAAATCCAGAATGATTGAATAATATAATGGGTGAGCCATTTTTTTTTCAATCTATGGATCTTAATTTATTAAATGGCAAGTTCAAAGGTTACATCATTATGGATGAGGTAGTAATGAGCAAATCATTTTGTATATTTAAAATTAAGCAAGAAAAATAACTGGTGAAATTTTGAACTGTTGTTTTGAAAAAGACATGTAAAACACTATATATTTTTTGAAATATTTATAACAATCAAACTCGGCTAAATAATTGTCTGAAATTTGTTTGAAAGTTTGGTTCGTAAAAGATATATACAGACCTGATGTCCAGTGAATAATATTATTTTCTTATAATTTAAAACTGTAAAATATATTAAGCATTCCAAAAGAAAATGAGTACTCTTATCTCATTTAAAACCTTATATAATTCTATAAAGAAAAGAGGACCATTAATGTTTGATTCAAAGATTATAGAAAACTGAGGTACATAAAATCCAATTTCTTGTTTAAACATTTGCTTAGGATTAAACATAAAGCCATCACCAGTCATTGGAACAGATGTCTTTTTGATTATTTTCAAATATTTAAGCAAATTTTATTAAGCCATAATCATTATTTTTTAATACCCTATACTTAAAATCCCAGATAATACTGCCAAAATCCTACGTGTGTAATTCCGTATTCTGTGTGGAAAAAGACTTTTAAAAACAAAGATAAATATAACCATTATTTATAAATGTGGATTTGTGGGACTATCCATATTTTAAACATTCATTTTTTTCTTAAGTAATCACTAGCATGGATTTTTTTCTGAGATAATTGCAAAATATCTGTTTTAGTCTGTAAACTCAGATCACTTGTAGTTTTATGATTGAGAAAAATGGAACACGATAGTTTTTGAGGGAGTTGGTTAGTATGATAAGAAAGATGTTACGTATATCCTACTTATGTTACAATTTATGTGTAGTTTTGTAGTTTTGTACTACTGTTTAGGTCAGAACTATGTTTAGAAAAAATACTGTACTTATGAATAGAAATATTTATTTAGTTTCTGTTTATGTGATCTGGGACAGCATTTTACTTTTTTATTTATTTGTTTTAAAGGGCAGAACTTGCCAGAAGGGTTAAATAATACACTGGCTACAATAAAGAGAGCTCAAAGAAAACAGAGCAGGAGGGGCAATCTTTACCCCTTATACTGTTGTGTAGATCATACTTCACCCGGTTCCTTGAGTAGGTAGACTTGCTTTCCACCTGTACTGCTTACCGTGGAGCTGGGGCAACTTAGAAGGTTCTTAGAATTCTGGAAGTTTGAAAAGTGACCATGAGTTGCAAATTTGGCTTTCTGGAGGTAATTTTTTATGACAAACCTGGTGGTTTGATGGAATGCTGAAACAACAGCTTTTAAGCCTTGGATAAGAATAGCCAATCTATTTCCTTTCCCATGGCTCCTTTTTCATATCCTTCAACTGGTGGAACGCCAATAAGAAGGCAACTTACTGTTGTAAACAAGAGGGCAAAGAGCAGTTGGGACAATGTTGAAAAAGTCAGGGGATTGGCTTTCTGAAATTATTGTTATCAGTCTGTATTTAAGTATGACCAGTTAAAATATATAGGCAACATGCTAAAATATGTAGGCCAAAAGGGCAATTAGAGAGAATGAAATGAACACTGGGCTGTGGGTCAGAAGACCTCTGTTCCAGACACTGGTTTGACATTTTCTGTTTTAGGTAAGTCCCTTAAAACTTTTGTAAGCCCTTTTTTTCCTAACTGTACCAACCAAATCTCTTTGTAAATGTTAAAAGTATTGAATAATAAAAGACTATGTAACTAGAATATATTTAGCATCTCAGTTCTATCACAAAATACATTTAATTCCCACCCCAACAACAACTTTTATTGCCTACCAAAATCGAACATTATTCTTATTAACTTTTATTATTTTTAAAAATCTCGCTACGTCTACAAACTGTCTCCATATTTATCTCTTCACTTTACTATAAACATAATATAATAATTCATGTTAGTGTACTATTTTGTGTTATTTTGCCCTTTTATAGCTTATCCAAATCTCACCCATCCTTCAAGGACCACATAAAATCCATTCTCTTCTAAAAAGCCATTACTGCCAAACACTTAAAACTTTTAGAATAGAACAAATTATCTACAAACTTGCTACTCAACATGAGATCCAAGGACCAGATGCATCAACATGCCCTGGAAGCTTGTTATTAATGCCCCAGCCCTGATCCTCTGAATCAGAACGTGCCCTTTAACAAGATTTCTTTCTTTCTTTCTTTCTTTCTTTCTTTCTTTCTTTCTTTCTTTCTTTCTTTCTTTCTTTCTTTCTTTCTTTCTTTCTTTCTTTCTTCCTTCCTTCCTTCCTTCCTTCCTTCCTTCCTTCCTTCCTTCCTTCCTTCCTTCCTTCCTTCCTTTCTTTCTTTTTTCCTTTAACAAGATTTCAAAGTGACTTTTTATGCACTTAAAGTTTGGAGAATCATGGGTCTGCTTCATTCAATTTGGAAAGTGAATTAGAAAATTAAAAACCCTGAAGTCCAGGAAAATGTTTTTTTTTAATCATCCCCAGAATACAGCGTCCTAGAAAATAAGTTTATTTACTCCCATTAGAAAGAGATATACTCTTATAAACTGCATTTGCAGAATAGGTATATTCTGATTCCTGAGTAATTGTGTATGTGGATACTTATGTCTTATGTATGACCATAGTATTTTTCCATTCAATACAAAGGAGCATACAACAATGATAAATGTCACATCATTTTCTGTGAAGATACCAAACCTTATGTCCTTTAAGAAGAAGAAACTAAATAATCTGTGCCTCATGGAAAGCTGAAATGTGATAATGCATAAACTATACTGAACGTTTCCATGTGGAAATGACCTTGGCCAAACAGAGAACCTTTATCAATATACTCTTGGACCCCTCTCATTTACAGTTCAAGAGCTTACCGACTGTAGTCTGGGGAATCTCAGTATCAAATAAGAGGATCTGAATTGGTCCTTTGTGTTCGTTCACAGGTTTCAACCTACATGTACAGAAGTAGATGGATCAAGCTAAATGGTCTCATGTTTTAGAAAGTTAATAGTTAATGTCTTATTAGATTACAAAAGTCAAAGATTCAAAAGTGATTATTCTAATATTGTATCCCAAATTATTACAAATGCTCGTTAGGCTAGATGCCAGTAGATAAAACTAAACATTGATATCTTTGCTCCCTTTCAGCTAAAGTTAGATGATCAATAATCACAAGATACAAATGATGTGTTTGGGGAAATTTGCCTGATTCATAGGAAAGCGAAGCGATGATTTATTCCACAGGATGCCTGCTGTGCTACAAATCAACCTGTCCGTTGGAGAAGTCTCTTTTCCAGCTAGTTGATATGACTCAGAGTTTTCAGTGTGATATAAGAGGCCAGCCAGAAGAGAACTATTAACCACACAAAATCATCAGTAAGGTCCTGCATAATTAGATCAGCTTATACATTTTAAAAGTAGTGAATACAAGAAGTTCAGTAGCAGGTCAGATTCTATCCTAAGCTAGATAAGAATGTTAGCCTGCCGAGTTATTCAACGTGGACGTTCACTGACAGAAAGGAGTTGTGGTATCTTCTTTTAAAATATCCATGTTCTTTGAATAGTACCAGATTTCTGTCCAAAATTGGTCTCTCCACTCTATCTGGTCCTGATGTTGGCATTAGCTGTGGGAGTACACTGTGTACTCATTTTAAAAGTTGTGTATTTTCTACGTATGCGATTGGAGGTTAAATTGAGAGAGGAGCGTATTGTACTGACAGTATAGATACTGATATCCTGGCATTTTAGACCAACAGGGAAAATCCTCAAGGTTCTGCCTTATATTTCCAGTTTCTGGATACCTTTCAGTTATTGGAACATTAGAAAGGTAGCATCCTGGCCTTATGGTAAATCTGTCTGACACTGAGTACAAAAACCCACTTAAGCTATATGAGCAGTTTTGTAAGGAGTATTTCATGTCACTCTTTATGGACATTAGGCTCTAATTTAAAGTTAAAGTGAGATGTAAGGGTTTCTAAAAATCACTTTGCTAAACAGGTGATTTACTGTTCTTTAAATGGAACAGTGATGGGCTTGATTTTTCTGTCAGAAGCAATTAACATGCCATACTTTAATTTTATTAGTTGAATGCATGACCTGCAATGGGGAAAGTTACCGAGGTCCCATGGATCATACAGAATCAGGCAAGATTTGTCAGCGCTGGGATCATCAGACGCCACATCGGCACAAATTCTTGCCAGAAAGGTAAAAGACGACCAACTCATGCCTCCGATGACTCTTTTTACAAACTGTTATTCGCTCCATGAAAAACTGCCGTATAAATCTTTGTATGATGTTATCTGGAAAGTCTTGGGCAAAGGGATTTATGATGAGGTACATGAGAATGATGGCTGCACTTTCAACTGGGCTTGGCTGACTAGATTACGATTCCAGAAATCAGGATGGTCTGGGACACAGGAGCAACAGTGGGATGTGGAAAGGAAGCATGAACAGGAAAAAGACAGAGGCCCATTCGGTAATGACCACTCTGACAAGTTTGAGCTGTAGCAGGAGGTGTTATTGCCAAATATAAGCCCATCTCCTAGAGCCACATCTTCAGTGACTTAGGTCAAATGGGCTCATATGTGTGACAATATGACAGAGGTCATTCCCATAGAAAGGGAATGAGATGGTAGAGCAGACAGTTCTTTAGCTGCTTTATTCTGGTGTATTTTGAGATTGCCAGTCTGGAGAAGTCAGAAGTAGGTGTTGAGCTTAAATGGTTAAAAAAACAAAAAGTCTACTTTGGCCCATTCATTTCACATGAAACATTTTAGTTGAAAAACAAATTCTCTTATTTTTATTATAAAAAATAAAAATACAAATAATTGCAGAGAAAACTCTATCCCTGCCTTTGTCTGGAAATTGCTGAAAGGTAATTTTGTCCTTTCTTCTTTCTCTTTTCGTTTATAGTTCTTCCAAATGAAATTAAAACTCTGCTTTATTTTTAAGTGCATCTCTCGTCTTTCAAGTGAGAGCAGAAGGGACATGGTAGCAATTAAAAGGAAGTCACCAATTCGGGCCCCTGTTAATTTAAAGGGAGGAGGGAGTATAGAGAAAGTGGTGTGATGGTTTGTCTCTTGCTCTGGTGGAGGTTAGGGCATGACCTATAAAGGTCTCTAGTTCCAGAATTGAGCTATCATTAGTAACAGAGCTATTGAAACCTATCTTTCAGTTTAAACTTTAAGCCTGCCATCGAAGAGGACCTGTTTTCTTAATGAGCATTTAACATGAGGTCATGTTTATGTAATCTATCCTTAATTGGGCTTTGTGAAAAGGGGATTTGGTTTGGGACCTCGCTATACTTGGTAGAATATAAAAGTTAATAGATTCAATAGTCCATTATTAGGCGTCCTCATCAGGTAAAACACACAGGACCTGTTTTTTCCCCAACTGGTAGTATCCGAGCTACATCAAAAGTTACTTTGTGAGCTGAGGGCTGGGTGGTGTTTCCAGGCAGATTTACATGACACTTTTCTTCGTGTGGTTTGCAGATATCCCGACAAGGGCTTTGATGATAATTATTGCCGCAATCCTGACGGCAAGCCGAGGCCATGGTGCTACACTCTTGACCCTGACACCCCTTGGGAGTACTGTGCAATTAAAATGTGCGGTAAGTTAGGATCAAATTTATTGCTTCCTTTTCCTCTCAGACTAGATCTAAGCAGGTGGTTATTAGTGAGACAGGTTAACAACTATTTTACTTGATGTTTTAATGTGTGTAGGTTTTAATATTTTAAAATGTGTTACATAATCCTACACAAACTTTTGAATTTCAGAGAGCCATTATTTTGTAAGAGGTAAATATGCAAGTGCACACATATCCACAAAACTTTTATACTTATTGCAAAGCGTAAGCATGCTCATGTTATCAAGAAATAGAAAAAAAAATCCAGAGTATGAGGAAAAGATCAGGGATGATATGCAGAATCATAATGCCATTAGGGCTGGAAAAGTTAGGACCTTAGATGCTTACCTTCCAGTCCTGTATCCTTTCCTTACCTGTATCTGTCCTCCCCAGACATAACATGAGCCATCAAGTGACTGTGAGTCTCTTCTGGTGCATGATAGAGGCTGCAATGGAGAAGTAGAAGTCTAGTGGAAGATTCTCACAGACAGCTTTCATCTCTAGCAGCTGATCCCTACTTCTATGGCTGTCCTTGCACACAGCCTGCATTCTGTTCCAACCTGTCTTTTCACAGTCCTATAGTCCTTTTCTATATACTGTCCTTTATCCCACCCTCCTGAATTTATGATAAAAAGCTTCTTTTCTCACTTGTTTTGTGGTATCCCTTCAAATCTGTATACTTGGTCTTCTCCATGGTCAACTCACACATTTTTACTCTTCTCTGAATTTATACTATTGGATAGTAATTAGATATAGATATGCTTTTATTTCTATGAGTACAGGTCTTGTTTATTCAACTGAATCTTAAAATGCTTTAAGACCAGTAGAATTACATAAATTTAGTAATTAAGTAATAATGTTATAAATTGACTTGATAATATAGTTATATCTTTATATATGTGTATATATTATATATTAGATAGTATCTATGTATTAGATATATCCATATATATGTATGTGTATATATATATATGTGTGTATATATATATGTGTGTGTATATATATATATATATATATATATATAGAGAGAGAGAGAGAGAGAGAGAGAGAGAGAGAGAGAGAGATAATATACATATAATCAGATACCAGCATCCAGAATGATAACTATACAACTATGAGGATAGTGACATGTATTTGTGTATTTCCCTAGAACAGCAGAATATTCCTTAGAACAAACCTAATTTAGTGTTATCTACCATATGATACTGCCAAGGTAAATCTCTCTCCACTTAGACCTGATAATAAAAGGAAGTGTTTTGGGCGACTCAAATAAAGCCCATAGAAAGGGGATGTGTCTGGCATACGTGAAATAACTGCAGAATCTGGAAGGCTTTTAATGTGAACAGAATGTTCCAAAGAAATTGAATCATCTGTTTGGTCCTTTAAAATCAAAGATGAGTCCTGTGACAGTGTTTCTCTATATAGGTTGAATTAGATTCACCAGTTGACTTTTTAAATCTTGTTCATCTTTCCATCATTTTAAACTATTCAGGTACAGTAACCCAACTGTTTTCCTTCCATTTTATTGTTATGTGTGTGTTAGGTACTCTTATAAATTGTCTCTGGAATAAGACCAGTATAAATACACACACACACACACACACACACACACACACAGACACACGCACACACATACCTGCACGTTCAACTTCCATTGGGCACACACACACCAAAAATATCCAAGTGTTGCCTTTCTCTTCGTTTTCCAACCAATCTTGGGTTATTTTTAAAAGACATTGGGAGAAGAAATAAATAGAATATAACACTTCTTAACTATTATATAGATATTTTTTCCCTTTCTGTCCAAGGAGGAGTTGGCTAATTATGCAAGTGACTTACAATAATTCTGATGGCTTTGTTAAACAGAGGGTGGTATTTATAGGATTTTAATTCTACGAAAATGGTGATAGAAGCCAAACCTAAACAGTTAAGAATAAAATAATCATTTGAGCTTTGGGAATATTTTAGAAGTAATTTATTACAGGGAAATTTTAGTTTGTGAAATTATAGAGAGACTACACTTTCATTCAAATAAATAAAAGTTGACATTTTGGAATTCTGGAAAGTATGAGATAATGTTTTATGAATATTCTTCCAAATATTTTGGCTTTCATATACAGTAAAACCTATAATAAAGTTCTCAGGTCCTTAGAAATCCCAGTGTTTCCTACCACATGACCCTCTACATAATATGTCAGTTTACTTCTTCAAGCTTTCTGTTACGTTGAGCCTGTGACCTCTACACCCTCTTGTAAAGAGCTTGCTTGATTAGGTCTGCTCTGCCTAGGGTAATTTTCCTTTAATTAATTCAAAGTCAACTGATTAGGGACTTTAATTACATTGGCAAAAATCTCATTTTTGTGAAGCTAATATAAGCTAATAAGCTAATAATCAGGGTGACTCTCCCATGATATTCACAAGTTCCACCCACACTTAAGAGGAGGGAGTTATACAGAGTATACACTGGTGGGTGGCAATCTTGGTTTCCACTGCAGTCTGCATACCACACACATATTTACATGCACTGGTTGTAACAGAATATTATCACTTTTTATTTGTATCATTCAGTTCATAGGCGGGCTTTGTGGTTATCTATGAGTCCTGACTGCTTGAATTCATTCTGAGTTTTCAATGTTTGAAGAAATAAATAAGAGTTGATTATGTCACTTATCCCCTCTACAGTTGAAGGAGGGTTTTTAAACTCTTGTTTCATTATATGATATCTGTATTAAAAAATGACAATTGCCACTATTTATTTAACACCTACAGAGAGGTGCTTTCCACCTATTATCAATAATCCTGATTTCAGTTTTACAAAATGGCTGTGATTATGCCAGTGAGGGAAGATGGGTGGAGTATCACTGCAATATTCAAGATATGGTAATTAGGTTGATATAGGTAGGGATGAGCTGAAAACAGAGAAATGGAAGAAGATAAAAAAAGATAAGATTGATGTGAGGCAGATCCAGTAGGAGCCAAAAGTGGCTCATCCAGTTCCCATGAGAAACCCTGAAATATTAAGCAGCGAGTGGTCTTATCTGATGTTTTGTGATCTAGAATAGTAGTCTCCAAATTGGTGTCAATGACACCCCAGGGAGCACAATGACTCTCCTGAAGGTCTGTGGGCATGGATAGCTCAAAGGGCTTAAATTCTGCCTCCTCTACTTCAGTGTAAATTCTTTCCTAAAGTCTTCTGCTTAAGATGCATGTTTTCCTAAGGAGTCACTCAAGGTCAACATCCTACCTTCCCATTCACAACCACTGTTTCCTACTTTATTGAGCAAAGGCAGACTGCATTCCCTCCTGAATTTTAATGTGGTGCATTGTCCTGGCGTGTAAAAACCTTGGGGGGCACTAAACAAAGAGATCTTTGAAAATACTGTACACATTGTTTATCATTTATATACTGGTTCCAACAATTATATAATTTGAATATATACACATGTATGTATACATACACATATATACACACATATATATGAGTGTATATATATACATATATACATATATACATGTCTGTGTTTATGTGTATGTGCGTGTTTAGTGAATGTGTGTATTTATCTCTTAGTATTTTGTAATCCAAGAAATTTTTTAAAATTAATTTCAATATACAAAAATCTTTCAGAAAAGTATGATGGGGCAAAGAATAAAAGACTCTCCAACAAAATAAAATACATCAGAATAACATTCTTTTAGTGAAAGGAGAAAAAACAAAGAAACAAAAAGCCAACAACATTTGAAGGCCACTGATCTAGAAGAATTATTATACACGCCGAGTAATTGGCATGGGGAGAGCTGAGGAAAGAGGCAGGTGGGTCTGATAAGATCTGATTTCAATAGGCCAGTAAGAAATAAAGAGAATGTGAACAAAGGCAGTAAGCTGCGCGGATAGCAGGGTGAGGAAGGATATGAACAATATTAAAGAGGTAGAATGTCCAGGATATAATGACAACTTGGATGTAGTGGGAGATGACATAGAGAAAGAGAAAAAGTCTAAAATATTTTCTACATTATTGGGATGCAAATTTGAGAGAATTATAAATTTGAGGAGAGAGATAATAAGTTTAGGTCTGCTTGTCTTGACGTGTGTGCTCATAGCACAGCTAAGTTCAGTCTTCTCTGAAGGTCATGCAAAGTCATACGTAAATACTAGTGATAGTGAACGCCTTGGGCATAGCAGCAATCCCAGGGAGTACAAGAACACACAAAGCAGGTTGTTTGTCCCTTTTCTATAGGACTCATTCAATAAATATGTTTTGAGTAGCTCGTATATATCAAATGCTTTTCTCAATGCTAGGGATATAGAAGCGAACAAAACAGACCAAAGTCTCTGTAATACAATTGAAATTTCAGAGTTGCAGCATGAACTAGTCAAGTGAAAGCTGACATTGCCTTGACATAAGGATATTCACACCTTTCTGAATCAAGGTTTTGCATACTGCTGTCAGTTGCTTTTATTTGTTAAAAAGCGGAATGAACCAGGAATTTGTTCTTGTCAGTTTGCTTCCAACCTTTTAATCTTACAATCTGTGTATCACAGAAAATGAAGGATGAACGTTGCTTATCACCTGACAATTGTGTGCCAGGGTGTTTCAGGACAGGCCTTCTCGGTTTTGATACCACATTCCTCAGGAGGTGTTGCCTACCCACACGGATGCAGCACACATATACTCTGGCTGTATAACTTTTCACAGGCTTCCAGGTATATGGAATTTTAAGACATTGCAAACACATAACAAGATTGGAGGTCCTGAATAGTGCCTAAATAAGTACTGACTTTCTTATGGTTTTCCTCTGTAATGACTTTATATTCTGAAAAACAGTTCATTCTAGAGATTAGTTCACAGCTTTTCAGGAAGAAGTAATATTTGTTGGGACTAATTGTATTTTCCTGAAGTGAACTTTAATAGCTCTCTGGCCTTAGAAAAACTATGTTGTGGTTGATGTCCCTTAAGAAATCTCATTGATTATTTAAATTAGTTGTTCACAAATTTCTTGGGCTAAAGATATCTTGACAACTTTAACATTATTGAGAGCCCCAAATTGCAAGTGTGGGTTAGGTGAATCAATATTCATTGTACTGGAAACTAAAACAAATTTTTAAAAATTCATTAATTCACTAAAAATAAGATTTTTGGATGTAATACACATATTATTTTAAATGAATTTTTTTCCAGAAAAACAGGAAAAACAATGGCATTGTTTTAGATTTTTTGCAAATTTAGATTTTTGCAAATTTCTTTCATACCACCTTAATTAGAAGAAGATAACTGAGTGTCTCATTTGTTTCTGCAGTCCATCTTTTGGAATATCATACATCAAGTGCATCTGGAAGTTCCACTATATAGAGAATAGTTTTCATCTCCTAGATCCCTGAAAGGATCTCCAGAACCCCAGGTGTTCCTCTGACAACAACTTACTTGCTCCATGTCAGACATGTCAGGCTGATGTAGTCCTGTTAGAATACACTAACCTGGATATACCTGTTAGCTGCTCCAGTTGTTTCCCACCTCTCATCACCAGCAGTTCACCTGGTTGGAGATTTCTTCTATTGTTTATTATCTTTATCTCTGATTTTCTTCATTTATGGTGTAGGATGGTCCAATCTGCTTTTGAAGCTCTCTTTTGCATGATTGTTACCACCATTTTCACAGTTTAAACTCCAAAAGCCTAGAATCACCTCAGACATGCCCTTTCCTTCATTCTTCACATTTGATCCCTCAAGATCTGTCAATTTTATCTTCTGTGTACCTCTTAAATGTGGCCATTACACTCCATAAGTGTCTTCTTTTTCCAAGAGAGTATTATTTTTCATCTTGAATAACCTTCTGAGTGGAGTTGTATCCATATTCACTATTTTTCCTCTCCAATCCCTTTCTCAACGCTGCAAAAATAATATTTTTAAAACCCTGAGTATAGCATTCCCCATCCCTAGCATACACCACACACACACACACACACACACACACACACACACACACACTAGTTAAAAACTCTTCAATCATTTCCTTTGATCTTAGGACAAGGAGAGACGAAACTATCTTTTACTCCCACACCTATATCTCTAACCTCATATACTACCACATTTCTCTCCATGCTCTCCGTTCCATCCAGTATAGTTTCCTTCCTATACCTCATAATTTTCCATTCTCATTATAGTTCCTTCAGACCTGCCATCTCCTCTGCCTTGAAGTATTTTCTCTTCCTTTCTCATCTAGTTGACAGTCACTCATTGTTCAAATTTCAACTCAGTTATTATCCCTTCAGTTATCATCTCTTCATTCAACTTCCCTAACTTGGTCAAATTCCTTCTTATATATTTATAGCACCATAAGCCTCTCTCTCCTTCCATGTGCTTCTTAGAGTTCAGTTTTTACATTTAGTTTTGAAATTATTTGGTTAATAGCTGTATTGGAATTTGTAAGCTCCAATAGATCAAGAACCGTGTCTCTTGTATCCCATAGTGCTTAGCACATAGTCTTGCACATGACAGAAGGTCCACAAATATTGCTGAATGAATGAATGTTACCTTCCTACACAATGGTAGCTTTCATTTTCTTTTTGTGTCTCCTGGAATTTCTTCTATACTTCTTGGTTTTCATGTGAAAACTTGACTTTTGTCAAGACATTGTCTACCGGGAAGATTTGCTTCATACCTTCTTCCCATCATCTCAACTCATCCTCAGGTTTCATGCTTCCCTGA
Source organism: Rhinolophus ferrumequinum (assembly GCF_004115265.2). Classification (NCBI taxonomy): domain Eukaryota; kingdom Metazoa; phylum Chordata; class Mammalia; order Chiroptera; family Rhinolophidae; genus Rhinolophus; species Rhinolophus ferrumequinum. The sequence goes on from NC_046303.1 coordinate 42,568,158, forward strand.
ACTAATTTTTTTCCTTTGTTTCTTGTTGTCTTGATGGCTTTTCCTTTACAAACAAAATAGATGAAACTTTTAATATTTTACCTTATTTTTCTCCTCCCAGTTATTTTCCTTATTATTTCTTACACTTCTAGATATGTAAGTGTCCAGATACATTTTAGTTTTTAACAACCTTATCGAGGTATAAATGATATAAAAATGTTTATAAGTTTAATGTATACAATTTGATGGATTTGGACATATCCATAAACCCATGAAACCATCTCCACAATCAACATAATAAACCTATCCATCAAAGTTTCCTCTTGCCCCCGCCTTTGTGTGTGTGTGTGTGGTAAGAACAGTTAAGTTGAGATCTACTCTCTTAACAAGTTTTAGTACCCAATACAGTATCGTTAACTATAGGTAGCATGTTGTACAGCGGATCTCTAGAGTTTATTCATCTTGCATAACTGCAACTTTATACCTGTTGAACAACTCCCCATTTCTGAATTCTGACCTAGGCAGATCTTTGATAGCTAAGATTTCTATTAAAAATATTGTATGAACTAAACTGTGTCCCTCCCCCCACATTCATACGTTAAAGTCTTAACCCCTACTGTGTCTATATTTTGAGATAGAACTTTTAGGAGGTAATTAAGGTTAAATAAGGTCTTAAGGGTGGGACCATAATCTGATAGGATTCAATGCCTTATAAGTAGAGGAAGAGAGAGAGATCTCTCTTTCTCTACAATATAAGGACACAGCAAGAAGGTGGCCATCTGCAAACCAGGAACCAAGTTGGCAGGCACTTGATCTTGGACCTCCCAGCTTCCAGAATTTTGAGAAAATGCACATCTGTTGTTTAAGCCACCCAGTCTGTGGTATTTTGTTATGGCAGCCTGAGCAGACTAATACACGTATGTTGCCACTGGTAATAAATAAAAGAATCCTTCCTTCTAGTAACCAAGGTACACTGGGGTCATTTTAAGAGAATATCTAACCTTTTCAAATTCAGTGTATTTGTATGTTGGGAAAATAATTTTAGGAAATTATTTTCTTTCTTAAAGAATGCTGATTATTTTTGTGAATTGTATTAATTCATCCATGCCAGAACAGAGATCTGTAGAAATTAAATATTCTTATTGTATTCTAAGTCAGGAAAAAAACAATGTTATCAATACCCTTCCTCAAGGGAATGATCTTGTACTTGGAGGTCTTTTCCAAGTCTTCTACTAAGGAATAAGAGTACAGAATTGAAGACCTTTCATAAAAGTCTTTTCTCTCGAGCATTTTATACCAGAAAAGGCTTGGATAAAGCCCAGGGAAGTTTCAGATAGGAATGGTATATTCACATGGAAAGCAAACATGCAAGCAATTTGAGGTTAGCACTTTGGAGGCCTTTATACTACTTTCCCATGTCAATTTTAAAACAAGAAGCTCTTTAAATTTACATTGAGCCTGATGCTGTTCTTTGTGGTCCCAAAGAATACAAGTCTGTTGACAGGAGAGTAGCTTTACATACTGCCCCCAATCTCCCGGGACCATCGTAAAGTAAATCCTACATTTCAGTTGCTCTTCAATAGCTGGGAATAAGAAGTGGGTTGGGTTCAACTACTCCAAGGAATAAGCAGGTATTTGTCTAACAGCCTACGAAGCAACTTGTTCTTATCGGTAGGCAAAAGAACAGCAATAGCTTCATCACCACTGAGAAATCTAGATGTTTTTGTGGGTAGGCCAAATGTCGATGTAAGGATGTACTTATCCTCCATGTAAAGCTTACAGAGCCCTGGGTGTGACTCTCTGTAATATGCATGTGCATTTGCATTCTCCAGTTGCCTTGTGTGGACCTCCATCAGGGCTGTCTGGTCTCTATAGGGATTTAGCTAGCTTTTCACAGAAAAAATGGATCAGGTTTCTTAGTAGTCATATTGTTCTACTGGTCTCTTTTTTGAGGGGCCAGATGCTTGTCTCAAGAATTGCATCACAGTTAATGTTCATTCTCTCAAAAAATCTACTCAAACCTTAAACTTCCCTATTAGCAATCAGATCTTAGCACATCCACACCAGCAAAGCGAAATTAATGGTCCAAGAGACACCCATTGTATTTGATTGTGTTCTAACAGGAAAGTAAAAAATTTCAAGAGCAAATGTTGTTTTCCTTAAAACATTTCCAAACAGAAAACTTTGTGTCAATCAACAAAGAAACATATTCCTCCACTCACAGGCCACTGAGGATCATAGAAATATCTTCACATGTGCTCCAAAGGGTGTCACTACTGACACCTCTGGCAAATGTTTTATTTGGGAGGAACTCTCAAAAGCTTTCCTGGTATTTCAGTGTGAACTTGGTGGACATAATTTGCAAAATGATTTGTGTACGTGGGGATGCACTATTTCAAAAACCTGTTGCTTTGGCTAGATTTGATCAGCTTTAGCTGATATTTGGGCATGTTTCTGTGCTTATTTAACCCTTCACTTGGCCACCAGAGACTTCAAATCCTTTTCTTGATTCAGGTGCCGTGTTGAAGTATTACATCCAAAGGAATAGCTTTCTCAACATTTAATAGCCCTTTCCAAATTAATTGGTATAAAACATTTGTTTTGTTTTTGTGCCAAGGTTTGACATTTATATGGTAGGACAGCTGAAGAAGTCTATTTTATTGCCATTCAGGAATAATTCATTTTGTTTGAAGAGTAAGTATGTACATGGGCAGCAAAATCAAACATTTGTATTACAATCAAATGGTCTATGGACAAATTATTCATCATGGTCTTCATCCTATATTATTCATTAAGCAGCTGCATGTGTCTCATAATAACTTACTTATTGATGAACTATTTGGTATCTTGTACAAATATATCCTTTTTGCTTATATTATTTATTCTTATACATTGCGACTAGAATTATGTAGTTTTGTTTATGGGTTTACTTTTAGCAGCTGAATTTCAAATGGGATAAATATAGATGCGCTAACTTTAGAGGGTACTTTATAGTTAAAGAAAAATACTAGTTAAGAATATATAGTTAAAAATAAGATAAATATAAATAAAAAATAAATATAAATAAATATAATAAATATATAGTTAAAAAAATACTGAATACTCGTAGTTTGTAGTTAAAAACATAAGTACTATTTCCATGGAATTAAAACACAAAAATAAGTAAAACCTTTAAGTTGTTTGAAGTTATTATATATAAATTTACAGATACTTATAAAAGACAAAAAATAATATTATTATTTAGATCCTTTATGTCTTGTCGAGACTGTCATAGTTCAGACTGCTATAACTGAATACCACAGACTGTGGGGCTTAGAAACAAGACATTTATTTCTCACAGTTTGTAGTCTGGGAAGTCCAAGATCAAGGTGCCGGCAGATTCGTAACTGGTGAGGGCCTGCTTCCTGGTTCACAGATGATTGTCTATTTGCTGCGTCCTCATATGGTGGAAGGGGTTAGGGAACTCTAGTACTAATCCCATTCACAAGGGTTCTGTCCTTATAACCTAATCACCTATCAAAGGCCCCCACCTCCTAATTCAATCACATTAGGAATTAGGATTTCAACATATAAATTTGGAGGAGACACAAATAGTCAACCTATAGCAAGTCCTAGTGAAAAGTCTTATTTATTCTGTACCATGTTGTATTTTTATTAATGTGCAGTAATTCTTTGTATTCTGTAATTTTTGCAATTTTAAAAGGTTTTAGTTTCTACCTCCAAATTGGAAAATGTCAAACGATCCAAGTTATTTAATCCAAATCCAAAATTTTGATTTTTATTTAAGCATTTTAACTTGCATTGTCTTTTTGTGAATATTCAGTGACTTCTTAAGATAAGATTGTATCAAAGGTTTTAAACTATACCAATCAAAGTTTAGAAAAAACTGTTCAGTCTAATTGTTCAGATGATGATTCTATGATTCCTACTTTTAAAAGTAAAAGATCCTTTAATTAAATCTTGTTGGGGACCTCTGTAGTCAAGGTGCAAAGTTAGGGTCAACAATACAGGTCTCTGAACCTGACAATCAAATATTAGTGGATCAATCAGCAATGAAATATTTTCCTCAATATTCTTATATAAGTGGCCTTTTCTTAGACTTAGGGTTTTGAAATATAGATATTAAGTCTCATAGAGACGCCCAAATTTGAAAACTTTGCCCTCAAATTAGAAAATATTTAGTTTCTTCTAGCTTTTATATTTTAGCATTCCTCTCAGTATCGTCTGATGATCATGCGGTTGCTTATTCACTGAATTTTCTCAGTATTGATTTCCTAATAAACCATGATAATATTTGTTTAATTACCTTCCCTTTTATAAATAGCAGTGTATTTAAAGTGTGGTGTTTTTTTTTTTGAGTTAAAAGTTCTGTGTATTATTTCATCTTTTAACTGTTCTGGGTCATTTCTACAAGAGTATCACTTTTAAAAAGGTATTTATGAAAAATTACTTTGAAAATGCAACTATTCTTGTCTAATAACACACTTGAGAAATGACATCTGATGTTTAATCTTATGTGGACACTGTAGGCATAATGTTTTGCTCTCTCACCTCAACATAGCCATGGTTTTACAATGAGAAGTTACATTTACCCAGTGGAAGAAACAGCCCTCTCAACCTGCTTGCACATTTAGAAATTCCATCAAATAATAGCCAAATCCCTAATCATCTCTGAATACCATATTCCTTTTTTTTTCATTTTTTAGGTTAGTATCTGGCAAATCACACTGTTGTCTGAGGAGATGGGCCTGTTAATCTCTGAGGGGCTCAGCTTCCAACTAGGTTATTGGGGAAATGTGTTGGGCCCATATCGAGCCAAAAGTGGCCCTCACTGACATCAGGTCTCATCAAGACTGGGGTTTTTGGTTACATGTTCACAGTGTCAAAGTCATACTTGAGCCTGGGAAATAAGCCCCCCAAACTAGCTTTAAAATTCCGTGCTCTCCAACTTTAAAAACTGCTCTCTAAAGAATTTTTCACTGTATTTTCCTTCTAAATATATGACTCCTTCAACCAGACTTTTAGCGACAGATAAGTTTCCTTTAAGACCAAGATTTTGTATATTTTGTTTGTGTGGGTTTTTTTTTCTTTTCCTTCTCCTTCTCCATCTCCATCTCCATCTCCTTCTCTTTTTCCATCTTCTTCTTTTTTTTTTGTACATTAAACAAAAGCTGCTGATGACTTTCTTTGAACTGTCCATGTGAAACTAATGAGCCATGTGAAAAAAATGAGTCAGTAATAAACAAATAAAACAAAACATACACAAATAGGTAGGAAACTAAAAGAGCTGAAGTACCCAAGACAGGCAGTGTGTTGGTGAGAAGATTAATGGAAGTGTTTTTGCTTTGGTTGCCCTAACTCTGATTTTTCTCCATTGTCAAGATTCTGAGTCCTGACCAAAGTCACAATTTTTTTTTTTTTCCCCAGGAACTTGTGCCCAAGAAGTGGGGTAATCAAAACGTTTCTTCTTAAAATGTTAAGCTAATGAATTGATAGATTCCTAGGGACATTTTGTCTTCTTTCACATTATAGTTTTATAACTAGATATGAAATACGTCAGTACAAGCTTGACCTTTTACATGTTTTAACATTATCACTCTTAAAAGACCTTCTACCCCATAACCTCCTCAAATCATTTAACAGTAAACTCAAATCATCAGAAACATAGTAGCTTAGTGGCATTTGTTTTGATGAAATAGAGTTCCTCAGGACCTATGAAATCCATCTTATTTTCTATTTCATCAATGAGCTTTAGGTGTGAAATTGCTCTACCCTCCTACCCCCCCAAAAAACACAAAGAGGTTTAGATAAGATTAAAATCATAAAGGATTTTGTTAACCAGCACCAACTTTTTCTTTTTTTTTTTAACTTTTTTTATACAAGTAATTTCTCCCAGTACAAGAATTTTTGTTCTTTCTGAACTAATGTGTAATATATATATCTATATATATATGTCTGTAATATATATAAATATATATTTATATATAATATATATTATATATATTAATATATTATATATATTTATTTATATAAATATATATATGTAAATTCTCTAGGCTATCTACTCTCAATGACCATTTTATGGGTCAATCTTTGGACACTTTCTTATCTTTATTTGAATTTCCTTTTAATTTAGGATAATTCTGAGCCACATTTTTTTTTTCCTTAAAGTAGATAAATAAGAAAAAGCACATTGTAAACTGAGCTGAAGAAAAGTTATTATAAGGGCAATTCGTAGAAATCTGCATATAGAACATATTCCAGTGATTGGGATAGTCATTAATTAATACTCCTTTTTTCACAAAGTTTCATAGTATAATTCCAAACTTACGCTCTACATAGTTTGCATGGAATTTAATGAAATAAAGCATTCGGCTGCATAAGGTAGTAATTATTTGCAAGAAAGATATAATTTAAATAAACTAGAGGGGCCACTTTAAAAGAATTTACGCTATTAAATATGGAACACTTTATAGACATCCTAGCCTCTGAAGTCATGTCTAATTTTGACCTCTCTTGGAGAAATGATATGTCTAATTCCAGAATGGATGAATCAAAGACATTTATTCAATTCTTAAACTGTCCTAGAGTATGTCACTTTGAATTTTACACAGAGGCATCTTTAATGACCATATAGATTGTAAAGGAAGCTGGGGAGTTTACACTATTGACCCATGAACATTTTCACGTCTGCTTTGAGAATGTATATGAATTTCAGTTGGTCCAGAAGGTTTTGAATTATATTTTGCTTAAGTGATTAAACATTATAGACAAAAAGAAAGAGTCCAAGTTGTGGTAAAAATTTAATTTGGTACTTTTTTTCACTATGTTACTGAGATTTTCATGACCCTCATAAAGTGTGGTAAGCCTTGCAGTTGGACTAAGAAAAAAAGCAAGAAATAAATCTGCTTAGGAGCATCTGATTTTTGTGTTTTTTTTAATGGCAACAAGTTGATTAAAAAGAAAATTTTAACATATCAACTCAGAATATATTTATTATATTGAAAGAAAACCATGGTTCATACCATTATCAACTTTATATGAATTTAAGCAAACTAATTTTAGGAATAATTGTACAATTATTTTAGAAATACTATATATTCAGTATAGATAAGTTATAGTGACTTATGAAAGTAAATGCCTTTAAAATTTTTTTAAATAACAAATTTAGTGTTTGAAAGGAAAATTGTAATGGAGATAGTAATAATGATAAATTGTTTTTCTTAATAAATGTGCTCTGTAGACTAACATTAATTTTCCTTTTCTTACATGTTTTAATGACCGAATTTAAAGCAAAGTGCTTTTTAATTTCTCTACTTGGTCACAGTATTACTCATAGATGTTTTTCCATTTCCATTGTAATAAAAGTGATTTTTTAAAAACCTATATAAACATGAATAGAGAGATTTTACATCTAATATTAAGTATTATTAGATGATGCTTTTTCAAATGCTTCTATATAAAGCCAAGCTAAAATATTCTGTCTTATAAGCAGAGGAATTTCACAGTTGAGTCCACCATATCAACTCACTCCTTTAGGTTGAGTGTGATAGTAATAATGATTTTTTAAAATTGAATTTTTTGTTCCACTTAATTAGTATGAAAACTTATGTGACAGAAAACCTTGGTAATACCAATGCAAATGAACTCTCAGAAGTAGTTATAGGTTGAAAGATTTTATTTAGTTTATATTTCTTTTTACCAATAGCTCACAGTACTATGAATGACACGGATGTCCCTTTCGAAACAACTGAATGCATTAAAGCTCAAGGAGAAGGTTACCGGGGCACCATCAATACCATTTGGAATGGAATTCCATGTCAGCGATGGGATTCCCAGTACCCTCACCAGCATGACATAACTCCTGAAAATTTCAAGTGCAAGTGAGTAAACTAGGAAAATATTATAAATTTCAGTATGCCCTGTGGGAAATGAGGCAGGGTAGTTATTTTTTACTAGTTTCTGTGTTATTGATCCTCAAACTTTAGTGTGCCTAGGCAGGTTGATTCACCTAGAGATTTTGATTTGTTAGGTCTGCTATTTGGACCTCAAATATGCATTTTTAATAAACATTCTAGGTGATTCTGAATCAGATGGTTGATGTACTATGCTTTGGGAAACACATCCCTAGGTTTCAGATCACAGTTTTGTTTTTGCAGCTTTGTTCTATTTAATAAACAGATAAATGGTAATAATAACCAGGCAAATTTCAAACTAGTGCCTTTTTAAATCTTTGTATTAACTTTAGGGGATATTATGTATTGTTTTCTCCTACTAGATGAGACATACCTTGATTTCAGTCAACACTGTACACTGAGTTTTCAACGTTAAAACAAAATTATTTTAAAAATTTTAAAGGAAGGTTTTCTGTTGCTTAAGATTTGCTTTAAAAAATGGAGAAGCAAAACAATTGTTTAGATGAATCAAGTCAAAGAAACTGCCCTTTAATATTAATTATATAATTGTATGTGCCTTCTCTGTGGCTGAGCTTTTCGCCACTTGACTTTTGCTGGACAGACACAGTCACAGTGCCAAATGTTTTTAAATTGTCCACCTTGTTATGGGGAACATAAAATGATTGCTTTTGAGATTTACAACACACGTGTCATTCATAGAGGCTTTGCTGAAATAGCACCTATAAATAACATATATTGGCTTTATATAATTGGCTTTTAATAAGAGAGCTTAACATTTCAAGATGGAGAACTGAGTACTAGTTGGCCCATTCACTGGAGAGAGGAGATATATTATGTTCTTGTTTTTCGGTTTTTGGTTTTTTTTAGTTAATTTAATGTACTTAGTAAATATTCATCTGTTATGATTTTTTTATTACCTTATAATAACAAAGTTGTAGTTGTCATTCTGGGTTTATTTCCCACCATTTTCTTCACAAAAATTCACTCTCTTTTCCTGACTCATGTGTTTTACACATCAGAAACAAACATCAAAGTAGAGAAAGCAGAGAAAATGAGAAAATATTAGTTAAGAGAGGCACAGAAGACAGTCTCAGTGCCATTCACACTTTTTCTTAACTTCTAATGACTGGCAATACATAAAAAATCATGTATGTGCAAATACCCAATGAGCTTAATTTGTAAGAAAAAGAGTAATTATAGAAACTTAATTCACACATTTCACAGTTTAAAATTATCAAAAGATTAGCTGTTATTTGTTGTCAGAATTTAAGCCATCCTTTCTTAATCTAGTCATTTGGTCAAGATAACCAAATATAAATATCAAAAAGCAAAAAGTGAACTATGTTATAAAACAGATAAAATCTGACTCAACATTTTTCTCAGAATATTGATGCATTTACTATTTGTGGCCTAGCAGAGAATAGTGTGCTGGTCAGGTGTCTCTGGTTGTATTAAACATTGCCTCATACTAAGACTCTTTATAAATGACAATATTTAAAACTATAACTCAACTACACTGCCTGTGATGAATCTACATGAATCACTTAATCATTAATTTGTTGTAGTAATTGTAAACAATTATTTCTTCAAGTGAGAGGAAAGATCTAAGAAAAAATATTTGGGCAGACCTTGACTCTCATTCTTGCTTAATCTAGATGAATGAGGTACTTCTAGATACAGATTTTTAAAGTGGACCAAAGCTAAGACTTTTGTTAGCCTTAGATTTCTATTTAATTATCTTGCCTTAAATGAACAACTTAAAATAATTTAACTAAGCAATTATTCATCTAAAATTGCAAATTTGTATAAACTTTATGTATAATCAAGTGCACATATTTTTGTACTGACAAACTTTTGAAACATAAATATAAATTGGTTAAAAGAAATAAAAGATTTTCTTTATCTTCCCAGTTAATAAGTTTATCATTTTATAAGAAGGTTTAAAGACTTGAATATGGGTGATAACTATGAAAACTTGCTATACTATGCCTTACTTATTGGCAATTACTGTTCTGATAACCTTAAATAACGCGGTTTGTGTCAGGACCTATTTTGACTAGATAAACTATTATTTATGATTTTATAACCAAACCCAACCTTCTTCTTTAAAAACATCTCAGTTTCTAATTGTCAATTTGGGTGCTTCTAATTGCACCTCAGTCATATAAATAATAGAGTTTCCAGGAGATTAAATATAAATTTTGTTAAGTTATTAGTCATGGATCCTAAGAAAAGAAAGCACATACTTGCTTCAAATTAGAGAGCATTCTTCAGGAAAGAAAGTAACTCATAAATTCAACATTTCATTTAATGTGGACCTTATAAGGTTCACATTAAAATCCCTTTACATACAGAGAATATTTATATAGATGTTTTTTTCTTATTGAGAACTCTAAATGTTTAATAAATCACTGGTAAAATAAGGGATATACAGTTGACAACTTCTATACCATATTTCTCCGAAAATAAGACCTAGCTGGACTATCAGCCCCAATGAGTCTTTTGGAGCAAAAATTAATATAAGACCCGGTCTTATTTTACTATAAGACCAGGACTAATATGATATAATATAATATAATATAATATAATATAATATAATATAATATAATATAATAATACCAGGTCTTATATTAATTTTTGTTTCAAAAAACGCATTACAGCTGATTGTCCGTCTAGGTCTTATTTTTGGGGAAACAGGGTAGTTAGGTTTTCTGTATTATAATTAAGCCTTCATTTTACAAAAATATTTGTAAAGATTCAAGTAACTTCTGAAAATCAAGACATTACTACTTTATAATTAAAATAAATCTATGTAGCAAATTAAATAAATCAAGGCAATACAGAATTCATGGAAGAAATAGCTATCATTTTTTTGTGACAAATGTTTGCATAGGTGGAACTTTCATTATAAATGAGAGTAGTTAATAACTATTACTAATAGTCTTTCTTCTACAGAGAGATACATGTTGTTTTTATATTATATATGGGCCATGAAAACATAATAAATAGGTCGGTTTTAAAAAATTGTAACAGTTGAGAGTACAAGTCTTGAGAACGAGAAGAATGAAGGGGTACTATTTCTCTCTTTCATGGAACAGTAGTGTTTGTGTGGAACTCAAGGCATTGGAAATAAAAGAATACTGACATCTGACAGCATTTATTTTAGTAATGGGGCATTGTCAGTTGTGTATATTAAATTCTAAATTGTTACAACTACCCTAAAGCTAAAACTTAGAATTATATTTATAGACAGGCATACATTCTGGGGTTTTAGAAATGTTAACTCCATCAGTGTAAGAACTCGTGAAATTTACATTAACAAACTTCTTCTCAATAGGGACCTAAGAGAAAATTATTGCCGAAATCCAGATGGGGCTGAGTCACCCTGGTGTTTTACCACTGATCCAAACATCCGAGTCGGCTACTGCTCCCAAATTCCAAAATGTGACGTGTCAAGTGGACAAGGTAATAGTTGACATTTTGCAGTGTGGGCCTGATTAAATTCAGGGGAAATGCCTAAAAGAAAGTTCACATTTTACAGAAGATCTACTTCTCATTGTACTGGTTTCGCTGGCTAGTAGCAAACAAAGTCACCGAGTCTAAAGTTGGATTTTTCATATTCATTTCTTCAACATTTATTTATTTATTTTACTGTGTGCCAGTGCCAGGCATAGTTCTGGGCACTGGAGATATACCATTAAAGAAAACAAAATTCTCTGACCCCATGGAAATAATTTCTAGCAAACAGAAAACAAGCAAAATGAAAAAGGAGGTGGGGATTGTAAGTTAGTTTGTAGTAAGTGCTAGAATGAAAAATGTCTCAGTCAGGAGAAAGGCGTGTTGCTATTTTATATTTCAATTGTTTGGGAAGATCTTACATATTAAGGTAACATTTAAGGAGGAACTGAGAAAAGTGAGGGAACAGCATGTGTACGATGTGCAAACATTTATAAAGAGCATTCTCAGTAGAGAAAATCTGCAAACAAAAATGACATGAAATGGGAGAGTGCTTGAAAAGTTTCAAGGAAAGAAACAGCACATCTTGTGACTAGTACAGAATGAACAAGATAGAGAGTAGCAGGAGATGAGGATACAGAGCAATTGGACTAAAACTGCATAGGGTGATTGTTTCAGTAATTCAGGCAAGAGATGAGAGTGGCGTGGACCTGAGTGTTAGCAGTGGTAGCAGTGGAGATGCTGTGTAGCAGGGTGGTTTGGGAAAATCACCATTGTACCTGGAAACATAGATGCCATTGAAGATAATTGCTTCAGGGAAAAGTAGTAGAGAAAAGTCAGACTGAAATAGGTGTAAAAAAAAGAAATCATTTGTCAAAGATTAATAATAATGTTGGGCTCTGGGCATTCATTGGTATCTATGAATTCAGAGTTATGATTTTTAAATAATCATATTATTTCACATAAATATAATTTTGGTGGTTATGGTCATGGTCAGTCCTGAATTATCCCAAAAAGGCTAAGCCAAATTTAAAGCTTCATTTCATAGATTTTTTTTTTTCGCCCTATACATACTCTTCCATCCTTAACTTTTTTCTCAGTGACATTTTGCATAAAAAACTGAAACAATCCTAGAGGGAAGAAGGGATGAGTTCCTTTTCAGTCAGTTTCACTGTTCTTTGGCAGATTTAAAAGCTCAGCTGGAAATAAAATTAAAACCAATGACTACGGGAGGTTTGGTACCAACTGGATCTTCTTTGTCCCTGTGTTGTTCACTTAATTATTGATAATTTATAAGTGATAGAAGCAAATTAGAACAATTGTTTTTATAAACTTCTGGTGTGTATTAAGAAACTTTTATGTTGTTGCAAATAGTAAGATTTCATTCTTTTTTATGGCAGAGTAATGTGTCATTGTATAAATGTACCACAATTTCTTTACCCAATCATCTATTGATAGGCATTTCAGTTGTTTCAATATCTTGCCTATTGTGAATAGCGCTGCCATAAGCATAGGGGTACATATATTTTTTGAATTAGTGTTTTGGATTTCTTTGGATAAATACCCAGGAGTAGAACTGCTGAGTCATAAGGCAGTTCTATTTTTAATTTTTTGAGGAATATCCATACTGTTTTCCATAGTGGCTGTAACAATTTACAATCCAACAGTGCACGAGGGTTCCTTTTTCTCTACATCCTTGCCAACACTTGTTGTTTGTTGATTTATTGATGATAGTCATTCTGACAGAAGAGAGGTGATATCTCATTGTGGTTTTTATTTGCATTTCTCTGATGATCAGTGACATTGAGCATCTTTTCATATGTCTATTGGCCATCTGTATGTCCTCTTTAGAGAAATGTCTCTTCATGTCCTCTGCCCATTTTTTAATTGGGTGGTTTGGGTGTTTTTTTGTTTTTTTTTTGTGTTGAGTTGTATGATTTTTAAAAACAAATTTTGGATGTCAACCCCTTATCAGAGGTATCATTGGCAAATAATCTTCTCCCATTCAGTAAGATGTCTAAAGAATATTATGCTAAGTGAAATAAGTCAGGCTGAGAAAGACAATTACCATACGATCTTACTTATACATAGAATCTAAAGAACACAATAAACGATCAAACAAAACAAATAGACTTGGAGATACGGAGAAAAAACTTATGGTTGCTAGATGGGAGGAGGGGTGGGGGATGGGGTAGAAGGTGAAGGGATTAGAAAGTAACAATTAGGAGTCACAAAATAGTCTTGGGGATGTGAAATACAGTATGGGCAATATAACCAATAGTGCTGTATAGATTCTGTAGGGTGCCAGATGGGTACTAGACTTATCGAAGGGATCACTTCATAGATTGTGTAGATGCCTGACCACTGTGCTGTGCACCTGAAGCTGATATAGAATAATATTGAATGTCAACTATAATTAAATATATAAATATGTATACATACATATAGTTGTCACGGGATATAAAGTACAGTGTAGGAATACAGTCAATGATATTATAACAGTTATGTACAATGTCAGAGGGGTAGTAGATTAGGTTATCACTTTGTGAGGGATGTAAATGTCTAATCATTATGTTGTTTTATAAATCTGAAACTAATATAAAAATTAAATTAAACTAATGCCTTCAAAAAAATGCATCTTGAATTCTCACATCAATACTGTTGGAATCTCTAAATGAGGAAAGGTCCATTTATAAACCTTGAAGAGAAAAAGATACCTTTAAGTACAATATATATACTGTATTCACCAAAGGATCAGGTAATAGAATATGAAAATTCTGCCTTTTGGAAGTTAAGCAGATGTTATTCCTTATCTAATAGGTACACACATGAATAAATGAAGACATTTGTTTCATGGAATTTAAATACCTTGCCTAAATCCTCAAATTAACACAGCTGGGATTGAATCTAACTCTCCTTAAAATGACCTTCCTATTACTCCACACTTTCTCCCTTTCATTAATACTTTAACATATAGTTTTTTAACATATTATTTTTCTTTAGTAATATTGTATATCATACATGTAACAATGTGTAGGCTCTGTGGGGCAATTTAAGAATGGAGAGGTCTTACTTGAGAGACACTGTTAGCCAATTCAACATTCGGCTGTGAAATATTAACATACAGTTATGCTATTGTACGATATTGTCAAGGTAATGGTATGCATTGTTACATATGTGATATGTATGCATGCATGCACACATACATGTGCACACACACACACGAAAAGATGTTGCTTTTATCCTTCTCCATATAATAGAAAATAAAAGTTTGACATACAGATTGATGAGTTAGAAAGTTTCTCAAATCTTGCAGTACCTGAATTAGTATATATATGCTATTCTATTTGAATATTAAATAACTCTTAAAAAACTGAAACTGCAGAAGTTCTTTAAAAATACCAATAAAACAAACTTATTAGACTATATAAGATATACTTAAGACAGTAGAGAGAAGACAATTCACAGCTTTAAATATTTACTTCGATATCAAAAATAATGAAGACAAGTCAATGAAATTTACAACTCAAGGAATTGGTGAGAAAAGTCAACCAAAAGCAATATAAGAAAGAAAAATAAATGATGATAAAAGCGGATGTTAATAAGGCAGAGAAAGAAAAAGAGAACTAATGACTAAAGCAAAATAATGTTTCTTTGAAAAAATTAATAAAATAGACAACACCTGCTGTCTCAAGAAAGGAATATATATATATATATATATATATATATATATATATATATACACAAATATATATATATACACACACACACACATATATACACATATATATATACATATATACACACATATATACACACATATATATACATATATAAAGCATATATATGCTTAATTATTTTTAAAAATTATAAAATATAATTATTTAGAATGTATGTTATAGATATTATTTAATTATAAAATATTATTATCAAGAGAGATAACCATTAAAATAGGAAAAGTAGTAAACATAAGATGCTATTTTATACATCATGGAAAAAAACTTTGAAAATAAAAATGAAATGGCTTGAATTGCCCCTGGTAGAGATAGAAAGTTTAAATAGACTGATTCTTATAGACAAAATATACAAATTTGTTAATGAACTACTCTAGCAAAAATATACCATGTCTTGATGAACTCACAGACCAGATAATCTCAATGCTAAATAAATTGCCCTGTAGCTTAACAAATACAGTAACACTTTCAAATTATTTTTATGACAGAATTATAACATTGATATCTAACATGATAAAGATAGCACTGAATAAAACTATAGTCATATCTCATTTGTTAATATTAATATACAGATACTAAATGAAATTTGGATGAATGGTCCAATAAAGAAACCACCACTTACTTGATCAGGAAACATTAGAGACATTCGTAATAAGGTAAAAGAAAAGAAAAACAAGAATCTCTGCTATCTCCTTTAACATTGTAAATATAAGTTATTGTATTTCCCTTTAACACTCTATTGGAGATATTATTGCATACAACTAGATAAGAAAGCATATTGATTGGGTAAAAAAGCAAAAGACCTCTGTTTATGTAAATGATATAATAGTAATATATTTGGAAAACTGAATTCAAGTAATATAAAATTTCACTAAGGTAGCAGCACATACAATTAGTGTACAAATATCAATAGCATTATATATATGAGTTTGAAGATCTAATTAAATAGAAAGCTACATCTATATTAGTAACAAAATGGATGGAAACTCAGGAATATACTTATAAAGATATGTGCAAAATATATGTAATAAAAATTTTAAATCACTTTGAAAAGCCATGAAACTGTACTTTTAAATGTAGAAAAAGATTCATTATCCTAAATATGAGAAGCCAACATCATAAATACATAAATTATACCTAAGCTAATTAATAAATTTGATGTGATGTTATTAAATAGATCTACAAGTCTTTTTCTGATTCCAAACATATTAATTCTAAAGTTCTCCTGTAAGAATAAATATGTAACTATACCAAGGAAAACATTGGAAAAAAGTGATTACAGGTAATTAAACATCAGATATTAAAATATTTTATGAACAGTTTATAATTAAAAGAGTGTAGTTCTAGCCCATGAATAAATGGACAATTGGAACAAAACACAGAATCCAGAAGCAGACTGTTTACTGGGATTAAGAATGGACATTATATTAAGAATGTGACATTATATATCACTGAATGAAAAATGAATTTTTAAACTGTAGTAGTGGATCAACAAGGTAACAATTTGGAAAAATGATAAAATTAAATTCATGCCTTATACTATACCTGAAAATAAACTCCAAATGGATTAGAGATGTGACTGTGAAAGAGGAAACCATATAAATACTAGAGGTAAACTTGGAAGAATGCCTTTGTAACTTAGATGTGATGAAATGCTTTCTAATTAACACTCAAAATCTAGAGGCAAAAAAAGAAAAAGTTATATAAACTACATCAAAAACCTACCATGGCAAAAGAACAACAACAACACTAACAACAAAACAAACATTCAAAAGACAGTGGCAATATTGAAATAAGTTTTGAATATCATAAATAAAGAAAATATTTTAATATGGAAAAGAGCTGAAATTGAAACATAAAGGACCAAAAAATGTAAATAATGGAAGAATACATGAACAAAAAGATATCTTTAAAAATGGTTATCAAAAGTCCCTTAAGCATATGAAATTATGCTTAAATTCATATATAACAAGAGAAAAGTAAAATATAAGTATTGAGATGTCTCACAACATGAAACTTCCATTTCTCAAATATACATTCTCCAAAATTCAAAAGCTTTTGCACTATCTTTTGGCAGAGCTATATGGGCAAAGGAACTCTCACACATTGCTCTCAGGAGTGCAAAATGGTAAAACTATTATGGAACAGAATTTTATAATAATAAAATAACATATGCATTCTCCCTTTAGCCCAATAATGCACTACCAACACCTCAAAATATAGCTCCAGCATATGCAAAAACATACACATGTGTATTTTTTTATTGCAGCATTTTCTGTAATAGCAGAATAACCCAAACAAACTCAGGTAATGAAAAAAGAATGAATGATAAAACTCTCCATGAACTTATATCAAGTGATTTTCAAGTATATTGTTAATTTTAAAAAAAAGCAAAATAAAAGCAAGACACTAAAGTATATATTTGATATTCTATTAGTAATAAATACATGAATTTACTACTAGTAATGAAGAATGGGATATAATAATGTATAGAATATATATACAAATATTTTATATTCATAATATATATGTATATATGTGTGTATTCTATATATAGGTATGTACTTTTATATATATACACTTACATATATGTAAGTGTGTATGTATTTTTTCACTGTGTTAACTGATTCCTGAACAAATTATTAAATTATTTTTTTAAATTTTATTAGGATTTATACCTATTATTTATAATAGAGTGTATTCAAAACCAATGATAATATACTATATTTTACAAAGTTTAAAACAGAGACTGATCTCAATTTTGATGTATACTTGTAGATAACATTTTATAGTCAAATCTACAGGTTTTATTCATACAAAAATTAGGAATGTTTCACAGATAATAACTTTTTTAAATACATGTTATTATTTTAAAATATGGAATAGTGTTTCCTTTAAGATGTAGAACTGCAACTTATTTGGAAGAGCTTGACTTCTTTTCATGATTTGTTAAAAATTAAGAATATGGACACTTAGATCAATGCCTGACAGAACACAAATTGCTCAATTGAAAAAAAGTAAAAAATAAAACCACATGGGACATGATGAAAGATGCAGGAGCCAGTTTAAAGTGGCTCCTATTGGCTAAATTTGGAACAATTTGAGCATCAAAATGAATAACAGGAATAGATTATATATCACATTGAATAAAAAAAAAATCCATATTTATATTATTCCTTCTACCACTAGTACTAGTATTACTGCTACTATCACTGCTACTACTACTGGTACTACTAATACCTAAATGGAAGGAATAGGGGAGAAGGAAATGCTCTCATTGACAAGAATGACAGCTAATAAATAAAGTATAGGAAATAAAAAAATAACTACTTTAAAACCAGCGTAGTACTACTTCATGCAAAATTAATCAAAGTATGCCGAAGCCATTTTGTGAAAATTGTTTGACAATAAGATGTTTACTCTGTCTCAAAGGCCACAACTATTTCTTTTGTTGTTATTGTTATATACAAAGAGAAGTTCTTCCTTTACACCACTTAACCAAGTTATGAAACTCACCACCAATCATGAAGCAAACTGATCATATGTTGCATGATATAATGCTCTGAATTGGACAAAATATCACCTATGCAATATCCCTGTCTTAAACTTGGTTTTATTCTTGAGAAAATAAAAAGACAAAATGAAATTAAAGAGCATTTGCAAAACAGTTGGTTTCGGTGACTCGAGAATCTCCTGAAAGATAAACACCAAAACAGAGCAAATGTGAGGAGTAGTACATGAGTATTCATTACATCATTATTTCCTGTGGAGTACATTTTTCAGAAGAAAATGTTGGGAAATACGTATGTCATTCTAAAAATTCTCATTTCTTTGGTGTCCCTAAGAGCCACTCATTTAATTTTTTATTTGATTTTCAAAAAAAAAAACAACTGTGTAATTTGCTGCATAAACTCATTTTAATGAGAAAGAAATTTGGCTGAAAAATAAAGATATTCTAATTTGAGATATTTAAATCTCTGATTTGTACAAATTTCAGAGTGCTTTAATTTTTATGTTGATTTTCATGAACTTATATGCTTATAAAAATGTTTTTGTTCTATCCTCCCTAGTATTCACTAGTTTTTTTGTATGTGTGTGTGTGTTTTTTTTCCATGTATTTACATTTAGATTGTTATCGTGGGAATGGCAAAAATTATATGGGCAATTTATCCAAAACACGATCTGGACTAACATGTTCAATGTGGGACAAGAACATGGAAGACTTACACCGGTGTGTAAATATATTTCTTTCAATAGTTAGTATGTAGTGATAACAGCAAATAGGTATATTCATGTACATTGCTATTTCTTTCCATTATTTGTATATCATTGTAAGCTAACAAAAGCATTAGTTTGATGATTCGTGGAACTCAATGTAATATTTTCTAAGTAGCAAACTTTTAAATAAGTTAGTCAATCCAGCACATATTTATTGAGCATTTACTATATGTTTTGCTCTGTGATAGGTGCCATGGGGAACAGTAACAAAAAGTGGACACACATTTTGGCTTCATCTTTGAGCAAGATACGGTCATATTGAGAAAACAATTATATAACTTGATAAGACAGTGTATAATTAAGTGGCAAAGCTCATGTTTCATATAGTACATTATATTATTATTTCTCATAATTAATTATTAATTGCTATTCATGAAAAATCAATAAGTTACCATTTTCATGTACATACATACCTTAATATCCAATCAACTACTAAAAACTTAGACACAATTCCTTGTATAGCCTGATTTTAACATATAGAATTTTTCTATAATTAAAGGAATGTATATGTAATTAGAAAAAAAATCTATATATTTCAGAGAATTAGACATTTTGACATTGGATATATTCACAGAAAAATAAGTTATTTTCCACTCGACCCTAGCAATAATGCTAATGTGATTGAAATTACAAAAGTATGAGACATAATTGTGACGTAAAACCAATATTTAATAAATATCCAAAAATATATGCACTAGACTAAGAGATAAAAATGTTAGTGTCATTTGATCAAGTACACAATTGCTTTACATGAGTTGTTATCTCATTTGGCCATCACAGTGCTATATGGAAGATATTTCTTTATGTGTGAATAAGAATTTTAGGACTCAGAGAAGTTGCGTCATTTTGTATCCAGTCCCACTTTAACTTAAAGCCTTCACTTTTTTCCAAAATGTACTAACTAGTGGATGATATTGTTTCAATTCATTTACTTCATAAACAGTGACAGTTCTAAGCAGTGCTCTCTGATATAAATAGGCAATTCACATATGTAAGCTGCACATGTACTTTTAAATTTTGTAACAGCCACATTTAAAGGAGTAAAAATCAACAGGCAAATTACTTTTAATAATATATTTTTTAATCCCACATATTTAAAGCTTCTTAAAATTTTAATATGTATTCAATATAAAAATTATTAATGAGGTCTGTTACATTTTTTCATATTAAAGCTTCAAAATCTGGTGTATTTTAACAATTATAGCACCTCTTAATTTGGACTAGCCACATACCAATTTCTCAGTAATCACATGTAGCTGGTAGCTACTGTGTTAGACACCATAGCTCTAGGACTTCGAAGATAAGCAGAATTCTGCACTCATTGATCTCACACTTTAGTATGGAATGCCAGAGAACAGGAAATGCCAAGACTATATTATAAATGCCAGGGGGAAATCACATATTTTATGCTGTGGAAAAACCCAAGCCTTAGATGGTCAGGAAGACTTCCTAGAAGAGACATTAGCTGGGACATACGTGATAAGTAGGAATTGGTAAAAGGAAATGTAGGCGGAAGAGTACCTCAGGCAGAAAGAATAGCTTGTGCAAATGCCCAAAGATTGAAGTGTTTAAAAATCAGAAATATTTTTAGTAAGGTTGAAACACAGTATAATTTGGTCAATGTCGACAGAGAAGGAATTCTCCAGTGGCAATGCCACGCAAAGCCCTATAAGCTGTGGTAAGAAGTTTCGATTTTATCCTAAGCATTCATTAAAGAATTTTAAGCAAGAATTGGCATGATTGAAATTAAATGATTTCAACATTGCTATTTTTAAAATTATTTTTACAAATCGAGTTTGGTGGATCTAGCTCTCATGGACTAATATGAGACAATTGTACCAACTCTGCCTTCAGTGATCTCACATTGGAAGGTCATCATTTTTATAGTGAAATTATTTACACCACAGAAATCAGTATGAACAACAAATAAAGACTCCCCTCAGGCACACCTCAGAGTGCCAGTTAAACATTTAGCAGCTTACTATTGGAAATATGTGACATATTTATTCAGGTATCACTGTGGTTATAATAATGAATTAATTGGGTTTGGTTTGGCTTATGGAAATAATTTAAAGTCATTTGGAGAAAATTTGTACAAAATTGATGCATGACTAAGTTGCGTGGTACCATTTTGGTTCAAGAACAAACTACACCTGAGTAAGGAGGTAATACAGCATGGAGGTTTTGAACATTGACTCTGGGAAGAGTGATGTATTCAAACCCCTGCTCTACTGCTTATAAGCCATGTGTCCTCAAATACAAAATAGCATCATCTTAGAGCCGGTTTCATTATGTTGGTCTAAGTTTCTATATGTAAATCACATATAATAGAATCTAGAACTTAGTAAGTACTATATATGCTTGTTGTTATTATTTCTCCAGAAAATGAACCTGAGTTTGGAAAGATAATCCAAGTTCCCACATCAAAACTCTTCTTGATTTTTAAAATGACATATTAATTACATTCAAACATTGTAGTAATGAATAATCCAAAACAAATCCAGTTAGATGTATAGTTTTCATGACGTAGGATAGCCATGTGGAATTTGACTCCATTAATGTCATTGAGGTAAATATAAATGTTGATGTTATATGAGGAGTCATGGTTTTATATAATAACATACAATATTTTTGCTTTTCTTTGTAATTTTGTTAAGATATAAAATAAGAAAGGCTAAATAAAGTATTACTCAGTTATCTATGAAAACAATTGTATTTTGTAACTCTATGACGAGTGGTATTTTAAAATGTAACTGTTTTGTTAGCACATTGTTATTAATTTTTCAATATATCTTATATTTTGTCATAGTGATTTGGCTAGTGATGCTTCAAGTGTTTCTGAAATATAAAAAAATACTTTTGCAATGGCTTATATTTTTTATGTATTTTAGAGCTTTGATCTATCCTCTGCTCTTTTGTTGTTAAGGTTTCTCCATTTCTATGCACAAGGGTATTGTTACCTTGCCACTGCAATTATTAAACTGAAGTAAAGTCACAAAATCTTTCATGTTATCTATGCTAATTATGCAGCCCTGTTCCAAATGCTTGAGTTAGAAAACATGCTTCCAAACCGTTAGAACAACAAACTAAATCTCAAACAAAGTAACCAAAATTTATACTAGTCGATGCATGCATTGTATCTATAATGAAAGTTATGTGTTAGGATTATATCATCTTGATGACATTTTGTTTTTTTTGGACAAAATAAGCATCTTGTGATATTCAGAGTTTATTGTTTATGCAGGCACATCTTCTGGGAACCAGATGCTAGTAAGCTAAATAAGAATTACTGCCGGAATCCTGATGATGACGCCCATGGTCCCTGGTGTTACACCGGGAATCCTCTCATTCCTTGGGATTACTGCCCTATTTCTCGTTGTAAGTATAATTAGTGATCTTTTTTAGATGACATATTTTAAATATACTGCATCGCCTTTAAATTGATACCTTAATCGGAGGTAGAAATAATATAGGAAGGCTGCAGCTGACCCCCAAGTGAGGAGGCACTCCAGAGAGCAACACACACACACACACACACACACACCTTTTTTCATTTTTCATCTAGACAAGGAGACATTCTGCTCACCATTTAAAGATTTCCCTCCCTTAGGAGATTCCCATTTGGAATCCAGAAACAATAAATGGCCGTGGTTCTAATATGACTGTTCTAGAACGACTTCTCCATGCCCCACCATGAATACTAGCTGTTCAGTCTCTGAATGTAGCCAAGCTCTCAGCAAAGCCCCCAGCCCACTAAGAGACCAACGAACAGACCTGAAATAGTGCTGATGGTGCTTCCATCATCTTCTGTCTTCTTTAGCCAACTAGGAAGCCTAGAGTATTCCATCCACTTCTCTGGCCCAAGGTTATTTTGTTAAAAGAGTATTAGTGTGTAAATTAAAAGATATATGTAAAATACATATGTCTGATATTCTTCATATAAAAGAGCTCCTATATATCAGTAAGAAAAAGATGAGATAATTCAGGATATAATGAAGAAAATGAATTTTCAAAAGTAAATATAATTAATAAACAAATGAAAGACGTTAAAGCTTAATAGTGAGAAAAATGAAACTATAAAAGCATAAGAAATAATTTCCACCTAGCAGGTTGGCAAATAAGAAAATGATTGTTAACACCCAATATTAGTGAGGGCCTGGGTAATCAATACTGTGTTACAGTTTGAAATGGTAACCCTGTCTGGAAGTAGATTGGGGAAACGTACCAGCATTTTTCAACCTCAGCACTGCAGCCATGTTGTGCTAGATAAATCTCGTGGAAGGCTGTGCTGTGCAATATAAGATGTTTAATAGTCTCCCTGGCCTCTTGCTACTAGATGTCAATAGCACCACCAATCACTCCAGTCATGACAATCCAAAATATCTCCAGATGTTGCTAAGTGTCCCCGTGGAGTGGACAAAATAACCTCCATTGAGATCCACTGATGTACAGCAATTGATAGTCAGATGGGACTATGTCCTCAGTACGTTATTGAGTGAAAAAGCCTTGTTATAAAGCTGCGTCAGCAGCATGGCTTCTTTGTACTATGCTACATATATCACAGCTCCATGTTATAGCAAACATCTTTAAACACTACGTTAATCTACCTTCTTTTTTCAAAAAGGACACACCTTTATAAGTTGAGTAAGAGTGTATTTTAAGACTGTTTTTTTGTGAGACAAAGCCAGTAGCAAGTACCTTGAAAACAGCAGCAAAAATACCCACTTTAAAAATTAGAGAGTAGATTGAAGAAATGATGTTTGCTGTAAAACATGAAATAAAAATACAAGTCTATGTTTTTTCTTCATGTAGGTCAAATTAAAGAGAGAATTTCTCACCTTAAGTGGAAACACTAGTCATGTCTCATGATATTTAGCATGAAAAGGGAAACTTCTTAAATACAGTGTTAATAAAGTGTATCTATAATTAAGACTTGGAACTTCCAAAACTATTTTTAATAAATTACCTATAATAATAAATATTTATGGTTGCAAAGAAATACTCTTTCATATTTTTATATTTTATTTCATCAGCTATAATCATTGCCTTTCAAATTAATTAGTGTTTCCCTGGTGTTCTACTTTTCCAATATTAGGGCTTCATAGGTCCTGAAAATGTTCTATAGAAGACATCTTTCAAGTTTTAACACTAAAACAAGCAAACAAACCTACGTCTCAGGCACACAAACTGTTTTTTAAATGGCTAAAGGATTATTTTTTTTAAATATTACTTTTACCTCATGGTAACTTTTCATGAAATTTCTATGATTAAGAATAATAGAGGCTAATATGAAACAAAATCAATGATCTGGCTTTTATAACAGGTTCTAATTCTTTCCCTACAGAATTCCAGATTTATAAAAATCACAGTAGCTTAACTTTAGCACATAGAGGAAAATGTTCCTGTAGACTCTAAGGGAACTGTGCTTTATATTATAACTCTAACTGACACAGGACTCAAATAATTTTAAAGTTTTCAAAACATTTTCAACTAACATTTTAAAACTAAAAGTTGTAATGTGAAGTTGAAAGTCTTCAAGGTGTTGTGTTTGATTAAATGCTATTGCAGATAACTCATTTTTATTTCAATGTATTCTGAACATTAATTTCAATAAATATTTTTACACTGTCATTTTTCTAACTCATATTTATAGCCAGGATTTATTTACATTTCCCACTGGTGAAAGGCTAATAACATTTATCTTTAGAAGATCTGAGTTCTTATTTATTTAACTGCACTGACTGTATAAGTCATTTTTGCACTGTATATTTGTCATACAAAACATTTAAGTTTTTATTCTTTTTTAAAATTGCGTACAAAATAATATTTAACATATATTTTAAGATTATTGTTATACTATATTTTAAGATTATTTTACATACAAATATGTAAAAATAAAACTGTAGAAATAACTATATTTGTCTATGCCCATATACACTCAATATATCTTTGAAAAATCTTGTTTTAACTACTGAGAGTGTATAGTTAGTTAAAAGCTTCAACTCTAGGTTCCTGGCTAAGAATTCTAGCTCTATTACTGTAAGTGCCTTGGGCAAGTAACATCCATTTCTGTTTGTATTTATTTATTATTTATTTATTTATTTATTCATTTATTAACAATTTGAAATTAAGCTCTATTGTATGCAAAGCCCTATATAATATGTTAGTTATACAGCAATATAAACAACATTTCTTACCTTCAAATTATTTTCAGTGTAGAAAGGAGACATTTATGTAAATACTTGCAAATGTAATCATTTAAGAAATACATATTAACATTAGATTATATAATGAGGATGGGAACATAGATATCTGCCTGGAGAAATATGTGATGTTCATAAAGTTTTGAACCCGAATCAAAAATTTAAGAATATATTAAAAGATTTCGTTTGTTTTCAGCAAGAGTTTGTATTTGATTCTGAGGCCATACAAACACTCACACACACACAAACACACACACACACACACACAGAACTACTCTTCCAGAGGTATAACTTTTACCATTGACCTGTTTTCCTTCTTTAAATTAAAGTTCAATCAATACAAAATAAGATTTGTGTTATATATAGTTTTTCAGATTGAGTACTGTGGTGGAGTTAGTGGTGGAAAAGCAAATGAGAAAAAGTGAGAATAGTATTTGATGGTAAAATGAAAAATGTCTAGAGAGCAGTTTTTTAAGGTTTTGCTCGTAGCGTGCAGCAGAAGTACCTGGGACGCATTTGAAAAATTCATAATTTAGCTTTCAACCCAGAATCTCCAGAAATCTGATTTTAAGTGGTATTTCAGCTTATTCTAAATTGTGAGAAATATTGGCTCAGAGGAAATGTGTATATATATATATATATATATATACACACACACACACGTATATATATAAAGCACTGACCTAAGCTCTAAGACAAAACCCTCCTCCAGGATAAGCTAAAGGGAAAGAGAAATTATAAAATTTATGTTCACCTTTTCCCTATTCATTTAAAATGTGTAGGTCTGGTAAATGAACTTAAGAAAAACTCTTTAGCAGGTATTAATTCTTTGGAGATTCTCCATAAATAGAAATTAAATTTGCATCTATTACAAAGAAATCCATATGCCATTATTGTTTTGTTGCCAGTTTATTTGAGCTCAGGGCATTTCCAGGGATTAACAACCAGCTGGGTCTAAACAGTACCTGACTAAACTCTATGCCATCAATTCAGAGCAGTCAGACATTAAAATGCAGGAAATGTTTCGTGCCTCATTCGTTACTGTGTAAGTATTTTCAAATCCTAGCATCTTCCAAGCCTCACTTTGTAGCAATTAAGCCCCAGTAGGGAGGTTGTGAAAAAGGAGTGAGTTATGTGGTTTTAGTCAGAATTAATTTCCAGTTTCTGGTGTTCTCTTTTTTCCATACTCTTTTTTTAATATCATCTGGGAAAAACAATCTTTGAAACATTCTAACAAAACAAAATTATATTCTGTTATCACTCTTTTTCCAATGATAACATTGATTTGTATCTTCTGGAATTTTTGAAGTTGTCCGAAGCCTGTGAAGTTTCAATTATACTCAATCATATTTTTTAAAAAAGTAGTTTTCAGAAAAAAATATAAATGTGCCAAATTACAGTAAAGAGCAAACAAACCATAGTCTATCTATATGAATGGCACAAGCAAGCAATAGTGAGCATTGGCGCTATTTAATGAAATGTTCCTTGTGTACAATGTTGGGCATCTTTGTAGAATGAGGCCACTCCTTGAGGCAGCCAGTGGAGTCTCCTGTCATAAAACGGACCTTTTCCTCATATCACCCGATACCAGAAGGCATGTGTATTCAATATTGTCCAGTAAAAGTGATACATAATTACTCAAAAGAGTACTATGACATTTTATCTTTGAATAAAATGTCAAGAATTTTAGTAAATTATCCAATTCATGGATATTTGAATTTTAATATATAGCTTTGGTTGTATATAACAGAAATATGTATCTACCAATTATGCCTATATGTATATACTTATTTTTACAGGTGAAGGTGATACTACACCTACAATAGTCAATTTAGACCGTAAGTAATATTTCAAAATATACAGTATATTTGAGTCTCTACTGTCAGAAATGTCATTATTTTCTTCATAGAAAAATATCTCTATATTAACTTCCATCATAAAAGTAAATTAATCTATTTATTTTTATTTAATTTTTTCTATGTGCATATGTAATGGGGTTACAAAGGCAACTGCATAATAAATACCAAAATTCAATTCTCTATCAGAAAATAGATGTTATAGTTAACTTTGAGAAAGCATTTATATTGCTTTTAATTTCAGGCAAAATGTATATATGAGTCTTCATTTCCTTTAAATTAAACAAAGATGAAAAAGTCAAAATGAAACCTGAAGGTTGCAAAGTTAGCAGCATCTCTATCATGCTCTGTCTTTAAAGCTCTTTGCACATTCTACTAGGCAAAGGGTGACATAATCTGACAGATTCAGTTAATCCTGAATTTAAGGAAATCTGTTGAAAGTTGCATGTTTTTAATTTTTACATATTTCTTGGGCTAAAGGAAGTTATTCAAACGTTTTGATTTAAAAGACCACCTGCTTTGTTCCAAGCTGAGGAAACTATTGGAAATCTGTTTCAGACCATGGGCAGGAGTAGAAAGGATAAGGCAAGGGACACAGTGGAAGGTCAGGAAATGTTTACTTGAAAGAATTCTGTACTGTGTCATTTGGATATAGTGATTTAGACATAATAATGTCGTTTGGATACAGTTTCAGTAAATATAGTGTTGGTAACCTCTTTCAAAATGGCTCTGAATTTTTACTTTACAATTTCAGAAGTAATAAACCAAATATCGTTTTTTGTTTTTTTTCACTCAAGCTATTGATTTCCATTGACATTGAGAAATAACTGCTATAGTTAATAGTGTTTCATTTTACATTGAGGCTGGTGAGGGAAATACAATTAGCATTAGATCTGAAGAACTTGTACGTAGTGCTGGGTGAGCAAAGCCACTGTCACTGTCATGGCAACGCTGTTAACCTTGAGCTGATCCGTTTTTCTGTGTTACTCGTCTACCTAAATGAGGATAGCAAACATTTTGGGCCTGATTTGGCTCCATAGTGATAAGATTTACTTTCCCTCCCCCCCCCCAAAAAAAATGCTCTACTGACACAATTACAATAGTTACATTTGTCTAGTTACCACTGCATTTAAGAAAGCCGAGAGGAAGAGTATTTCAAAATGTTTTTGTCAAAATGTTATGTTTTGTCCTCTTTGTAGATCCTGTAATATCTTGCGCCAAAACAAAACAACTGCGAGTTGTAAATGGAATTCCAACACGAACAAATGTAGGATGGATGGTTAGTTTGAAATACAGGTAATTATTAACAGACACAAATCATATGTATTTGGCTTATTTGCAAAAGGCGTATTCCCAGCAGTATGGCCATATGTGGTCATGCAGGTTGTGCCCTCCAGATGGGCAGCCATAGGAGATGGGCACAGGAGGGTGCTGATGACACTCTGCTTGCCAAAGAGCCCTAGATTTTGCAATTTTTGCCTCCAGAGATAGTGACTTGAAATGTTCACAAAGGTCAAATGTGTGTTGGCATTGTTTTACATGTGATACAATTTCTGATTAATCAAAAGACAACTATACAGAGAACTTATACTCTGATATTGCCATACTAGTTATAATGCATATGTTATTATAATAATTTCCTAAACTAGGATATTTTGACTTTATTTTCTAACATGCCTACGCATGATCTTATCAGAAATTTTGTATTTGTTTATAATTTTTTACTTTTTTCATTGTCATACTAATAGCAATAATTTAAATTCTAGAATATGTTATCATTAAGAAAAATATTCACAGACAACACTGATGGTTGCATAGCTTGTTTATTATAATATTCAGTACGGATAAAAAAATCTTGACTATTCTTGTCTATTTCTCAGTGCTTTTAAGAATCAATGACATGTTCTATGTAAAATCACTGCAAAATATACTGTTGTTATTAAGCTTACTAATTAAGCTTAGTAACAATATTACAAGAATTAAATATTGAAAATGGGAGTTAACTTAAAATCTGATCTTAAAATTTTCTACATATATTATACTACATATATTACATATACTACATATATTACACCATATGGTAATCAGAATGTTAAAATATCCTTTTCAACATCTAACTCTAGTGGAACCTCATCACATAACATACCCAAAAATTCACCTGAATTCTAGCCACATTTTCCCTTGTTTTCAAGACACCCTATGTTGCTTCTTACGAGCCACTGTGCTGCTGTTTCTACTGCATGTGGTATATTTTATACCTGGAAAATCCTTCTCATTCTTCAAATACCAACTCAAATATCTCCTGTTTGGGGAAACCCTCCCTGTTCCTTTACCTCTAGCCTCCTAGAGTAAAGTAAGAAAATATAAATTTTATACAATTAAATCACAGTGATATTAAAGTAGAATAAAGACAACTTACGACTGAATTTCTTTTATGAATAAGCCAATTCTTAGCAAACATAGAATTTATATCCACTGATATACACCAAGTAGAAGATGGCCTAAAATTCTCTTTTAGTTTGTCTTTCTTTCGAAGAGTAAATCATCAAATTTTATAAATATGTATGTTGAAAGTATAGTGTAGCTCTCCTAGGTGTGTAATACTGAAATAGAATTTTGAAACTCACCAGAATATTAAAGCTAATTGTGCATTATGAAGATTTAATGAAACTGTAAAATTTAGGGGGAGTGTTTCATTTTCTTTATTATAGAAAACAGTTTAAGAATCCACGTCTCTGAATTAGTGATTCTTTGCAAATCTCATAAATCTAGGAAAAAAAGAGGCATGCATTTCTGAATTTATTATTACCAATAGGAGATTACACAAGGATAGCATTTTGAAAGTCTCTATGAAGAAGCAGGTGAAACTGTTTTTCATCAGATCAGAGTACTACAAACTTTTAGAAAAAAATAGTTTTTCTTTAAATCCAAGTTCTTAGTAACAGCAGCTGTTTAGTTATTCTTCCAAAACACATACTGAGAGGAACAGAAATTAAAACTCAATATATACTCTTATCCTCCTGTGTGGTACAAGCCATAAATGT
Organism: Rhinolophus ferrumequinum; assembly: GCF_004115265.2. NCBI lineage: Eukaryota > Metazoa > Chordata > Mammalia > Chiroptera > Rhinolophidae > Rhinolophus > Rhinolophus ferrumequinum. The sequence goes on from NC_046303.1 coordinate 42,598,624, forward strand.
GGTCTTAGTCTGGGAAATTTCTTCTATTACTCTCTCAAGCACTGAACATCTGTACTCATTGGAAATGTAAATTGTGAAATGTTGTACTTTTTTCACATCTCTGCCAAAAATAATGGATTTACAGATTTGGGATATCATCAAATAAATGTACTAGTATTTATTATTCTCTACAAATATTTTATAATTTCCTAGATGATATGTCTTGCATAATTGTCTTAATTTTATAAATGAAATAATATATTGCTCATCTTAATCTGAACAAATTTACTTAAACTCAGTAATATTATAAATTAACATATCAAAACCAAATAATGGTAATGAAAGAAGGAGGTAGTGTGCAAATTTTATATATCACTACCACCACATGTTTTTTAGGGTTTAAATAAAAACTCAAATTTGCATTTTTCATAATCAAACACTGAATTTAAAATAAGTCTACATTGTTTCTGTTGTTTGTGTTTTTGTTCATTCTAATTATCCTATATTTGTAGCACATACTGTCACAATGCAGGGATCTTGGTGTGTAGTGACAGGGTTCCTTTTACAAAAACAAAGTTGATTTCATAAAATTGTAATTACATTATGAAGAAAAGTGCTAATAACTATAATCACCAAATATCTTTCTGATACATAAGGATTACTCCTTTTATTCTAGTTGGGTTAATTTCTACATTTTTCTCTCAGTTGAATTTATTTTGAACAAACGTTGCCATAGGTTTTGCATTAATTGGCAGGCAACCTTCCTGAACAGATGTTACTTGTTTCTCTTTCCTCTTTCTCAAAGAAATAAACATATCTGCGGAGGATCATTGATAAAGGAAAGTTGGATTCTAACGGCAAGACAGTGTTTCCCTTCACGGTAAAGTGTTTCTGAAACCAATTATTTGTTTTGAGCATTTAAAAATATGTATGGCTTTCACTTAGCTTTTAGGTTTAGAATGTGTATTCATTTAACAGAGTTTTACCAGCATGGGGTAAACAAATTAATTTATTTTTCAGATTTAGCTAACAAAACTTTCTTTGATTTAATTAATATATACTTACTGGGTAATACTTCCCACAATTGGCATTACTCTCGTTTGGGGGAAAAATTGCTAGAATTACATAAATAGTTTTTACTCCAACCTCCTCATACTTGCACTCTATATTTTTAGACAAAAATTATTTTTCTAAATTCTCAAAAAATTTCTTTCAATCCTCATTTCTACTTTCTTATGTAGAGCCAGCCTCAGAATCATCCTGGGAATAATTTGCAATGAAAATTAGCCTAAGGAAAATATATAGAGGCAACATTTGTAAGCTTACTTGCTGATTCTCATCAAGTTTACGCTGATTTTGTTAGTATAGGTCTGCAAGCCCCATTAAGAAACCAAACATACACAGCTGAGATAAAAAGGATAATTTGCAGTAATATTATACTTCACGTGATGTGGTTTACCTTAAAATTTTTCACAAATAACTTACTCTCTAGCAACCATAATCAAAAGTTTTTTGAAATAGCCATTTAGATTTTCACAAATTCATAGATTCTTCCTACGTTTATGTGTTTGTAGCAGTCAGAATTTCGCATGACAAATGTGTTGCTGTTCATTATACTTTGAATCAAATTCTAAATTTAGGTAATTTATCTGTCCTTATAAGCTAAAATAACAATATGTGTGAATAGTATTGTACAATTTAAAATTAGGTTTTGCATTTTGATTTTTTATTTAGAAACAAAGACTTGAAAGATTATGAAGCTTGGCTTGGAATTCATGATGTCCATGGAAGAGGAGACGAGAAACGCAAACAGGTTCTGAATGTTTCCCAACTGGTATATGGGCCTGAAGGATCAGATCTGGTGTTGCTGAAGCTTGCTAGGTTAGTTCTTTTAAAAGGTTTTGTATTTTTAACCGAGACTGGAATTGTTGAAGCTTTTTCTTCAGCTATGTGGCTATTCTTTCTCTCTCATGTGGTTTTATTATAAAAGCATATGTCACATGTTTCATATGTGTGTGTGTGTATGTGTGTGTGTAAACACACGCACACATTGAGGCATTTTCAAAATTTTCTAAAATGAATAAATGAAGTTGGACCAATGGTCTAATCAGCCTGCTCTAAAACCAAAGCTTACTGAGCAATGATTATATGATAACTTTAACTGGTAAGCTAATGATTAAAAGAAGAGCAGTGACCATTTATTCTTAAATATCAGCAAATAACTCATTTCTCTACCACCTACTATTGTGTTTCCCCGAAAATAAGACCTAGCCGAACAATCAGCTCTAATGTGTTTTATGGAGCAAAAATTAATATAAGACCCGATATTATATTATATTATATTATATTATATTATATTATATCATATCATATTATATTACATTATACCAGTCCTATATTATAGTAAAATAAGACCAGGTCTTGTATTAATTTTTGCTCCAAAAGATGCATTAGAGCTGATTGTCTGGCTAGGTCTTATTTTCGGGGAAACATGGCGTAGATTTCTGCATTATATATTAGACATTCCCTTTTTCTTCCATCTGTTTTAAGACATAACCGTTTATTCTCTCTAAATGTCATTAAATATTAACAATACATTTTAACATATTAATTTTCTGTTGAATCCAGTCAGAGTACTACACCATGTTTTCTCTTTTCAGACCTGCTGTCCTGGATGATTTTGTTAGTACAATTGATTTGCCTAATTATGGATGCACAATTCCTGAAAAAACCACTTGCAGTATTTATGGATGGGGCTACACTGGATGTAAGCTATTTTTAAAAAGATAAGGCGATATCATATTTATTTTATACAAAGATAGTATTTGTTTCTGATTTTTGTCACCTTATCCTGTGCTCATTAACTGTACATTTTTTGCCCTAATCTAGTGATCAACTCTGATAATCTATTACGAGTAGCCCATCTCTCTATTATGGGGAATGAGAAATGCAGCCAGTATCATCAAGGGAAGGTGACTTTGAATGAATCTGAAATATGTGCTGGATCTGAAAATATTGTAACAGGACCATGCGAGGTAAAAAGGGAGTTTTTTTTTTTTTTTTAAATAAGGAGTATGTGATGAATAGTACAGTTTCTCATGTTTGTTTTGTCTATTTTTCTCAAAAATCACTGTGCACCAACATGTTCTAAGAGGAATTAGGAAAAAATAACTCTGTATTTTCCTTTTATATTTCTTTTAACAGTGAGGCTATCCATTTTATTACCAGCAAACTATGATGACAGTTATCTCTCAATAAAATAAACTAATACAGCCAGAACTCTAAAGGATAGCTGTTCTAATTAGAACTACACAATATGAATTTGATACAATAGCTTGCATTGTTCTATTTATGTGATCTTCCCAAATTCTCCCTTAATGAACTATATTAATAATTTTACTAAGAAATACAAACCTGGTTTTAAACTTTTAAATGTGTTTTTGGTTAAGCCAGTGTGTATATGTCTATGTGTGTGTTAACAAATTCTATTTAAAAAAAAACAAAAGGTCAAAGTTGTGAATGTAAGAGCTTGGACACTGTCATTTGTTAGGCAACTGTTCTTTCACTTTGGCAGTGTTCCTATCCCTGTTTTACATAGACAAGCTGTTCAACTGTTATTTTAGATGTATTTTGAACATAAGAGACATGCTCTCCAATCCGGAGAGCTGTGGAATTATAGAATATTATGTGTAGCAAAGCATAGAATGAGTTCAATAATAGTGAAATGTTCTTTTGACATACAGAAAATGCCCTAAGAATAGAGCATAAATATGTACTGAAATGCTTGTGTTTTATATATATATACATATATATATATACACACACACATATATATATGTAGATATATATATATATATGTATATATATATACATATATATATATATATATATATATATATTATATATCTGCGGTTTATTCCTGAAAGCAAAAACAATGTTTAATAAGTTAAATATTTTTTTAGAACAGCTTTAAATGATGTGGTTAGAAACAGATTATGTGTTTATAACCCCTTTTAATTTTTTCCCCCCAGTAAGTCAGCATTACTGTAATCATTATAACAAGTGAAAATCTGCTAGGAGAAGGAATTTTTCCTTCCTTCCTTCTTTCCTTCCTTCCTTCCTTGCTTCCTTCCTTCCTTTCCTTCCTTCCTCTCTTTTTCCCTCCCTCCCTCCTTCCCTCTCTCCCTTCCTTCTGTCCTTCCTTCTGCCTTCCTTTTTTGCTTTTTTCCTCCTTTCTCTCTCCCTCCCTCCTTCCCTTCCGTCTTCCCTCCTTCCTTACCCTAAGATCCCTGTAAGCATGAAGTTCTGAGATATAGCAATAACATCATCTTTAGTGAAAGTTTCCCAAAGTGAACTGCTTTGAAGAGATCATATCAGTAATCATTGGTGCTTTTATTTAAAAACCAAATTTATTAACTTACATGGCATAGTTTATATGAAGTCTGTTAGAATAAACTGTTTTTCTTTACTGTTTTATCTTCTACTTTACCCTTGCTTTGATTTTTTTCCGCTTTCATAGAATATTGATAGGTCTCTTCTTTCTACTTGTATTATAGAAGTAAATTTTTCAGTAGTTTATTTTCATCTTGTCTGATCACTGTTGTGGGAAAATTAAGATAGTCCCAACCACTCTTCTTCATACAAGGATGTCAAAAACATGTCATCACAATCTTAGGAGGCTACATGGTGCATGGAAGTGATGCAGCACATTTGTAATGATTATATACAACAATGTGTATAGATATATATGTATATAAAAATATACACACAAATCAATCTATTCATCTTTCATCTATCCCCTATCTATAATTCATGATACAACAGGGTTACTATATAAAAATTGCAATAAAATCATAGGCTGCCTTCTTAGCCGGTATAACTATATTAACTACTAATAACAACAGTAAGTGCAGAAACATTCTTTCCTTATGCCTGGAACAGCAATTTCTAAATATTAAATAGGATCATTTTATCAACTACCAGTTTTTATTTCACTTGTTAAGATCATTTAAAGGGCAGGGTTGGAGGAAGGGAAAAAAACATTTTAGAAATAAGAGAATATTTAAGGCAGTTTATTCATTAAAACTGTGTGACTACCTGTGAGGATTTTGTACTTTCATTTTTCTACATTTTCCAAATTTTCTATGTTGAGCATATTTTGAACATCAGAAGAAAATCAAAATAAACATAAAATCTATCTTCTTAAATAGCTTTTAGTTGGTTATGGATTAGTATGCATTCAAAAAGGCAAAACCCATTTTAAAAGATGAGTGAATATTTTGGAAAATATGTCATTCATAAAAAAATACTACATATGATAGAACACTGAACTTTTGTACTTATCTCTGTCTTACTTGGCTAATTCAATAGAAAGATAAACAATGGTCTAATACATCAACTTTATGTCTTCATATTTCAGTTGCAGTTATTCTCTTTTTCTGTATATATGTACCTTTAAGATACAAATCTATATAGAAAATGTTTATGAATTATTAATTTTTTATTTCTAAAATAATACTTTGTTGTTGCTATTGTTACATGTCTTTTCCCTAGGGTGATTATGGTGGCCCACTTGTTTGTGAACAACATAAAATGAGAATGGTTCTTGGTGTCATTGTTCCTGGTCGTGGATGTGCCATTCCAAATCGTCCTGGCATTTTTGTCCGAGTAGCATATTATGCAAAATGGATACACAAAATTATATTAACTTATAAGGTACCACAGTTATAGCTGGTGTAACTGTGACTGAAGCTTCCATCAAAACAACTCTCTTTTACATGAAGATTCAGAGAACATGGAATTAAAATGTCACATAAAACAATCCTAAGACAACTACTTGAGTGTCATGTTTGTTAAGATACTCATTAATATTTATGCGTGTTTTCTTTTGTTTGTCAGTGTTACTTTGTAAATGTTGAAGTGACTTAAGGTACATGCAAGTGTAGTAACATATCTCCTGAAGATACTTGAATGGATTAAAAATGCAAAGGAATTGGGTGATAAAAGACTTAATGGAAAAGATCAATTAATCTCTCTACGCTGCTTTCCAAAGTTAGTTTCTTAATAATGAATAAACCATAACTTAAACATTATTTTAATCTCACAAAACAATTTATACCTTGTTTCCTTAAAGTGTTACTCAATATTAAATTATATCACCTTTCATATGCCATACATTATATTTCATTTGTTTCTCCTTACCATGTATCCTGTAATACTGGTACATATACATTTTACAAGAACATGTACCCATATACACATGCCTGGGTAAACATGTGCATGCACTAGAGTTCAAATTGTGGTGTATCTAATGTAACCCTTAAATATTCTGAAGGTGTGTACTTATAGATTTTCCTTAAGAAAAAAGAATAGAAATTTCTGAAAACCAGTAGAAATATTAAGGAAAGGTCCAAGATAGAAATGACTAGCTCATCCTCCATGTATAATCTGCAGATTACCTCTACTGGTTAGCATTTAAGGTGTGTTCATGACCCACAAAATTAAATAACATCTAATCTAGGTGGTTACTTATATTTCTCATCCTAGTTAGTTTTTGTAGTTTCTAATTCTTAAAGGCAAGAGGGTAATATGTGTATTAGTATTATTTATCTCCTCCAAATTTAGGGATACTTTTTAATGCAAGATCGTTTTTTATCTATTTTCCTAAAGTATTCTTTTTTTTAATTCTTAGATAAATATGTAACTGAAGTTTAAAATTGTTTATGTTTTTAAAATGTACTTAAGTACATTAATTCTATGACTTGCAGCTGTGATTGACTTCTAGCTTACCCTCCTTAATTTTTAAAAATTGTTTCAGAGGAAAATTTCCACATCCCCAAAGATTTGCAAATAGCCCTTTATCAAATTATGCATTAAAGTGTATATTGAAGAAAAAAAATAACAATATTTTTTCAACCTAGAAGTCTTTTAGCCTAATAAAACTTTAATCAAGCAAAGGAAAATGTATAGGGAAAGAAAATGGCTTGTCTAAACTCTGTATTCAATTATTATTATTTTTTAAGTAGAGTTGAATCTCCTGAATGAGATATTTTAGCAAGATATCTTCATTTTGTCTTACTTCATTTTACATAGATCTTTCCTAATGCGATGGGAAATATTCATTCAAATTTTGTACTCTGTATCATCATAGCCAAATTATCATATTATTATATTTTGTATTTGTCATGATTAGCTAAAGATCATGTATTTGTCATGAAATGAAATAACAGAGTAATATCATAAGTTCCGAATTTTTAAAATATCTTCCTGTACAAAAAAAAATCTTAAAACATAATTATTTGAATGATTTAAATCCAGTATTCCCATTTCTCTAACTCGTTTTTCTTGAAAGATCTCTATTAAGGCCAGGGATTTTATTAAAGGGTTAAAAACAACACCACCAATAAACCATCAGACATGGTATATAAAGTAGTTCTCTCTTTGGAAAGTTTGTAATAGACAGAGGTGGGTGGAATTGACAATGAAAACAAGATCAACAAGATCCATATGATTTTACGTGGTAGGACAGGGTATAATCATGTTTTTTCTTCTAGTGAAAAATACTATTTCCTGGGCATTCTTTTCTTAATAAACTACAAAAAAATGAAAAATCCAATTTATCCAAAAATCATTTCATTTTGAATCATGGACAAAAGTATCTTTCAAATTAGAAGTTTTCAATGCTATTTTTGTTTTGGCTGTTTGACTGATGGTTATATGCTGTTATAATTGTGGACATTTTCTTATGTCTACCAGGAATAGTAATGTCAATTTAAACTGTTTGTCATAATGCCTCTGCTGTGCAGAAGGAATAATAATCCTTTTGTATACTTCTTTAATTTTATTGTAAAATATGTAATGACTTTTACCTATTTGCTGTGGGCAGGTCCTCGGTAAAACGGTTTATATTGAATCAATCTCTAGTATTAACAGGCTCTGGCTTGCTATCTAAGTGTTTCAAACTATGGGAAAATCGAGACACTGGAAGGCAAGAAAAATAACAATAATGGTATATGATAGCAAAATTGTATTTCACTTATTCCTGTGAATATTTTTTGTTGGTACCAATGGTACTGTACAAAGTGAATGTTATAGCCACAACATTCTCTTGGAACAAAACAAAAAACAAAAACAAAAAAACAAAACACTGTCAAGAAGTGAAAAATGACTGTGAGGCATGTTCTTATTGGTTCAAACATTTCTTTTTTTAAAAAGAAATACTGGTTTTGAAATATAAAGATTATGAGGTAAAGAATTTTAATAAGATCTCATACTAAAAAATTTTAATTGATTTACTGAGGTTCAAAAATTGATCACTTTCAAACAATAATATCCCATATATATATAGATAACCTCATTTGAAAAATAAAATTAATTTGAATAAAAAGACAGTCTTTGTGTGGATAAATTACTTTTCATGATAAAGTCCAAAAATAAGTTATCTTTCAACATTCAACTGAGTTTTGAACTAAGAATTTACTAATGAAAAGGAAATGTTAAAATTTTCTGGACCTTATAAATCTTGACAGTGTAATTTTAAGTAAGTTCATTTCCATTTGCACAGAAAGTTTCTGTCTTTAGGAAACTGAAAATGGAATACTGTGGATGTTATGACTGTTTGTGTTGTGTGTAAATAGGAAATTGATAAGCTGTCTATCGAGTGGTATAGCAGGATGCTAACCCAAAAAGGGAACACTGTGGTTATGACTTGTATATAAAGAGTCTGTAGTTAATAAAGTTGTTATTTTTATAACCATGATTATATTATTATTATTATTAATAAAACATTTTTATCAAAATGATCCCCTTCTCTTACTATAATTATGTATATGGGCATATTTGAATCTGCTCATTCCATTCCATTATTTGTCTACACAGGCACCGTCCTTAAACCATATAGTCCTAAAAATACTTTCTATGTCATTTCACCAAATTACAACACTTTCATGTAAAATTCAGATTAAATGTATTATTCTAGGCAGTCTATATTTTTCTTTTGCCCCTTACATTTACAAATATCCCCATTGCATGTGTTGTTTAAGAAAGGTGAAATTTAAAAGTAACTTTAAGATAAAAATACTATTTGTAGCAATTTGGACAAAGTTTACAGTACTACGAAGCATATGTTATTGCCTAAACACATCAAAGCAAGACAGAAAATACTGGGCAAAAGAAAGACATTTCTACTTTATATAATTCAAAAGACTTGTGAGATTATAGGTTACTTATATGTATATTTTTGCCTCAAAAAAGTAAACGTCAAACAAAACCTATCAATATGACATCATCTTACTCCAGACTAACTTTGGGCCCTTATCTCTCCCAAATAATCCTGAACACTCATCACTTTCTTTTCATCATTTTGAACCTGATTTTGCATTGAAACTTCATGCCTGCATTCGAACAGTCCCTGACAACATCGGGCTTTTCTCTAACTCCTGAAAACCGTCAAACGTCTTGTAATGTCCCTCGTGAATCCTTCCTTAGCTTCCTTATCTAGAAATCACTTCCTCAGCTTACTGCAGGGTTTGCTGGAGCTTTCTTTACACTTGTTATAACAGTCTGCCTATGACTACATGAGATCTGTTTCATTTTGTTTTGCTTTGTATTTAATGTCAAGTCCACCTCCACCCAGTTTGAGCTCCTGGAGAAATCAGCAATGTCTTGTTATTAATATTTATATATTCTTCATTTTGCTCAGTGCTTTACATATCATGAAACCCTATATATTTTATAATTATTAATATTCTATAAGTCATCTCTTTTAAGGTTTATCAGTATAACCCAAGATTTGTAAATTTTTGTAAAAATCATGCAGCTCTCTCTTTTTGAGTGTTAAGAATTGTAGGATTTTGTATTTGAATCTTTTTCAAATACAAATGCAATAGTATTTTGTATTTTCAAATACAAATAGTACGACTATTTTTAAGTGGTTTCTTGTCATTAAAGCATGTAGCTGGAAAAGAGAAATTATTAACTTTAAAGAGTTTATACATTTATATTTGTAAACGTGGTTATTAAAAATAAAAATGGAAAACTGGATTTTAGTTTGCTAATGGCTACAAATGTTTACTTCATATAAGCTAATACAGTGTAGATTATGTTGGTGAACATTTCCCATCTGAGTTTCCTGCATGAAGTGTTGAGGTCATAACACTAAGGGGAAAAGGATCATATCAATTAATTAAATATATTATGAGTCAATAATAGTCCACTCATTACTTGTGTGCAAATATGCCATGTTCTGTGAATTCAGAAGTTTCACAATATTGTGACTCAATTAACAAAATGTTTTAATATGATGAGTTTTCTTAACTGAGAGAAACCAACTTGGGTAACATGTTGCAATGGAATGAAATGAAGAAAAGGCAGATGGATCTTTGTATTATTTTCTTCATATATTTTTAAAGCTTTACAAAGATACTGTCCAGTTTCAGACCTCTGATTTTTAGGTGGCTAAAATCCAACTGCACTGATAGTTTAGAATACCTGTATTACTATACCCTAAAACAAAGAGTTTATATCCTATAGAGTGAAAATAATGAGTAATTTAATAAGTGGAAAATTGACACTATGGAATGATAAAAGTGATTAAGGATTTTTAAAGTAGAGAAGAGAAGGCGCACGTATGATTTAATATCTTTCTTAGGTTGTTGCAAGAGAAAATTCTCAGTTCCTTCTAGTTAAGAGAGCAAGAATTTGGGAAAAATAAGATTGATATTTGAGTTAGATAATTTTGGTACCGGGTAGAACTTCATAATTCTGAAGGCTCCAGAATACATAAATTAATAAGAAAACTCATGGACTCTCTTACTATGGACATTTCTTAAAACAGGAAATATGCCTTCAATGACTTAGGAAGCTTTACCTGAACTGTTCTTTAGTGGCACACCATTCTGCAGGATACGTAAAAGCTGTGCTGAGAAGAACAAAATATTCAGGGCTTGAATAAATTTTAGGTATGCTGAGATGCTTTATGTAGGTCACTTTGCTGCAGAATTGTCCAGGACCTTGGATGTTCACGTGTATTTTGAAGCTCCATGAGGCAGTACGGTAGGACATAGTCTACAAATTTACTGAACAGAACCCCCTTAAAATTATGGAGACAATATTTACACCTTGAGCATTAGAGTTCTGCTAAATACAGTTCCGGAAATTCTGTTATACTTATATTCTGTTATACTTATTTTACATGTTATACTTATTTTCTGAATCAGAGGCAGTGGTAACTACATAGTTTGAGATTTCTATTATCTTTTATAAGCTACAATATTTTTTCTTTTCTACAAAAATATATTCTGAGAATTTTATCTCCTGAATATATATGGTATCTCTCACGTCTCCATCTCCAGCAATCTTCCCATTTGACAAATTTTTCCAGATCAATTTTTTGTTTGTTTTTACATGATTTATTCCTTCATACTGAATTTGAGTAAAACTTAGACACTTAGGAAGAGTTAAGGCATATTTTTCTTGACATATGTGTACCATCTGCTTGACCTCTCATATATCATTAATGTAAAAGCAAAAATATAACAGAAATGTGAAAGTGATACTATTTACCACCTAAAGATGGAGGAAAAAAAGAAAATAAGTTAATATGTTTTTCCACCTTAGTAGCCTTCACAATATCCCTTCAACTGCTGAAACTTCCAGCTTTGGAATGTTCATGGGGGAACTAAGGAAAAAAAGATAAGTAAAGATTATTTAAAAAAAAAAAAAAAGTAGAACAGAGGAAAAAGAAGAAAAACAAAACCTGAAGGAAAGCTGGAAAAAGTTTTCTGGAGGTGTTTACATATCCCCATTTGTAAGGTCAACAAAAAGATATAAAGCATTATTCTTTATTAGCCCTTTTCTTCTTAGTCACAACCATTTGTGCTTCACTAATCCTTTTGTAAACACTAAATATAATGAGTCATCCTAAAATTAACAGAGTATGAGTATAAATTGCCTACATTCACAGTCAGTGTCCCATTTTTATTTTTTCAACTTCTCCATTCCTTTTTCACTTGCTTCCTCCATCAATTACATCTTACCTGTGACGCAAAGTAAGAGGAAAAACATAGAGCTTTCTCTGTATTATTGCAATGTTGCTCTCTAAATATTACAATGACCTTCTCACATTCAAGGACTTCAGCATCTTTCTACTGCCAAAACTTACAGGTGAACTTGGCTAGAACTTCAAGGAAACTCAGTGGGAAAAAACTGAAGTACCAGGTGGAGAGCCAAAGGCAAAAGTTCAGCTGTCCACTTGACATTGTTCCCTGCTTACATATATTCTCAGAATCTAAATTGAATGTATTCAAAACTAAACACCAATCCCTTCTTACCCTTCATTCTCAGTAGAAGATACGTCAATCTCTCTTGCTCAAACCACAATTCAAAAAATAACTTTTTACCTTTTTTGTGCCTCCCTTTCTACATTCAAACACCAACACATCAATTTTATCTCCTGAATATATATTGTATCTCTCATGTCTCCGTCTCCAGTGGCTCCACAATAGGTCATGACACAATTTTCTTTCTCCTTTGTTACTACAATAATATGAAAATAATTTCTCCATATATATTCCAAACCATTTTCTGTTCAATTTCTAGAGACATTTTAAAATACAACTGTGTCATTCTCCTGCTTAAAATCCTTCAAGGATTTCCCATTGGCCTACTTATAACTACATGTCCTCGACTGTTCACTTCTTTTTGTTTTGCCCACTATATTCCAGCTACATCAGACTCTTTCTATTCTGTTTGTAGGCTAAATTCTTTGTTTCCTCAAATCCTTTGTATATGCTATTCTTTCTGCCTGAAATTATCCCCCACCCACCAGTTTTTGCCTGACTAATGCTTACTTCATCATTCAGCTTAAATGTCACCAACTATCCTCCCGCCCACTCTCCTAATCCAGTTACACAACTCAAAGTATGATGCACCAGTTCATTAAATTATTTGCATATGTACCTATGTATAGGTATAGATATGTATATGGTTTCTCCTACTAGATTGTAGGCTCCATGAGAACATGGGCTAGGTCTAAATTCTTCACAAATTTATCTTTATTGCTGTCTAAGTATTACATAATAAATATTTGTTAAATGAATGTATCAGTAGTTATCTTCTTGCAGGCAGGTTTTTTTGGTTTTTTGGTTTTTTATTCAATTCTAAATCACATTACAATCTTTAAATTTGTTTACTATGAAAATAGTAATTATCTCCAAATTTCTTTGGTGGTAATGTTGGGGAGGTGGTTTCTACTGCCTTCTGTCATACACTTTTGTTTTATGTCAGCATATATTTATTGATCAGTTACTAAAATAGTGCTAGGTCCTGGGAATACAAGTGTGAATAAAATGTGGCCCCTACCTTCATTATAAATACAGACGATCTAGGAGACAAGCATGAATCAGAACCTGAAAGTGTTAACTGAGAAGCCCAAATAGGTTCTGGAACATATTGTAAGATTTTACTGAGCTTTTTGGCTCATTTTCCCTTAATCTTTCAATATTATAATAGTCTTAAATCCTGCTGATTGGAATATCATTTTTTTCTGTTTTATGAACACTTCCACCATTGCATTACTAATTATTTAACCAAGTTTCATGTTGCTTTTCTTTAATCTTCCCCTTCCTTTTTTCAGTTTTTCCAAGTTCGAAGCTTTTAAATCCTGCTCCTTCTTCCTTATGTTCCCAAAAATATTATGACACTTGTAGTAGATTCAAAGAGGTTTATGTATTTATTACCAAGGAAATAATGTAACTTCTTAAATGGTGAGAAGACTAGCAATTTTTTCGAGATTAAATTAGACAGGTTTCTTTTGCTAGTGCAAGACTAATAAATGTTTTATCATTGTAAGTTTCTAATTATCATTGAAGATGATCTAAGAAAAATAGATAATGCTTATTTAGTTCTTTCTATTTGCCAGGCTCTGTTTTATTTCATTTAATCATCATTACAATATTACGTAGTCAGGTTTTATAACTACATTTCTTTTAGAGAAAAGGAAGTGCTTAAATAACTTGTAACAACAGCACACTTAGGGGCAGATTTTCAATATTAATTTTGTTTGACCCTTTAGTTCTATCCCGTTTAATGAGCACTTCATTTAATTATTTCCAGAAAAATACGAAAAGGGGGAAACTCCTATTTAAACAAGAAAACGCTGCCATCATCTGGGAAGGATATGAGCAAGAAGCTTTCAGAGGTCAAACGGCTTTTCAAGTAGGCCTTCCTCAAAGCTCTGTGAGACATCACTTAAAGGCACGCGGCCTCCTCACCTTCAAATAGGAATGGCTCAAATATGAGTTGCTACTAATGCTAATTACTTAGAAGTCGAAGGTCAGTGGGGAAAGGGGTTAGTTTAGCAGTGAGGTTTCTTTATCTTTGATAGGGGAGGGGCATATAGCTCTTGGCAAAGAAAAATGACAGACTTGTGAGATCGAAGTAGTAAGAACTGTAGAGAATAACAAAGTGGTAAGAATTCAAAGGGGCCTCGAAGGGAAGATAAAAGCTCAGAATTTATTCTAAAAGAAAAGCAGAAATAGTGCCGGCCCTTTATTGCAGATACAACAGGGTGTTTCGTGAAAGAGGGAAACACCTTCAAAGGAAATTAGAATCTCTTACACAGGGCCATTGCAGTCCCGGAGGTGTGTGGGGGGAGCACCTTAGTATAACTTTTTTTTTTTTTTTTTTTTTGCATTTATTGCGTGGTACACAGACTTGGACAGCTAGAGGCAAAACCTGTCCTAGAAACTAAATCTACTTTTTAAATTAAAAACCTTGCTTTTATTATTTACTTGTCTTTAGTCTGAGATCATAAACATAAAATACATAATTTTGAAATTCAGTCAAAACCTCAAACGAACTTTAAAAGAATTTTAAAAGAATGATGAACAAAAACGCGAAATGCTGCCCGATTAAAGGGGGGGCCGGATCTACTTCACAGTCTAAGGAGATCGGGACAGAGGCCTGGCAGAGAGGACAGAGAGCAGGTAAGGATCTAGCCAACTCCTCCAGAGGCAGCAAGCCAAAAGGGATGTCACTTGGCTTCCTTCCCTACCTCTGTTTGTGATCTGACCCCATCCTGGACTCGGCCAGTCAGAAGGACAAGCTGGGGGATTCATTTTTTGGCAAAAACGGAATTGAAATTCAGAAAAAGCAAGAGCTAACAAGCAGTAGCATAAAATGGAATGAGGAATGCAGGATTGTCTCTTTCAGCTCTAGGGAAATAAACCTGCCGGGCTAACCAATTCAGAAATCTGCAAGAGGTCTTGACCTAGAGAGGTCATTTTATTTTTTAAAGCAGCTTTAAAAGATTGGCTTGGTTGGCAGATTAGAATTGTTTTCAGTTCCCCAGACAGGGCTAGGGGTGTTCTGTGGTTGTGCAACCTGTGAACAGATGAGTTTGACACTCTCGCTCTCTGCTTCCCAAATACGAGGTTACACATTGGGATTGAAGACTTATTAAATTGTGCTTATAGTTCTCAATGTTATGTGCATGCTTTCCATATGTCTCAGCCACCTTAATTCATCACGTTGACTCTTCATACTCTCTCTGTACCCTAGAATATTATGAGCATTTCCAGGACATATCTGAAAACATAACAAAAGCCCACCTTAGTCCAACGACCCTGTCTGGAAACTTCAGTCTCTTTCCTTCACGTGATAGTCTCCATGGAGGAAGAGGTGGGGTTGGCAAATGTGGTCTCTTGATCATTTGAAGTTTTATCACTTCAGCTTGTGGTTAATGATGTACAATTGCATAAAACTGACTTTTGTGTGTGTGTGTGATAGTAAAGATAACCCGGAAAATATTGTTTTTAGTAACCTCACAATAATGTGGCATGCATTTTAGTCAATTAAATTTGTGGACCTTTCTTACAGTGTTACACTTCCAACTTCCAGTATGTGGGGTCCGAAATGCTCTCTCTGAGGGTTCCTGAGAAGGACAAATCCTGTGCCTGTCTCCACCTCGATGTCCAGTAGGTACTTCAGATGATATCTTCTAAACCCAGAACATCTTGTTTCCCCCTAAACCTGCTTTTCCTCGAATATTTTCTATTCCAGTGGTGGCAGTACCATCTGTAAAACCACCAAAACTAGAGCCCTGATTCATCCCATTCTTCTCCTACTTCCCCACTGCTCAGATCTCCAGGTCTGCTGGTTTTGCCACCTGATTATGCCTTGACAATGACCACCCTTCTTCTTTTGCACCTCTTTTTCCCTGGCTGATGCCCTCATTATTTCCCTCACTGGTTCAGTAGTCTAAAAGTCTAAATCCAAATTGGTTCTCTCGTAAGCCATCCTCTTCAATGCTGTTTGCATGACCTGTTTAAAAGGCACATGTGAAAAAGGCAGCCTGTGCCTACATCTGCTATGGCTCTCCATCTGCCAGAATACAGACCCCAAGCTTCTTAGTGACCTCATAGCCCCTTCCATACCTCTTCCCTCTTTGTTAAGTCAGCTGTACGCAAAGAGATACCATGGTAACTGACTTGAAAGAGGGGTGGTTTGTTTTGTTTTATTGTTTGTCTGTTATTTTCTATTTTGTTTCTTGCCTCAACAATTTTGTCATGGTGTCTGTCTTCCTGAAATAGTTCTGCCTACCATCTCCATTTGTTGCTAAATTCTACTTGCATTTTGAGTTTGACCCTAGGTGTAGCCTCCTTTTGGTCTTTATCCCAACCAGCTGGCTGGCTGGGTCCCACTTTCTTGTTTAGTTCCTGCCAGCCCCGTTGTCTGGGAAATAAGCACTGCTCTAGATCTGTTCCATCTGTTTTTAGATGGATATCCTTAAAGAACCTACTTTCCCTGTGGCAACGGGATCTCAGCTCTGCAGTTATTAACTGGGCCTAGCTCTTAGGGCTTGAACAACTGGCACATGTATAACCCCTGTGACATTGTTCTCACAGGTGGTCTGTCTTCCTTGGAACGTCACCTTCCACATCATGTGTTACCTAATGTGCTTACAACTGTAGGTGGAACAGGTGTCTATCGTTGAACCATAGATTCTGATAATTTTGCTTTTCCTTCCATGAAATAGAATCTAGAAAACACATAAATGCCTTTTAAAATAATTATTATAAACTTGTGTTTATTTTATTTATTTTAATTTTAGATTTTTAGTTAACCAGCAGTGATTTGGATCATTCTAATTTTTACTCCAGTAAGTACTTAACATGACGTGTATGATGTTAAGAGACTCTACCGATACTTTTGTGGGTTTGGTGTTGTAATTTACAAGGTTAGGAAGTCTTCTGTGTATTAACATAGAAGAAAAGTCCATGGGTGTGGGCTTGTTAGTTAAAATTAGATTTGGCTACAATTCATAAAACTTCAAAATAATAATTTCATTTATTTTTCATATAAAAGCAATATGGAGATAAAAGTCCAGAGTCAGCATGGTAAATTCAGGAAACGATCAGGGTCTTTGACTCCTTCTATTTTATTGCTGCATTATTCTCAGCCTCAGCTCCAATTTATGTCCGAAATGACTGCTCAAGTGCCTATCATCAAGTCTGTGTTCCAGATAGCAGGAAAGAAAAAGGGAGGAAGAAAAGGCACCTCCCTTTAAGAACACTTGCCAGGATTTCCTTGGCCAAAACTTAGCCAAATTAGCTGAAAGGGTGGCTAGGATATATGGTGTCTCAGGCTCCATGTGCCCAGCTAAATATTGGGGATTCTATTACCAAAGAAGAAGTGGAGAATAGATTTGGGGGAACACTAACAAATTCTGTGATACAGAGGATTTACTTTTCTATAGAAAACATTTAAACCTTCTTTTCCCTTCTTCCCAACTATAGTAAGCCTTATCCATGGGAGATACTTTCCAAGACACCCAGAGGATGCCTGAAACCACGGATAATACAGAAGCTTATATATACTGTGCATTTTCCTATACACACATACATACCTATGACAAATTTCAATGCTTTTTCATTTTAAATAAGCATTTATGCACTGTGGCTGTAACTTTTGCAGTTTGAGGTGCATAACTAAAATCACAGAAAGCAAAATCACAGATAAGGAGGGACTAATATATTCAGAATTGTTCTCAGTTTTGAAGAGAATATATAACATACATCTCACTCTTCCTTGTGTAGGAGGCTTATATGGGAAGGATGGAAAGTAAGTAACAAGCTAATACAGTGGTACCTCAGTTTTCGAACGTCTCCGTTACCGAACATTTCGGTTTACGAACGCCATACATTGTATGGATCTATGGTATCATTAGATAGTAAAATTCATGCTAAATTTGCAGTTTTGGGAGTTGATTTTAAAGGTTGGAATGGATTAATTATTTTGCATTACTTTCTATGGGGAAACTGCATCTCGGTTTTCAAACGTTTCAGAACTTGAATGGTCTCCAGAACAGATTACATTCGAAAACCAAGGTACCACTGTATTTTTATAATACTTCCTTAGAGGAACTATTGATATAATTATCTAACTCACAAAGTGACAAGATAATTTTATTTAAATGACAGGGGCAGGCTACAGAAAGGAACAATCAGTATTTATAAGAGGTTCAA
This sequence comes from Rhinolophus ferrumequinum, assembly GCF_004115265.2. Lineage (NCBI taxonomy): Eukaryota > Metazoa > Chordata > Mammalia > Chiroptera > Rhinolophidae > Rhinolophus > Rhinolophus ferrumequinum. The sequence goes on from NC_046303.1 coordinate 42,617,127, forward strand.
ATAAGTATTTCCAGTATCCAGAATAAGAATGGGAATATTTGCTAATGAAATTTCACATTCCTCAAATTTTCCTTTTATATTTATTTTCTAGTGTTTTCATCTGATCATAGTCCTGAAATTTTATTGTTTAATGTATGTTATGTATACCTGTATTGTAACCAATTTTGTATACTTTGTAGGAAAAAATGTATAATCAATCAGTGAGTTTCTTTAAAAACCAAGAAAAACCTAAAAATATCTTGTTAAAATTAAGAAGATAAAACTGTACTTAACATCGTGTCATGAGTATTTCAGGTAACAATCATGTGATTTAATGATATCCCTGATAATAAAAGAGATTTTATAGAGGAGGGAAAGTGGAGTAGTACTTCTTATGAATGTTCTAGCAACTATTTCAATTTATATTAAACATTTTTATATTCCTGTGATAAAGAATGCAGTACATCAAATACTGCCACTAACGCCTGATATTCCATAAACATTTCTTCTATGCATTCTATGTACCTATGCGGAAGAAAGTTTTATTTTACAACGGCCAATTTCTTAAATTAAAATGTATAACTAGTGTAATGCATAGTTTTTCATTATTAAATACACATTTCATTTGGGAAATATTTATGATTAGGTAATCTACTTCCAAATAACAATGTTATATACCCCCAAATGAAAGCATATTCATTAAAGGTAAAACAGCTGATATTTATTGAGTGTTTCCTATATAACAGATATTATACTAAGAAATGAATATAGATTTCTAATTTAAACTTTACAATAATCTGCACATCTTCATTTTACTTACAAGTTAACAGAATATTAAGAACTACATATGGTGATAGTCTTAATTGATAGTATCCAATATGTGCTCTTAACCATGGATTTTTCATCTTGCTCCATCATAATATGCACTTTAGTCTCATTCTTTGATAATAGGATGAAATAATTTAAACATCTTTTTACATAAATACTAGTGTTGTTGCTGTATTTGTATGCTCTGCCTTCCTAGTATTAATTTACTTTCTGCTTGTTGATATTTATGGAAATTCCTTACAGCAAGACAACAAACCATTTATTCAAGAATGGGAAACTAGACCCTGCTCCCAGTTACATTTGTTAATTAATTTAACCTGCACCCATTTATTGAACAGATGCTGAGAGTCAGGTACTTTTCTAAACATTGAAAACGCAGCAGTGAATGATCCAGGCAGTAAACAAGTAAAAACCAATCTTATATTTAAAAATATAAAAGCAATAGTTTTAGAAGTCAGAAATCAAAGTGGAGGGAAATAAATCAGAAGAAGAGCCTAAAGTAGTAGATCTATGGTCAGGGAAGATGTCTCTCTTCAAGAAGATCATTTTGAGTAGAGACAGAAAGCATGTGGTGAAAAATCCATGCTATATGGGGAGGGAAGGGAAAGAAAAGGACATGAAGTGGGGTACGCTTCATGGGGTACCAGTTTGTTCAATTATAGAATGAGAGCTGCAAGGAGGACCGAGTGTCTAGAGGAGGGTTTGGACAGCAGTGGAAGGTATCGTTTGGTAATAGACAGGACATATATGGAGAGCTTTACAGGCCATGATTAGGAGTTTGCATTTATCCTAAAAGTAGTACAATTCTCTGCTTACACAACTCGATGAAAATAGCTCAGTCTGGACCACTGCCAGTCATTATTGCAGAAGGGATTTAGAGCTGCTGCCCGTGGGCAAAAAGTGTGTCACATGGGCAACTCAGAGTCTGTGTGACACAGTGTAATACTCCCCCAGGGAGTGGGAGAGAACATTTGTGAATAATGACATAAACTACCATAGTAATTGTGGTGACTTTGAGGGTCTTCTGGGCCCCCCAACTAAATTTTATATTGTCTATATAACAAAATTTAAATCATACCGTTTAAAATACATTTTTCCAATTTTGAAAAAATAAAGTTTCAGCTATTTATTTGAAACAAATAGATTTACCAGTTAAACAGGTCAACCTCTCTATTTACTTAAAGCCCTACAAAAAGAATCAATAGATTATTGAGATGATTATTTCTGAAGCTCTTCACACACATTCAAATTGCCTTGAAAATAGGGTTGTGTGAATTTAAGCTCCCATCAACAACATGAAAACTTAAATGTTGTTGGAGCATAATAAATTGTTTTCTGGCTTGATGTGTTTAGGTTTCTTCACATAGTACAATAAGGACAATTTTCTCCTGCTCTAGCTTCCAAGAGGAGCTGGAATTTGAACGCAAGTCTGTCTAGCTCTGAAGATGGCCTTTTTCATGCCCTCTTCACTAACAATGAGTATGTGGGGTGAAAAGAAACAAAGCTCTTGTCTTGAAAACCACCAGGATATTCATGTTGTTTATCACCTGACATAATCTAGTCTATCTTGACTGCTTTATTTATGTTTCAGAAGAATGCAATTAGGATACGAGATAGGACAATTAAGTTTGCAAACTCATCCTAGAAAAAGTGCTACATACCTCATTGCTGAGTATCACTACAGTCACCTTCAAAGTACTCCCTTGGGAAGCTATGCACTGATGCCAGTGCCTCGTCCACCCTTCAAAGCAATTTTGGATCTCTATTTCTGGAATGGCCATCAGAGCTGTCATCATATTACCCTTGATGTCCTGAATGTCATCAAAATATCTTCCTTTCAATATTTTCTTTATGTTCAGGTAAAGAAAGAAGTCACTGGGGGACAGATCAGGTGAGTAGGGAGGGTGTTCCAATACAGTTTATTTATTTACTGGCTAAAAACTGCTTCACAGACAGTGCCGTGTGAGCTGGTGCATTGTCGTGATGCAAGAGTCATGAATTGTTGGTGAAAAGTTCAGGTAGTTTTCATCTCACTTTTTCACGCAGCCTTTTCAGCACTTCCAAACTGTAAACTTGGTCAACTGTTTGTCTAGTTTGTTCAAATTTATGGTGACTAATCCCTCTGATATCAAAAAAGGTTAGCAACATTGTTGCAACAAGTTCACGAACTTAATTGTCAGACCTTCTACACTAAAACACTTACATGAAGGTAGTAACACAATAAGCATTAAGATTCTACGACAGTCTTACTTGTAAATTATACCTCAATAAAGCTGAAAAAGAAAAGATTATTTGAAGAGAGAAAACAAATGGCAGTTTCACGTATGAAACCAAAATTAAAATTCAGACAGGCAGACACTCCAAATGAAGAAGAGTAGATTTAGAGTTTATCTGCCACTCGTAGGCAACTCTGGTTTGGGCCAGAGTGAGTGGTGTCAAGTACCGATTTATTATACACATTATTTTGAATCTTGAGAGGAAGATCAAGAAGGCTAACTCATCTAGCCTAAGGAAACAATAATGTATACAGAGAGCAAAAAGCACGCAAATATGTTTGAAATAAGAATTTTATAATACTCACATACCAAAACAACCTAAATATTCAGCTTTAGAATAATAGAATATATAGTACAAATTCATAGATATATTTTGCTGCTATTAAAACGTTATGTTGCTGATGTTACATATAAAATGCTTGTGCTTGTGAGATCTCTCTCTCCATATCTATATCTATATCTATATCTATATATATATATGTATATATATATATCTATATATATATATATATGAAAAAAACCTGTGGGATGGCAAGAAACCAAAATAATGACATCTACAACCATAAGATGATGGACTAAGAAGTGATTTTAAATTATTCTTGCTACTTTTCACTAAATTTTATCACTCTAGTGTATGAACACACACGCATTTAATATAGGAAAAAATAGGGGCTATAGGATTTGGCAGGTAGAGTGTGCTATTGCTGATCTTAGAAAGACAAGAGTCAATTGAGGAAGAAAAGAAATTAAACATGATGTATAAATTAGTAGGTGATTTTAGTTTGTGATTTTCCAAATGTTCCCTCTCAGCCTTGGGATTATCTAAGCAGAAAACATAATATATACAAATGCAAAATGTTCATAAAGTGTTTAAAAGAGAAAACCTGAGTTCTCATCTACATGAAAAATAGCATGTTTCCCCTGAACATTGCCAACATTTTTTTGTGCAACTCAGAATGAGAGTCTTTATGACTCCATATTAATCCATTTCACAATATTATACCTTCAATTTATCATTTGAAAATGACGCAAACTTTCTTTCTTAACTCTAGCTGGAATCTCTGAAACATATCCTCTGTGGCTGTAGGTACCATATGCTGAAGTTTAATTTTGTGCCATTTATCACTTCAGTTGCTGACCCCTTTTGCTTCGAATTCTGTGTAGAATAAAGGGGAAAATTTATCTTTATTTGCTTACTTGTGAGTTCACAGATTGCCTCTGCTGTCCATGCATGGCAGCCTTGTTGGGAGTCAGTCACCATAATGAGTGGAGGCTTTCCTCTGCCTGTCTCTTCAATCACCCTCCCCTGGGCTTTCTCAATGTCAGCTTTATCTTCATTAAGGTAAGGCCACCACTTCCCCTTTGCATTTTTGTGAGCTGGGGCCCTGTGGAAAAGGAACTGGTATTTTGTTCATTAATGTTGTCTTTTGTGCATTATCTTGGTGTAAGATAAATAGCTTGTTGAGGGGTGGGTGTGTTTGTCTTACCAAGCTTTGTATTTATTATGAAGATGTAATACAATACACACCTATGATTATAAAAATGCAAAGAATGCAGAACAATATAACAATATAAAATAAGTGAAAGTAACACACTATCACAGAAATGACATTAACAGTTTGGTATATATCTTTCAAATAGTATTCTATTTATATAATAACATACACTTTTTTTCTAAAATGAGATCAGCCTACAGATAGTGTTTTGCAATTTGTTTTGTACTCTCAGCACTATATCATGTGCTCTTTCCATGATCACACTTATAGACCATTTCTCTCCCCGTATCCGAACTCATTTTATATTGTGGTTGCATATATAGAGGTCAACATTTCACTTGAAAACTATTATTTTTTTTATGAATAAATGTCCACATAACTTTATTATTGTCACTTTTTCTTAATCACACTGCTTATAATCCCCAAGATTTTCTTATGGAATTTTCAAAATGATGTCTTATGTTTTGCCTTTCCTTGTTAAAATAACCATTAATAAACCACTTATTTCAGTTTAAAAAATAAAGAGAAAGGGAAATGAAACATTGTGCTTCATATACGTCACGGTTTATACTAAGAATTTTAAATGTATACATTTGTTTTTGTCATCACAATGACCCTGTAAATAAAATCCATTGTTGGTAAACTATTTATTGAACACCTATCGTGTACTTGATAATGTGTAAATTTTGTCCAGCTATCATGCAAGTTAGATATATAATCACCATTTTACAAAAGAGAGAAAAAATTAGTTCTATCGCTTTTAAAAAGTAAAAGCGATAAATGACCATGATAGTATCTGAACATGTCTGTAAAAATACGTAGCCTTTATTCTTTCCATTAAACCACTTAATATCACTTATTTAAATGTTTGTAATGAGTAATATTTGTCTTACATTGCTTCACAGTTTATCTTCCTAAAAATAAAATGTAGTAATCCTACTTAAAAACCTTCAATGGTTACAAATTCTCTAAAGGATCTAGTTTTAAATCATTGATAATATTTAAAAATAATTCAAACTCTTTTGTCCCTTGTTTCTCGATACCATCATCATGCAAAACTAATTTTCATTCACCCGATATGACATATTGTTTCACAATGTTGCATATTCTTTCTCACATACTACCCCACTTCACTTCTATAATGGTAAACTTACATTCATATTTCATATTCCATTCCATCACCATCTCTGGGAAACACTCCTAGACTTCCACAGAGAGAATAATCACTTCCTACTATGAGTTACTAAAACAATTTGGACATGCGTTCACTGTGGTACATACTCTCATATAATATAGTATAATTATGTTTCTATTTCCACTAGAAAAAAACTTTCAGAAAGTAAGAGTTGTATTTAAAGCTTCTGTTTGTCTTCTCCACAGTCTAGCCTATTGGCTAGCAAATAGTCAGTGCTCAAGTAATGCAAGGTAAATAAATACCAACGGAATACATACTTTAAGGTTACATACTAGCTCTGACTATAAAATACAAAATTATTAAATCTTCAAAGAGAATATTGATGAGCTTTAATCTAAATATGCATCTCTGTGGGGGGTGTATTTTTGTACCTTGTGGATGATACTAATTATGGTCTAAACCTTATCACTTCTGTGGCTTTTTCCACTCTGTAGTTGATATGATGAAAAAGGTAAAAAGAACACAGTACTTGCCACAATCGGCCAATACAAAAAAGCCAACAGATGTTGCCCGAGTTTACTATGATCTTAGGTTCAAATTGCATACAGTATATTGTTTGGGGCAAAAGCAGACCCACGGGAATACTCCCCTGGCCTGTTTTTAAAGGCACCAGAACCTTCTGTAGCTTCATTATAGCTATACCTTCTCCATTTAGCATTTTCTAGTTCTGGTAGAGCCAACATCGGAAAGTCATGCTAGTGTCTCTTTTACTGGATTTTGCTGACATTTGAGTGGCTTTTGATTCAGTTTTATAAGCTCCCTCTTCTTATGATTTTAGAAACAGTCTTTCCAGTGGGAGATATAAGAAATTCTTTTTAATGATATTGTGTGTTTGGAGGTTGTTTTCCTCTTATGAGCAACTTTAATGGTTGAATGCGTACTTATACTATCACAAAATTCCTTTCCAATGAGGTATTGATTTCTATAAACTGTAACTCAATACATTATGAAAAATAAGGTTACATTTAAGTGAGAGAACTCTAACAAAATGGTGATTAATTGCATTATTACGGTGTTTAAACTTCCTACTTTTAATTATTCCTTAATTACTAGAAAACAGACATTGTATTTAAGCATAGTATTTATTAAGCATACCCTTTATTTCAGTGATGAATTCAATGAAGTAGATGCATACATGATAATAACACAAGGAGATCAGTTTGGAAAAGCAATCCTTTGAACACATTCTGGCACGGATTGGAGTTATTTGTACAAAGTTCCTCTATTCGCCTATCAATAATCTAAGACTAGCACAAGGGAGAACACTTTTCCGCTTTGCTTGAGCCATGCCTGCCTCTGTGAAACCCATTATTAGTTTCTCCTTTTGAAGAGGTAATTGCTGGCCTGCTTGATCAGCTTGCGTGTATTATAAAACAAACAAACAAACAAATAAATAAGAATAAACAAATAAATCACAATAACCAGCAAATGGAATCACTATAACTTAAAGGGTGGCTGCCATCTCTTGGTTCTTTTGCTTCCACTTTCTCTTTGTAGGCAGCTGAGTGGATAAGATCTTAGCTGAGCTGTGGTGCTCTCACTCTCTATCTCTGCATAGAAATACTTCAGTTATTTTATGACTTCCTTCCTTCTGGTCTTTGTCAAAGTGCAAAGCTCTCAATGAGGTCTTCTCTGATCCATCCTATTACAAACTGCATTTCCACCTTTCTAGTTCTCCCTATTATTTGCCCTGTTTTATTGCCCCCAGCCACTTATGATCAACCAACATACTCAAAATCTAACTTGTTGATAGTCTTTCTTTTCTCAATAGAATATAAAGTCCAGGACGGTAGAAAGGTGTATCTTCAATCCTGTAATCCTACTACTTGACACAGTGTAGGTACCCAATCTTTGTTTACCAAATAAAGGGAAAAAAATTAAATAAATAAAAGAAAGAAAGGTAGATTGGCAGAAAGTAGAATGCCCAAGCTCTACATCTGACTCAATTTCACCAGTTTTCCGATGGGATTATGAAATACAGTTTCAATGGGCACTTTAATCCTCAGTTTGCTACTAGTTTTTAATAATAATTTTATAGGAAAATTCATGTCACATAGTAGTGGAAGACAAGAGGTTAGTTTTCATAAGTGGGGAGAATATTGTTATTTCTTTGTGCCTGGACTTAATATCACCAACAACCATCAATATCCTGTTATAATATCTAATAATAATATACACGTATCCAATAAATTTTGGCTTAATCACAATGATATTGATGTTTTTCTTTATTTCATCTGCCTGAATCTTTAGAAAAAATCAAGTAGATGCGAATCCTGAGAATCATCCTGCCTCATTTCCCATCTATGGTATGTGTATAAGTCCATAAGACAGGGCCACTAATAGTATTCTTATATGGTGAAGTGCTTACAATTACATTCAGCACACATTAAGGGTCTAATATAAAGTTAGCTAATATCACCACCACAACTCAATAGGTTACCAGGTGTGATGAATCTCTTTCTTAGTGTCTTTCAACTCTATCCTCTCCTTTTTGTTACTCCTGATAATGACAAAGGATATTGTTTTCCAAATTGTTCACATGCCACCAGTAATACAGACTGTTTGAGAAGGCATGTAAGAATAAATCATAAAAAGAGTTTATTTTACTTTAAGATAACTTGTTTTATTTATGAATAAATAGGTTTGCATTTTAAAGCAAGTGGATATAACTTAAACATTAAGTAAAGCCATATATAGGTAACACATTGATATGAAAAAAAATCCTGATGACTTTTTATGGGAATAATTGATGTTTGAAAAAGCGTTACCTGGATTGTCTTTTTACCCCAACTTCATGCTCTACTTCTTTTTATCTCCATACTGTCTTCTGAGTTATCTTTCTAAACAAAAAACTTATAGCTCCTTGCCATAAGTGTCTTCTACTCCTAAGCTTCTCTATAGGACAAATCCCAATCTTAGGGATGGATAAAGCTCTTCATGATTTGAACCCTGCTTTTGTCTCTGACCTGGTTGACTCCAGTTCCTACAGCACAATTTCTTCTCCAGCAAAATCAAACTGATGAAATTCCAGATCATATCCTATACAATTTTACAACTCTCTATATTCAGGGGATACATATATATATATATATGTATGTGTGTGTATATATATATATATATATATGTTTATATATATATGTATATATATATATATATATGCCTAAATTATGCTTACTGTTTTATCAGACCACCTTTATCTGTTCTGCTTTTTCATTCCCCATTTTAATTACCAATCACCCAATTTTTCTAGATTGAAACCGTAGCACCATTTTAATAACGCCTCCTCTGTCCCTAACCATATCCAGTTGTATAACAAGTTTTGTACAGTACTCATCAGATTGGTTTTTAATATCAGTCTTGTGCATTCCACAGTATTTCAGGCTTGAACTCTTACCTAGATATTGACATGCCTTCTTAACCAGTTATATTAAGATTCATTTAATCATGTCAGAATTTCAAATCCAATTAACTTACTCAAGAAAGGAGGAAATTTATTGGCTTCCTGTGTCAATCATGTACTGCCACAATAGTGCTGCACCTGAAACAACCGTAAAATCTTGGTGGAATATAACAATAAAACTTGTTTTGCTCCAGAAGTCTATGAGCTGGAGCAGTTCTGCTGATACGGAGTAGGTTTGGATAATCTTGGTTGGGCTAGCTTGTATGTCTGAGGTAGGCTGGCAAGTTAACTGTTAACTGGCTAGGCTGGCTCAGCTCTTCTTTACAGTCGATCTCAACCTTCAGCAGGTTGCCCTGAGTTTCTTCTGAGGGCAATGGCAGGGTTTCCAGAGAACAAATTGCCCTAGGCCTCTTGAGGCCTAGGCTCAGAACTGGCACACAGTTATTTCTGCCTCATCTTATTGTCAAAGTAAATCACAAGGGTATCCCAGATTCAAGGGGTGGAGAAATAGACTCTACTTCTGAATGGGAGAAGCTGATAATTCATATCACAGAGGGCACATGTAAAGGGAGAGGAAGAATTGGTGCCATTTTCACACTCAATCTGCTATACTCACATTAACAAATGTAGGAATGGGATGGAGTTGCTTTAAAGAAGATTAGATACGGGAATAGAAGTCTATCAGGCATCAATCTCTATTTTTCTTCCTTTCTAATTTGTAATTTTTAGGCAGCTATTTCCACAAGTCTGGTTGTAAGATTGTGAGTGCTTTTGTGCTTACAGAAAGCAACAGCTGAGAGGGAAGGGAAAAAAAAAAAAAAAAACACCTGAGGGAAACGCTAATTTCCTCTACTAGGCATACAAACCCATTTCTGGTCCTTTCACTGTAGCCAGGGATAAAAAATACTGTAATTAACCCAGACGCAGTAGGATAGGGTGCTCATTGCTCCCAGAATCAGGAGGAAAAAAAAAAAAGGAAAAAGTGCTTTTACTGAAAGGGAGAAGAAGAATGATGGGAAGGCAAAATTAACATGAGCCTGATACTGTGCAATTCAGTTCCTGCACGTTCTTACACATACACTACACAGCATCACCACAGTTTTCCCAAAAGACAGATCTAACCAAATCATTAGCTTTAATTCAGTGGCTCTTTATTGACAGAAGCTAAATACAAACTTTTTAGATGATGTGATGCATAAAAACTTTCTCAATTTGTTATATACATATCTTTCCAGTCTTTTTATCTGCCTCTTTTTTTCTTTGGTTACCCAAAGATATTTTAGCCTTAGTGTCCTATTTGTCATGAGAGAAATGTACCATGCAATTTTGCCAAAGCTTCAATTACATTGTCTTCATTACCTGGCCCAAATCTATATCTCCTACATAGTTTCTCACCAGACCATTTCAGCATCTGGTAATGTATGATCAAGTCATACTACCATGTTTCCCAGAGAATAAGACCTAACAGGAAAATAAGCCTAGCATGATTTTTCAGGAGGACATCCCATAAACATAAGCCCTAATACGTCTTTTGGAAAAAAAATTAATATAAGACCCGGTCTTATTTTTGGGGAAACATGGTATATTTCTGACTCCAAACTCCTAATATCTTTTTATGATTCAGTACCTTTGCTTATGGCTCTTAAATAGAATGTCTTTCCCTTCTGCATTCTTTAGTTGGTATAATCCTGATTATTCTTGAAGTCCTGGGTCTAATATCCTCCTATCCATGAATCTTGCTTTGCCCATAAATTGTTCATTCATTGTTGTATCATAATCCCTATCATACTACGTTCTGTTTGCTTGTAATTTTCAGTAACTTCTCCTTTTGGAATCCTTTATTTGTTGTCTTTTAATCCTCTGTGCTTAGCATTAGCTTAGACTATATTACCTACACAATAATTCCCAATTATTATTTTGTTTATAATGATTAATGTTTCTCAATTTATTTATTTCAGTGAACATAAGTGTTAGTGTCTAAATAAAAAAAGATATTATGTAGGCATCAAAAATATTTGCAAATCTCCTTGGGTAGAAAAAATCACTATGTTTCAATTCTGAGCATCGGAATAATGATGAGTGACTGTTTTAAAACATTCAGTCTTCTCCAAAAAACCCTTGAAAGCACCTGAGTCTAGAAGTTCAAAACTAATTTATCAACTTTATCTTTAAAATTTCGTTATTGTATTAGTTATGAATGAGTCTCTCCTTTGTACAAAAACTGTGCCACTATCTTTTGAAATTAAATATCTGATGTTTCCTCCTTGGTCTAATTCAAATGTATCCTCTTTCTAAGCCGAGATAGATGCATTTTTGCTTTGTTCTGTAAAGCCATACATGCTAGTGATAAATGAGCAGTGTCTGTGGTAACATTTGTTCTTATCTCTTTTGAAGCAGAAAATCTGGCAGTCTCTTATCTAAACTTAACGAGTGGAGATAAACCTTGATAGAAAAATGTTTCTGGACTGCCATCGCTTTTAGCAAGAGTAAACTATTTAAACTAAAAACAGCTGTTTGATTTTTTCCAAAAAATAAATCTAAAAGTAAAATTCTCTCTAAAGAATGGCATATAATTCAATGTAGCTTTCAATCAAGTGCAAATACAAACTGTACTGCACATTTATCTGGTGTAAATACAAGGCTGTTTTATAAATTAAGCTCTTTTGGCTTCAGAATTAAGGTAGTTATGGAAATAGGGTCCAGTCCCTGCCATCAACATGATCAGGGAAGTGGCGCTAATGTTGTACTGCAGGCTCTTAAGCTGATGAACTTCTATATTTTATTCTTGTAACAACTGATAAATTCATTTGCGAGATTTTAACCTATGTCCCAGCAGCTGGGAGCTCCTCAGAAAGTTCTTAGAGAGGATCTCGGCTCCCGATGAAGGAAGGCAATCCAGGAGTAGAATTACTGTTCCTTTTCAGAAGGGACTGCGGAAAGATAAAGAAATATCTGGAAGAAGAGAAAAAGATCAAGTGTAACAGTGAAAAAGGCAGCACATAAACAAATATGTCTTCTGCACTATGAGGGAATAGAAGTGTATATTCTAAATTTGAAAATTGTCCCTCCAATTTGTCACCCACCTTGCTCCAATGAGCTCATTGCTCTGACTTCCCTGATTGAATTGCAGAAACAAATTGGCTCTTTTTTTTTTTTTTAATGCTTCGCCCTTGGGATATTTTAGCAATAAAATTTTCCCTTGTGAACATACTGATACAATAATAAAGTGTAATGTGCATTCAAGTTTTTTCATTAACCAAACTTTCAAATTTCTTTCCTTCCTTCCTTCCTTCCTTCCTTCCTTCCTTCCTTCCTTCCTTCCTTCCTTCCTTCCTTCCTTCCTTCCTTACTTCTTTCCTTCCTTCCTTCCTTCCTTCCTCCCTCATTACCCGCTCCTTTCCTCTCTTCCTTTTTTCTTTTCTTTTTTCTTTGCCAGAGCAAAAGGGAACATTACCAGAGCTGAGCACAACTTATTTTCCTTTATAAATAAATTAATATAAAACTATATGTATATATTTTAACTAAATCTTATGAAGATCAGGTGGTAAATTAAGCTAAACTGCCCTAAACTATAATATGTACTACTGTAAATCTCAGTATGAAGGAATCATTTTTCTGTCCTTTCAGAGAATGTAATTCACCAAGTTTGACTTCCAAGTTCCTATTGCATTTTCTAACTCTTTCATCTTTGGCTGAAAGACATACATTTTATCTTTAATTAGCTTCAAAGTTTACTTTGGAATTAGAGTTAAATTTTGTTAGAAATTTGAAATGTAAGGATTCTGCACTGTGCATGTGAACAAATAACTTCTATTTTAGGGGCTTTCTTGGGTAAATTCAGCTACCTTGCTACCTTACTAATCAATCTTCATAGTTGCTATGATTAAAGTTATCAGTTTGCTTTGTCTTTGTCCTTTGGGAGACTGCAATCTTTGAATAAGAGTTTGTGTCTGGTATGGTATTTTACTTGTCATCCCAGTTTTGACAGAAATACACAATAAATAATTTTAATACTACTACTTTAAAATTTGGAATAGTTTTCTTGGCACAACGTTGTATTTAATAGTTATGATTTTTCCAACTCAAAGTGTAAGCGACAAAGATAACTGCGAAGGGATAGGACACTTCTGATCCAGTAGGATTAGGTGGAGGTAAAAGAAAGCTGACAATAAGGCAATTAAAATTACACAAGAAAATGAAAGCCACAATCATTCCTTAAAATGTTTTTAAGATTTAATGTAACCAAGACTAAAGCTGTTAAAGTAATTCTCCTTTTTAAGTTATGATATGCTAAAAAAAAAACAAAGATTTGTTTTTTTCTTAATATTCTACCTCCATGCTTTGAATAATCACACTCTCAGTAGGTATTAAATATATGCAAATTACTTTATCACAAAATAGAGATCTTGGAAAAGAAACTTGCAAGGAATTACAAGTAAATTATAAGCAAATATAGTTTCAGAAGGAGTTTTATCCAACCTAATGGATTATTCAACCTTCTCTTAGTGCTTTAAACCTGTTCCATTGAATTCGCATATTTTGTCTGTGAGTGAGACAATATTTGTTTGGCTTCTTTGGCCTTAATGTTCATGTTTATCACTTAGTTTGGTAATTAGTTTATCCAGAGTTTGACAACCCCTATATCTGTGGTCTTACATTTATTTTTAAATTTCATAATATTTTTTCACCTTTCCCTGTATACCTTATTTTATTCGTCCCGAATCTTATTGGAAGACAGTGAATTATACATCATAAGTAAATTAAGATGAGAGAAATCAGTACATTGTGGAAAAGGAAATAAATGCTGCAATGTAATACATACTGTAATTATTAACAGTAATCATAATTACCCATCTGTGAAACTATAGTCTTGATTTTAAGGGAGGACAGAGTCTGTCTCAATAGTTTAAAATTATAATTAGTAACAATTGCTGATTTCTATGTTGGTAATATTTGACAAAATGGAAAGTAGCTGCCTTTGTCAATATGTTTATTATATAAGTATTTGTGTGGAGAAAGAAATCAGTGCTGCCTGTTGAGAGTTTAGTTTGTGGTGTGAATGTCACATAAATATTTAACAAAAGGAAACCCGAGGTCTCCCATGGATGTACATCTGCTACTGAAGAGCTACAACTCACACATCACGTGTCTTTTCTTGACATATGGCATGTCACAAAGGAATGTTTAAAAAAATAAAAAATGTAAACTCCTAACAAACACATTAAAATTATGTGTATATAATAATACAAGTATGTCTCATTAAAGGATTCTGGAAAAATATCTGGAACACATATGGAATAAGACAGCTGTTAGGTTGCTGTAAGGTTAAACAGATTTATAATATTTCCATTATACTCCCCACATGTTAATATCAGGAACTTCTAGGAGTGATTAATATTAATGACATTAAAAAGAAAACAAGTGTGCCTTTCTTTGAAAAATCAAATTTTGACCATAATTTTTGAATTGACTCAATGTGTAAGAGTACGTAAGTAAGAAATGTTATTTTAGGCAAGACTAAAGAATGCTTTAAATAAATCCAAATGAGAAATGGAAAGTATTAAAAGATTGCAGCTACTTTTGGAGTCATGCAAAAGAACAGTTAATTGTTTCTTTTCATAAGTTAGAGTCCTTAACATTCTCTCACATCAGTCTTACAAAAAATATGAAAGAAGCAAAAATGAATTTAAAAATCTCAATGAATTGCAGAATCTGAGAAATGCAACTTTGAAAGCAATTATGCCTTAGAAATCTATTTACAACAATTATAATCTTGAAATATTTGCATAGTCTCTCCCTCTTTCTCTCTGACTGACTCTCTCTTTGTCTTCCTCTCCCCTCTCTATCTATCCAGATTCTGCTGTTATTCTGAAAGGTTTTAATGGAAGTACATGAAATTCAGCAAGATAACTGTCAGGGTCTAGCCGGAAAAATAGAGACGGCTCTAATCAGGTTTTAATAAAAGACATTGTTTACACAGGCGATAACTTAGGAGAGAGGCCAAATATGGGACAGTGAGGCAACATAGAAATTAACAACAGCAGGAAGCAGCTGCCATCCTCAGCTGAAGGGACATGGTGAGGAGGCTGTGTTAGTGGGACACAAGGACTGAAGTTTCTTCAGAGAAGCTACACCCACTGCAGGCCTGTCTGGCAGGAACCAGGGCCACATGAAAAAGCACTTACTAACTGCATCTAAAGAGAGAGAGAGACAGGGAGTACTCTGGCTTCTCTCATCCTCTGGACCCCATCAAGTTTTCCAACAGTGCCTCCCACAGGCTGAATACAGTGAGACACCAGCTGAGGGGAGCTGGGAAGTGCAGCCTGCGGAGGTCAGCTCCCCTGTGAAGAAGAGAGCCAGGGAAGTGTTAATGGATCTGTGTGTGAGTCCCAGATGCGCAGGCATATCCAGCTTCCAGCAGCCCGCCTCACTGTGCTGGTTGGAGTCATTGCCTCCGCGTAATGAGAAACAAGGTGGCATATACTGGGTGAGTTCAGTGAAGGGCAGGGATTGAAACCAGGCCCAGAGGCTAGAGGCCACCACCACAAACAAGGCTCTTGTCCCCGTCATTCACTGATTCCACTGGGACTCCCTCTCTTTTCCCAGGCTGTGCCCCAGGAGAGACTGAATCACCAAGGTCTCTCTCTGCCTCCTCTTCTCACCTGTCCTACTGAGGACCCGGCTCTCCCTGGCAGCTTTCTTCATAGCTATTGGCACCATCCTAACTGCGACTGGGAATTTGTACAAACACCACTCCTATAATGGAGACTATATCTGTGATATCTCTCCCTGGAGGGGCTGGCCCACCCCACCCAGAAAAAATGGGAGGGGGCAGTGTATGAGAGAGAATTCCAAAGAAAGACAATGGTAGCAAACAATAATGCACAGCAAAGGTGAGGTAGTACAATGTGGTGTAAGTGTCTGAAATTAGTTTGTTTTGATTGTAATGTAAGTGCCTGACATTAAGCTTTTGACTGCTGAGGCATCCATCTCAAAGCAACATATTTCCAGCTATGCAGTGAGATAGAGCCAGGCCACTCCACTCATGAAGTTATCCTTTTAACAAGCCCTGGGTGACCTAAATAACTGACCACCTGAATAACCCTGCTTTTTCCTTCCCATGCTTTAATTTCTGCTCTAATGTTTTAAACTCACCAATAAAGAGTGAAACCTCAAAACTCTAGGCACCCCATCCTTGACCACAATAAAAGTAGAGCCTCGGGTATGCTGTCTCTCTCTCTCTCTCTCTCTCTCTCTCTCTCTCTCTCTCTCTCTCTCTCTCTCTCTCTCTCTCTCTCCCTCTCTGACTTCACTGTGTAGCCCTGAGCATGCTGTGTATTCTCCAGGACTTGTGAATAATAAAACTTGTTTTTTCAAAGTTCCCCGATGGTTTTTGCGAAGGTGCATCTTACAATCATAACAAAAGTCACAATACTGGGTCCCACTGGGGCAATGTTTGTGGGAGGTGACCCAGTAGTACCAGCCCACGTGAGTGTCCCAAGCATTCCTAGTCCATAGCTGAGACTGACAGGAAATATATACAGAACTCTGCCTCAAAAAAAGCATACTAGCTCGGTAAACGGAGGCAGCCATTTTTCCAGCTTCCTAACAAATCAAAGAGGGACATATGAGTAGCCATGTAGTTTACAGTGTCAAAAATTACTCAGAAGAGGCAGAGCTTTCCTGAAGCCCAAGCCAGAAATGAATTTGTCCTATGTTCTAATTAAAAAGACATAAAGGGATGCTCACTGTTGAAAAAGTCAACTGAGTAAATTTGAAGCTCTAATTGGCTTCATTAAGGATTCATGAATTGGGCAGCATCCTATGTAGCAACTAGAAAGGTGCTCCAGGGGTTGTACAGAATGGAAGGTTCTTTTTGATAGAAAGAAAGGTAGGGCAAGGGAGCTATTAACAACAAAAAGAAAAGAAGAAAAAAACTTAGTTGTAGACCAGGACGTCTTCTTTTGGAGAAAAGGGAATGGCAAGGGGATTCGTTATACAGATTGCCTTTTCTTTCTATGGGGAGGTGGTGAGGAGTAGATGGAGAGGACCCAAGTGACAGATTACCTTACTGGTAATTGACCAGAGAATTATAAACTGGTTGGTTAAGACTACATTTTTGGGGGAGGTTGAAACTGCAATTAGATCAGGTATTAAATTGAGGTTTGAGATCATGGGCTTTTAGCATGAGTGATGCCATTTTGGACCTGCAACTTTCTCTTTAACAACACTTGTACTCAAAAATCTTTTTGTACTGATGAGTTTCATTCCTTACAATATTTTAAAATCTAAACAAATACTATTGAATAAGAAGCATTTCAGGGAAAGCTTTTCCAAGGGGAAAATGCACCTAATAAGAACCAGGCAGACTGTCCTCTGGTCAATTAGATTCTAGATTAATCCAGGAACAGATATAGAAAAAGGAATGGGCTGCAGATTGATCAGCTACTGTTCAATGATGATGAACTTGTGATAAACATGAAGTAAAAGGAACTCAAGGTTACACTTCCAATTTACCTTTGTAGAGCTACTCAATTTGCTCAGTCAAGTCTGGAGACTTTGTGCTTTGGCAAGCAGTTGACCTGGATTAAGGGTCAATCACATGTTATGTAATTATGATATAGCATAGCATGATGGGCCAAAGTGGCAAAATATTGGCATATGATTAATGGTTTATCTATATTACTATGCTAAGGATACCAAGGTATTAAATGATAATACAGTGTTTTCCTGAAAATAATACCTAGGCGGACAATCAGCTCTACTGCTTCTTTTAGAGCAAAAATTAATATAAGACCCGGTCTTATTTTACCATAATATAAGACCGGGTCTTTAATATAATATAATATAATATAATATAATATAATATAATATAATATAATATAATATAATATCCAGATTTACAGTGAAATGTAATTTATTCAGTAATCCTTGGCTTTTCTTTTTCTAGGGGTTCAGAACAGGCCTCCCCGAAATGTGCCACATTACCATGTGAATTATTTTGTGCTAAAGGCAATCAAGACCCTGCAAACTTTTATCTCTCCCTTAAAGAATTTAAATTAGGGGCCTTGTCCATAGTAAGAGTTATCACCGAAAAAAACCTGTTTATGACCTATCTATAGAGTAGGGCAAACTTCTAAACATCTGTTCTTACTGAACATCTGTTCTTCTTATCATCCTACCCTAAACCTTTGGTGCCCTACGGCACCTTCCCTCATCCTTAGCTCAGGATGCCATTTATACCTCATTTTAAATTTATGTGCCTGAATCTCTCATGTATGTGGGGTCTCTGACTCCTTCGTGTATGTGGGATTCCCATGTGTATGTATGTAATTCAATTTGGTTATTTTCTCTTGTTAATCTGTCTCATGTAGATTTATTTATTAGACCAACCAAAAGAATTGTGAGGGTAAAGTTTCTTCCTACCTCACATTTTCTTTATTAAGTATATGAAATATACACTTTCCTTTCTATGACATATTGTTTTTCTTCTTTTTCAGAGTTTTCAACTAATTGATATGTGGAAAAAGGCTACACAATCCTTGTGTGTCTAGCATAGCAATTGGTCTTATTATATTATTGCTAATAGTTACATATCATAGGTAACATCAGCTAGGAAATTATGATAATCCACAAAATTAAAAACAAAACAAAACAAGACCTGAACTTTAAATGTCAATATCCAAGTGTATACAATCTTCTTTTGGATACAGCATTAGTGAAATAAGTTAGCTTAAAAGAACTGTTGTCTGCACACCATATGAACACCTCACAGACGATTATTTGCCAACTCTCACAAAATGCATTTTGTGTTACATATAAAACTCTTGATCTTACTTTTTACCAAGAATGTAAAAAAGTCTGTTAAAATATACTTGAACATTCTAATAACTGAGGCTATATATTTTTCTCCCTAAAAAATAACAAGCCATTTCCCTTTGTACAATCATGCTATGTTCAATAACTGTGGAGATCAAATGGTAGTTATTGCGAAACACAAGAATTAACTTAGAATGCCATTACTTACTTTTGGAAATAATGGTATTTTTAAAAAGGAATAAGAAAAATTCAGGGATATAAAATGATAAATAGAACCAGATTTGACTTTCTTTTACTACCTGAAAGCGAGCTTATCTACATGTTTTTCAAGTAAGAGTCATCGTAAGACTATGGGTAAGAACCGTGCCTCAGAAGTTCATCTGCTGGTGCTGAATCTGGCTTGGCCACTGAAACCGAGGGATCTCAGGATTTGATTTGATTTGTGATTATAACTTCAGAAGTGATGCTCTCGAATTTTTCCACTTTATGTCTCAAGCTAAACTTTGAAGTCAATCTTTTACCAAATGATACCTCTCTTTTCTTCCAAATGAATTACTGTCTTCCTTCCATCCTCCTTCTCTCTCTCTCTCTCTGTCTCTCTCTCTCTCTCTCTACCTCATAGACCTAGTATTTCCCCCTTATAACCCCTTATAATCGTTAACCCCTGAGGCAGTAGAAACAATAGCCTGAACCTGACTAATGATCACAAGTTCTGGACCTCTGGCAAGCTAAAGATAACATTTTTATTATTAGAAGTAGTAGTACTAGTTTCAGGTGTACAAAACAACACCTGTATAAGTGATTAGGCATTTATACATTTCACAAAGTGATAACCCCAACAAGTCGACTACTCATCTGACACCACACAGAGCTATTACAATTGTACTGACCGTATTCCCTATGCTGTACTTTATATCCCATATATATGTATATATATACATTTTACCAAATGATACCTCTCTTTTCTATATAAATATAAATATTTAATTATACTTGACATATATAAATATATATATAAATATATACATATTTAATTATACTTGACATTCAGAATTATTTTATATGAGTTTCAGGTGTACAGCATAGTAGTTAGGCATTTATATGATTTATGAACTGATGTCCCCGATAAGTTGAATACCCATCTGACACTATACAGTTTTTACAATATTATTAACTATATTCCCCATACTGTAGTTCACATCCCCGTGAATATTTTGTGACTACCAATTTGTACTCCCTAAACCCTTCACTTTTCTCACCCATCTTTCCTAACCCCCCTCCCATCTAGCAAACATCAGTTTGTTCCCTATATCTATGAGTCTATTTCTGTTTTGTTTATTTATTCTGTTCTTTAGATTCCACATAAAAGTGAGATCATATGGTATTTATCTTTCTCAATCTGACTTATTTTACTTAGCGTAATACCCTCTAGGTCCATCCATGTTGTGCAAATGGTAAAATTTCATTCTTTTTTTTCTGGCAGAGTAATACTCCATTGTATATATGTATCACCTCTTTATCCAATTGTCTGTTGATGTGCATTTCAGTTGTTTCCATATCTTGTCTATTGTGAATAGCATGGCAGTAAACATAAGGGTGCAAATGTGTTTTCAAATTATTGTCTTGCATTTCTTTAGTTAAATACCAAGGAATGGAATTGCTGGGTCATAATGTGGTTCTATTTTTCATTTTTTGAAGAACCTCCATACTGTTTTCCATAGTGGCTGCACAATTTGCAATCCCACCAACAGTGCACAACATTGTTGCCAACATATCTTGTTTGTTGATTTACTGATGATGGCCATTCTGACAGGAGTGAGATGGTATCTCCTTGTGGTTTTTATTTGCATTCCTCTGATGATTAGTGATGTTGAGCATCTTTTCATATGTCTATTGGTCATTTATATGTCCCCCTTGGAGAAATGTCTATTCAGGTCCTCTGCCCATTTTTTAATTGGACTGCTTTTTTGGTGTGGAGCTGTATGCATTTTTTAACAAATTTCCCGTTACCAGATGTATTTTCTCACATTCAGTAGGAAGTCTTTTTCATTTGTTTATGGTTTCCTTGGCTGTGGAAAAAATATTTCAGTTTGATGTAGTCCCATTTGTTTATTTTTTCTTTTGTTTCCCTTGCCTGAGGAGAAATATCACTAAAAATATTATTAAGGGTAATGTCTGAGAGTTTATTTCCTATATTTTCTTCTAGGAGTTTTATGGTTTCGGGTCTTACATTTAAGTCTTTAGTCCATTTTAAGTTTATTCTTGCATGTACCGTAAGAAGGTTATCCATTTTCATTTTTTGCACGTATCTAGTTTTCTCAGCACCATTTATTGAATAGATTGTCTTTACCCCAATGTATATTCTTGCTTCCTTTGTCATAGATTAAATGATCATACAGGCCTGGATATATTTCTGGGCTCTCTATTTTGTTCCACTGATCTATAGTCCTGTTTTTTATGCCAATATCATGCTGTTTTGATTACTATGGCCTTGTAGTATAATTTGATATCAGGTAGTATGATACCTCCAGCTTTGTTCTTTTTTCTCAGGATTGCTATGGCTCTTCAGAATCTTTTATGGTTCCATATGCATTTTAGGATTATTTGTTCTAGTTCTGTGAGAAATGCCATTGGCATTTTGATAGGGATTGCATTGAATTTATAGATTACTTTGGGTAGTATGGACATTTTAACTACACTAATTCTACCTATCCATGAGCATGGTATATATTTCCATTTATTTGTATCTTCTTTAATTTTTCTTGTCAGTGTCTTATGATTTTCTGAGTACAGGTCTGTTACTCCTTGGTTAAATTTATTCTTAGGGTTCTTTTTGTTGTTGTTGTTGTTTTTTTTTTTTTGATGCAATTGTAAATGGGATTGTTTTCCTAATATCTCTTTCTGATAGTTCGTTGTTCATATATACAAGTGCAACAAATTTATGAATACTACATTTGTATCCTGGTAGTTTACTAAATTCATTTATCATTTCTAGTAGTTTTTTTGGTGGAATCTTGATGATATATAGTATCATGATATCTGGAAATAATGACAGTTTTACTTCTTCTTTTCCAACTTGGATACATTTTATTTCTTTTGTCTTTCTGATTTTTGTGGTTAGGACTTCCAGTACTATGTTGAATAAAAGTGTTGAAAGTGGACATTCTTGTCTTGTTCCTGATCTTAAGGAGAATGCTTTTAGCTATTACCCATTGAGTATGACATTAGCTCTGTGTTTGTCATATATGAACTTTATTATGTTGACACACATTCCCTCTATTCCCACTTTGCTGAGAGTTTTTATCATAGATGGATGCTGGATTTTGTCAAATGCTTTTTCTGCATCTATTGAAGTAAACTTGTGATTTTTATTTTTTCATTTTATTAATGTGGTGGATCGCAAGAATTGATTTGTGGATATTGAACCAACCGTGCATACCAGGAAGGAATCCCACTTCATCATGGTATATGATCTTTTTAATATATCGCTGAATTCGGTTTGCTAACATTTTGTTGAGGATTTTTGCATCTATGTTCATTAGGGATATCAGTCTATAGTTTGTTTTGTTTGTTTTGTTGTTGTCTTGTAATGTCTTTGTCTGATTTTGGAATCAGGGTAATTGTGGCCTTGTAAAATGAGTTTGGGAGGCTTCCCTCTGGAATTTTTGAGATTGTTTGAGAAGAATAGGTGTAAATTATTTTTTGAATGTTTGGTAAAATTCACCTGTGAAGCCACCTAGTTCAGGATTTTTGTTTGTTAGGAACTTGTTGATTACTGATTCAAAATCATTAGTAGTAATTAGTCAGTTCATATTTTCTGTTTCTTCTTGATTCAGCCTTGGAAGATTGTATGCTTCTAGGAATTTATCCATTTTTACCAGATGGTCTAATTTCTTGTGTACTTGTATAGTTGCTTGTATTTTTTTCCTTTTCTTTCTCTTTTTTTCTTTTTGTATTTCTGTGGTGTCTGTTGTCACTTCTCTTTCTTTTCTGATTTTATTTATTTGGATCCTCTCTATTTTTTCTTGATGAGCCTGGTTAAATTTGTCAATTTTGTTTATCTTTTCAAAACACCAGGTTTTGCTTTCATTGATCTTTTGTGTTGATTTTTTTAGTTCCTGTTTCATTTATTTCCTCTCTGATTTTTATTATTTCATTCCTTGTAGTCGGTTTTGGCTTTGTTTGTGTTTACTGTTCTTTTTCCCGCTCTTTTAGGTGTTAATTTAGATTGTTTATTTAAGATTTTTGTTGTTTCTTTAAGTAGGCCTGCATTGTTACAAATTTCCCTCAAAGGACTGCTTTTGCTGTCCCATAGATTTGGGGGTTTGTGTTTTCATTTTCATTTTTCTCAAGGTGTCTTTTGATTTCTTCCTTGATCTCATTGTTGACTTATTCATTATTTAGTACCATGTTATTTAGCCTCCATGTGTTGGCGTGTTCTTCAGTTTTTTTCTTGTAATTGACTTCTAGGTTCACACCGTTATGGTCAGGAAAGATGCTTGATGTGATTTCAATCTTGAATTTTTTGAGACTTGTTTTGTGCCCCAACATGTTTTCTATCTTGGAAAATGTCCCACATGCACTTGAAAAGAATGTATATGAGATCCAACGATTAAGTTCACCAACTCATCCTAGAAAAAGTGCTACATACCTCATTGCTGAATATCACTACAGTCGCTTTTGAAGTACTCCCCTTGGGAAGCTATGCATCGATGCAAGTGACTAGTCTACCCTTCAAAGCAATTTTGGAACTCTTTCTGAAATGGTCACCAGAGCTTTTGTTGTTTTACCCTTGATATCCAGAAGGTCATAAAAATGTCTTCCTTTCAATATTTCCTTTATCTTCGGATAAAGAAAGAAGTCATCTGTGAGTAGGGAGGGTGTTCCAATACAGTTATTTGTTTACTGGCTAAAAACTCCCTCACAGACAGTGCTGTGTGAGCTGGTGCTTTGTTGTGATGCAAGAGCCATGAATTGTTGGCGAAAAGTTCAGGTCATTTTCATCTAACTTTTTCACGCAGCCTTTTCAGAACTTCCAAATAGTAAACTTGGTTAACTGGTTGTCCAGTTGGTACAAATTCATAATGAATAATCCATCTGATATCAAAAAAAGGTTAGCAACATCGTTTGTGACCTTAATTATCAGACCTTGTGTTCTGGTGCTTTGGGGTGAAATGCTCTAAAAACACCAATTAAATCCATCAGGTTTAGTATGTCATTTAAGGTCACTATGTCTTTGTTGATTTTCTGTCTGGAAGATCTGTCCATTAGTGCTAGTGGGGTGTTAAAATCCCCTACTGTGATTTAAAGTCCCCTGCTGTGATTGTGTTACGTTCGATCTCTGCTTTTATGTTGGTCAATATTTGTTTTATACAGGGGTGCCAAAAAATGTATACAAGTGGACACTTTCGTCAGTGTTGCTCAAGCAGTAGTTCTCTGTAATCAGAAGTGTGTGGACACTGATGGTAACCACTTTGAGCACCTCTTGTAATTGCTGAAGTCAAACGTGATTTGTATTTATTCATCATTTGTTATTAGTATATATTATTACAATTTTAATAGTTTTTTTCCTTTCCTAAAATGTGTTTACCTGTTTTAGCACCCGCTGTATACTTAGGTGCCCCTATTTTGGGTACACAGATGTTTACTAGGGTTATGTCCTATTGTTGGATTTATCCCTTTATCATAATGTAATGTCCTTCTTTGTCTCTTATTATAGTCTTCATTTTAAAATTTATTATTTTTGCTATAAGTCAGGGGTGTCCAAACTGCGGCCTGCGGGCCAACTGCGGACCGCAATCCATTTTTAATCGGCCTGCAGCAAATTCCAAAAATATATTTAGTTTACTTAAATAAACCAGGTGAGGCAATACGTACTTCACCTCGAGTGAGTGGCCCGGCTGTTTGTATATTTTACCGCTTATGGCCCTTGGTAAAAAATGTTGAAAAAAGTTTGGACACCCGTGCTTTAAGTATTGCTACCCCAGATTTTTCTTATTTCCAGCCACCCAGGAGACAAGAATATCCCTGGCAATGCAGCACTAGCTGGGCTGAGGGGGGACCCACGGCATCACCATTGCTAGAGCAGACCTCAGAGCTGTTGTCAAGGCCTGAATAAATGATTTATTACATTTACCTCACCTCTGAGCAATCAGCTCTTAATATGATGCTGAACCTCTAACCAATGGTCTCTTATGATTTTTCCCTATTCAATCTGTAACCTATACTCCATTGAGGGGAGTTGGGTCTTCCAGAACACTAGCTTCTCCTCACTCCAGATTGGCCAATCCTATAATAATAATTTACTTCCATTCTCCAATACAAACTTCTGCTTCTGTATTTCTTTCAATCAGTGCATGCAGGCCAAATGACTCAAATATTAGGGTTCAATAACACTATTTATTAGTGTGAAATATTGGGAAATTTACTTTATTTGTTGCCTCTGTTTCTTCATCTGTAAAATAAGGTCTGCATTAGAACCTTCCTCATTGAGTTCTTATAACATATTAATTAATATTTTTAAATTGCTTAAAACATTGTTTGCCACACATTAAGTTCCATAAAACAGCTATTAAGTTAATAAAAAAATAGAAAACCTTTAGTATATCTGTTTTAAAAAAATAAACAGTAAAATTATCTGCTTACTCATAAACTTACAGTATTTTGTGTAATTCTGGCCAGGCTAAAGTGCCTCTAGGAAAATGTTACAATTCACTATGTTTTATATTTATAAATAACCAGACATTGACCTATATAGGTAGTTCCCTGTGAACACCATTTATCAGATTAAAGCAAAGTTTATTGAGTTTTCTTTACTACATTTTAACTACATTAACTTTTACTACTGAAATATATTACAGCCAGAGAGAGAGAGAGAGAGAGAGAGAGAAAGTAGATGGTACATATTTGAAACTCTCTGTATGCATGGAGTTAGAAAACAAAATATGTGTCAAGACAAAAATACAGCTGAAGTATGGTTATGGCTAAATGCCTCAAATATAAACTCTTTGTTAAGTACTTAAATAAGTTTTACATCTGGCTGGCCATTTATTATTCATTCTACTTCCTAGGGGGAATATTTCAAATGACAAAGCATATGTTGATTTGGGATCATTTCAATAAAAACTCTTTCTTATGCAAATATTTATCTTAAATTCCTGAAAGCTACTAATGAAGGCAAAGATTTTGAACAGACAATAGAATATTGCTAACCCTGGGGAAACCAATGGCTAGATTTTCAAAGATAAACAGATTTCTATTGTATGATAGTGAAGAAAGTCAGTTACATTGTTTAAATTTTGTTAAAGTATGTATATTGTGCTTTATAAGAAAAAAAACATGTACCGAGAGAGATTCAAAAAAGTTAAATATGTATTCATAGTCATAGTAGAGCTGCAATTTTTACTGTACTAAATGCTTTCCACATATTATCTTGTTAATCTTAGTGAAAGCTATGAAGTCAGTAGTGTTTTTCTTAATTCTTAAAAAAGAAAATTGAGGCTGAGGACAGAAAAGGAGCCACAGGTTAAACCTGACAAGCTTGGGAAACTGAAAATAACCACATAAGATGGCGTGAACATAAACAAAATTCATAACTCAGGTGGGCCATGGTGTGACATCACATCTTTAGCCTGAAGCTTCCTTCATAAAGCTAATCTTCACCTTAAGTGAGCCTGTCTATTGTCTTTTTGCACCTAAGATGATATCCTTGGAATGTCAGTAATCCCTTTTTTCAGACCAGAGCAGGAAACTACAGAATCCCTCATTATTATTCTTGTCCCTTGATTAACATCTCTATGTGGACTATTAAGTGTCCCATACCCACCAATGTAAAAGAAGTACCTGTCTCTCCAATTTACTTTTATCCAATCCCAGAGATGTCCCCACTTTGCTTTCTCTCATCCCCGTAATCTACCACCAGTGGATTTCATGTAATCCTCCTCCTTTGAGTCTATGCGTAAAATAAGCTGCAAACTGACATTTTGCGGAGCATTTTCTCAATCCGTTGAGATTTTGCTTCCCAGCAATTGTCGTCATTTTGGCTCAAACTTTTATAAACTTTCTCTTAAGCTGGATGATTTTCATCGACTAGACTAAGAAGTATTAGCTATCTAGTTAACTATCTAAAATTATCTTATAATTATGTTTGACGGCTTTTCCCCATCTCCTATACTGGAATGTACTCTCCAGGAGAGCAGAGACCTGGTTCTGTCTTTTCACAAGCATATCCTCAGTACCTAGAATAACTTCAAGGTATTGAAGAATGAAAGAATATAAAATTCGTGACTTTGTTAAGGTCTCACAACTATTCATTTGTTTCACTAGGTTCAAATTCAAGTTACTCTGGATGATTTTTTCTTTATTGTGACAATGTATTTAAAAATAAAGGAAACATAGAACAACATTATCACAAATTCCCAGCCAGGTTCTGAAAATTGGAATGTCTTTTATCAAGTCCTGCTCAAAGCAAAAATAATGTCCCAACTCTAATAATAATTTTCTCAAAAAGAGCTGCATGACCTTGGACAAGGTACCTAAACTCTCTGAATAGTAGAGTAAAACACTATTATTGGTATGCTGAAGATTAGATACCTTAGTATTTGTACAGCTCTTAGAATAGCATCTGGCATTGAATAAGTGCTTTAATAAATGTTAGCGATTGTTGTCATTATCATATTAAATTCATTTTCAGCCTGCTATCTTACCTTTTCGAAGTTTGTGCTAGGGAAACACCAGAAATACAAGCATGTCCAGTCAGTCATCTTTCAAAAGAGAATAAATTTGCTTCATTTTATTCACCCAAATTAAAAAAAAAAAAATAAGAGAAAGAAAAAGAAAACAGAAAAAAGTAGGCAGGTAAGAAAACCAGACATAAAATAATTTTTAAATGTTTGAGAAGAAAGAAACACAGGAAAGAATCATTGATGATATCTGTCTATTTATCTATCTATCCATCCATCCATCATTTTCATAAAAGTTTAGCATATGTGCAATTATGTAAACCTATCTGTTGGAAAATTGATGTGACATACAAATTCTCCAATTATTGGATGTTATTCTTCCAAATGATATCCTACTGTTTACTTATGTTTTATCAAACATTTCCTATGACAAAGATGTGAGAGGAGAAACCATTTTTGGCCAATTTTCTGGAACCCTACATGGCTGACTTTGGCCAAGTTGCCAATTAGTAGTTCAAAGAGTAGGAATAGCTAAAGAGCAAAATCAAATTCCTTTGACCCTGTGTGGTCAAGTTCAAAGACATTAAAGTCTAAAACTCATTCTCACTGATTTTTCATTCTGCTCAGACTCAGCTATAGATGTTCTCCGTGCCTGTATGGATGTGAGCACCTCTGAGCGACTGGAGCCTGAGTTCTCTTCATGGGAATCACTGTGGTTCCTCCAGTATCTCAGAGGCTTAAGGAGTCTCTCAGCTGCCTCACTTTCAAAAGGAACTCAAGAATTATCGGAATAAATTAGATGATCAACACACTGGCCCCTCATCTACCAAAATTAAAAATAAAAATAAAAATTTCAAACTCTTACTCCTATTTCAGGCAAATACAGGATTCCAGAATTATTCCAAAATATGAAGTGGAAATGCAGTGGTATCTCACATAACGAGAGCAAATAGAGAAAATCAGTTTTTGACTTAACTGATGCCTTTTATTTTCCTATACCTGTTGTCCAGAGTTACAGGTTGAGATCTTAAACTTAATTGGGAGTCTCCCCTTTCAAGTGGTCCATTTAACATTATGCATTTTTCTATTGGGAGGAAAAGCTACTGATTCACACTCTCTCCCCTCTCAGCAAATGGTGTTTTGGCCAGTCTGCACAAAGTGTGGACGTCCAGCTCATTTCAACTCTCCTACCTGATATGCTCCTCCTGTGCTGAGTTGGGCGTGGCCCTCAGGGGTGGCCTGTCTTCCACAGGCTTTCAGCTGATACCTGACTCCTAAGGAAGGTTTTATCCTTCATCTCCACATTTGTTTCAGTTGTATGTTTGTTCTCAGGAGATTTCTGAACTGAGTCTGCAGCTGATATTTCTGAAAAGTGGACACCATAGTTCAAGTCAGAACCAGTAGCACTACTTGTGCTGCCCAGGCATCGCCATTCTTCAGTGTTTGAAAGGCTTGTGTAGCTTTCAGGCCTTGAGCAGCAGTCTCTCTGCTACATCACCTTCTAAGCAGTAGTGGGTTAGCATCTAGCATTCAATTTCTCTATATTTTTATTCTTTTCTGGGAGGTTTAGCTGAGCGGGTATAAGTTCCAGTTATTTCCAGTTGTTTCCTTTCCATCTTTAGTACACTTGGACTAAAACTGGGTCAGAGTGTTTTCTTTCATTTCCCTTTTCCTCTTCTTTTGTGCCTCAATAACTACCCTGCCTCCACTTTCATCATCTTCTATTTGCTGTCTTGTGTTGTGCTCCATAGGATAAATAGTAAAATTAGCTCAGGAACTCTCCAAACTATCCACTGTTCAAATAAATCTTGTCCTTCTTGAAATTCTTCATTTAGAAGAATCACATCCAGCAGATGTCCTCCCATAAGGACATTACCTAGGCCTGGAATCACAATCTGTCTTTGTCTTTCCATCTCCATCCTCAGTGTTTCAATATGTCTTTTTTTCTGGGCTTTCTCTTAGAAGACTAATTTCACACATGTCTTAGGCACAGGTAGTACCTGTAGCTCTGCTTCTAGTATCATTTTGAAAATTAAGTACGAATCCCTTGAGTATTTTATTCCAATCCCCTTGGGCTTCCTCCGCAGGTTAGTGAATTGTTTTCTATAATCATGTGGCCTAGATGTCTCAGTCTTTAAGGAAATAATTTCTTAATTGTTCTTGCTATGAAAATGTAATACCTAGGTACATTTCAATCATTTTCTGGATCTGAGCTTCCTTTGGAAGAAAGATCCAATCTGTTCTTTGAGACTTGGCTCCATCAGGCACTCAGTATGATCTATTAACAGCTGACACATGTTCCTTCTTTCTTTATTTATTTAAGATTAATAAGATCTGAAAGCATTAAATTTCTCCCTCAATATACCATTTTTCTAGTTTGTATCTCCAGCTAAACTTTGGATTCAATCTTTTACCACATGATAGGTCTCTGTTCGTACAATTGAACTACTGTCTTCCTTCCTCTCGCTTCCTTCCTTCCTTCCTTCCTTCCTTCCTTCCTTCCTTCCTTCCTTCCTTCCTTCCTTCCTTCCTTCCTTCCTTCTCTCTCTCTCTCTCTCTCTCTCTCTCTCTCTCTCTCTCTCTCTCTCTCTGTCATTTATCAATTGTTTATTTCTTACTGAAATATCTTTTACAAACCACCAAATTTTCTCTTCGAGGAAACCTAATCCCTAGGCACACTGTTACATCCAAGCCCGGTTTAGTTATCTTCTTATACATTGGTTTCGATATTTTCACTCAGTTCTATTTTATCACAAAAAAGATAGTATATTCCCTTTAAAATACAGACCTATATTCCCTTCATTTGTTCATTGATTAAAAACTATAATGTTTGTCTCATTGAAGCTGAGACCTCAAGGCCTCTGGTTTCTAGAATGTTACTTTAGAATTTTAGAATTTATATAATTCTAAATTATATAATTATTTTTTAAGAATTATGTAATTCTTGTTTAGAATTTACATAATTAACACATCCAGGACCAACTTGAAACCATAAGGTGAAAGGTGAACCTTAAACTACTGTGGACAAGTCACATGGCTCTAAGGATTTAGCCCCTGTACTTCTCTTCAGTTTAAACACAGAATGAAATTTGGAGCAACTAGTCTAGCACTGCCTACCAAATTGGACACTAAAAACTGACACTAGAACTTCACTTACAGCCCAATAGCTCACATGGGAATTGGGTACAGTTTAAACTCCTGGCCTGCACAAGCGGAGATTGTAGTATTGTTTTTGTTTTCTGACTCAGTGCTGGCTGGTGTGGGGTGAAAGTGATTCCAGGGCATGGCATTTTTTTTTTTTTCCTGTCATAATGGTCCTTAATCTGTGGCCCAGGAGACAAATGTGAATAAATATTCTGTTAATTATTAAGTGTATCTATTACCACAATACATTCCAGGTGATTAATTTTCCTCTGTAATGTAGTATTCAATGTTGAGATATTATAAATATTAATATGCTGTATATGGTATTACTTTTTAAGTGTATCATTTAGTTGTTTACAAATATATATTTGATACATAACAATATAAACAACATATTTGATTTTTATATTAACTATGTATCATCAACCTTTCTAATTTATTAATTCTAAAAGTAAAATTGTAATAATGGAAAGTAGTATAAAAGCATAGTGTATAGATCTGTTAGGGTTTTTTTTTGTCTATACAATCATGTTGACTATAAATAATGATATTGCTATGCTTCCTTATTTTACTGGGTAAGATATCCAGAACAATGATCAATAGAAATGGTGATAATGAATACTCTTGTTTCATTTTAAACTTGAGGTGTGGGAGATAACTTCTACTGTTTCATAAATATATACGTATGTTTGTTTTTGGAAACAAATATGTAAATATGTATTTTTTTCAGTAGATTTCTGTATCTCAGAATAAGGGTATACTTACTCTTTAATTGCTTAATTCCCAAGTATATATGTGTATGTATATATGTATATATACATAATATTATTATATTAGTATATACATATATTAGTATATACACACTTATATATATGCAACTGAATATATATACATATATATATATACATATATATGTATATATATTATATATATATATATATTCAGTTAGAAAATATTTGTTTTGAATTTTTATGATGTGTGTTAGAAAAGTTGACTCACAATTCCCCTTTCTTGTGATGTCCTTGTCAGGTTTTTCTGTCATACTTATGCTCTTCCTATAAAACATGGAGATGTTTCTTTCTTTTTCACATTCTTTGAAAAAAATTATTTATTTGTTAGATTCTTATTCCTATTGTTTTCTTTTTTAATTGGTTTAGAAATATAATCTATTATTTACATACTTAGAAATGTATTCAGACTCGCTTCCAGCATTGTGGTAAATGTTCCGTCTGTTTTAGAAAATAGTGAGTTTTCTATAATTATTGGTATTGGTATTCTATACATGTTCTGTAGGGCTAGTTTCTTAATGTTGTTATTCAAATCTACACTGATACATTTTTTTCTACATGTTCTGTCAGCTATCTAAAATATCTATTACAATTTCCCACAGCAATTGATGATTTTTCTATTTGTGTAAACTCTTATTTTCTTTTTGCTCACCTTTCTTCAGTTTGAACAATTTCTACTCATCAGTCTTCCAGTTTAATTGTCTTTCTGCAGTGTCTATTTGGATGTTAGTCCCATCTATTGCGTTTTTACTTAAAGTTATTGTATTTTTCAATTCTAGAATCCCCATTTGATTCTTCTTAGTAGTCTAAAGTTCCCTGGAAAATTTCTGTCTCTCTCTGTCTCTCTCTCTCTCTGTCTCTGTCTCTCTCTGTCTCTCTCTGTTTTCTAAATCTATTTTCTTGAATGCACTAGTTTTTCTAAAATTCATGTCTGAAAACGACTATATGGAACATCTTTCCAATGAATTTATTTATTTTTCTTGGTTTTGATTGTCTAATCCTCCTCAGCTATAATAGTTGACTTAATAATTACTTTCTACACAAATTATTTATTCTCTGATTTCTACTTTATTTCAGGGAAGATTTTGCTTGTCTGGCATTTTATTAGAATAGATACAGGTTAACATCAAAAATGACTTGAGGCTATATTTCAGCACTTAGGAAGAGTGATTTTCTTCCCTGTATGGTGAAGTCATTCAGAAGTCTCAGCTGGAGGCCTGGGTTGTGTTCCAGGTATCTTCTTTCTTATTATGCCCTGAGGTCCATTTCTAATTTTTTTTCTTTGTCTCTCCAGCACTATTACTACTAAAGTTTTGCTTAAGGTTTTTAGCCTCTCCTACTTTAGGCTTGGCTTCCTGGCCATTTACCATATAAAACACAGGGACTGGGAAACACCTCTAGAAAAAGCAGTGCAGAATTCCATGCTCCTTTTCTTATAGTTTTATTTCTCTCTGACTTAAACCCTTCAGCTGTAACTTGAAGTTATAATTTATAGCACTAATTTGTAATCTTCAACTCCATTTTTTGCCTACCTACACTCTTCAGGCTTCCAAAAGTGCCAAGCTACTGATCAGGCTGTGCAAGTTATATACATGCAAATACCTTGGGTTGAAAAGCAGTGGAGAATCTGGGTCTTACCTTAATGTGTTTTCCTGTCTCAACAACTTAGCCTCTGAAGTCCTGCCTGTCTTAGCTGCTCTTGTAAATACTTATAACAGCTATATTTGTAATATTACATAGCTTTTATAGTTGTTATTCCCAGCATCAGAATTTGTCTCTTACAAGCTACTCTATCATTGCTGGAAGGATAAGACAAAAATTGTGTTAATTCATGTCTTGTTCTCTGGGTCCTACCAAGATATATAGTTAAAATGTGATGGAGCAGGATGCCATTTTGTCAGCTTATATGCAAGACAAAGAAGGCAGGGCATTTATGAATGATTTCAACAATATTCTTGAGTGACCACTATAGTGTTCAGAGATTTAATACTCTTCTAAATGTTGGAGATAAAGAAGTGAACAAAACAGGCAACTATCTCTGCCAACTGGAACTTGTTGTCTAGTGAAATGGGACAGTAACACTAGAGATAGAAAAGTGATAGATTTTTAGTAATTTTTAAGAGGAATTTTGTAAAGTGATTATAAATTTATGGTACAAATTATAAATTTCTTATAGGTTCTTATGTTACCTATAAGAACAATTGAGAAAAACCCTTGAGCATCCAGTTACGTGTTTTCATGGGTATCTGCCACAGCAGTTTCATAACTTCTAGAATCAGCATTTGAATTCTAAGTTTTGCTTGCTAGCTCAGATGCGGAATTTGCTCTTTGGATTTTGGTTCTCAGGTTCACTCTTATACTAACTATTTTCTGCTCTTGAATTGAATCCAGACTTCAACTCACCTTCAACACTACTTTCACTGTCTGGACTAATTTCTGGTGAACTGACTGTATTCCAAGCATTGAAACTTGGCTCCACTAGCAAAAGAACTAACCTCTATGAAATATGATACAGAAGACAGATAGGGCAGAATATCTTAACTTGAGATCCCTGATTCCTTGAGTGGCCATTGCATATGCTTCATGTGGTTGTTAGCTCCATGACATACATAAACACACACATGTTTATATGCGTATGTTAGTATATTTGCTTTGTGGGGTAAAAGGTCTATATTTCCATAATCTAGTAATCAAAATTGTTTATGATAGTAACCTAGGAGTCTTTTATATATCTCCCTCACCTCAATCTAACCAGTAGCCAACCATTTTGAATTCTAAGGCCTGAGTAGCTCTCAGGTCTATCCACTTCCCAACATCTTTGGTGCCATCATCGAAGTCTAAGCCACCATTATTGCACCAATAGAAAACTTTAATAAATACAGTAAGATTCTTGATTCGACTCCCCGATGAACCATCAGAGTATTTTAAATACAAAGTGATCGTATTGGCTCCTTCTCGCCTTAAAAGTTTTAGTATCTTTCATGCCAGTTTTAAAATGCATTTAGAATAATGTAAACTTGAAATAATGTTAAATCCTTAGCATCACCCAGCAGTCCATCTAGTGAGACTGTAAAACTCTTGGCTAATCAAACGGCCTCTGGAGTCACTTCAAATCCTAGCTCTTCTGCTTACTAACTATGTAATTCTGGGAAAGTTATTTAACTCTCTGTTCCAAGTTTCTATACAGTAGGGATAAAAATGTATCTATACTATGAAATTACTGTGAAAATTAAGTGAGTGTAAATAATAGTGCATTTAGCACAGTACTAAGTACTTAATGAATATCTTAATAGGTATTAACTTTTGCATGACACAACTCTTACCTTCATCTTCATATTTATCTCACATACCATCCCAACCCTTTGCCTACCAATCAAGATACAACTTCAGCCTTCCTGGTATTTTTATAGCTCTGAATGCCTTGAGATAATTTTCCCTCATTGCTATTCATACCTACTTTTCATAAAGTCTTTGCACGTACTGTTTCTGCTTTCACTTCAGAAATTTAGCTTTACTGTCTGATTTCTTACAAGTATAGGTCTTATGAATTGTTCTCATCATGCCTCATTAGAAAAATGTGATTATGATGATTTTCAATAAATATTACTGACTTGACTGCTCTTTAAGTTGAAAGTTACATACAGGGACCATTGAACAGATTTTCTTTATCTCTCTGTACCAACACATATAAATAGTGTACAGCACATATTAGCTATTCAACATTTATTGTTGAATTATTCTGTTGAAAGAATAAAAGAGATCCTGACCCCACTAAAATGATAAAATTCCACTCATATAGGGGTAAGTGGAATTATATGACAGAGTTGATGATAATGTATTTGGGAAAACTGAATTCGAGAATCTGGTGGAACAACTGTGGGTTGCTCAGAAGAGATGAGACATTTTTAAGGTAAAGACAACACACCAAGTTCCAGAAATAGAAAACTGAATATCTGGGATTAATACCAAGGCAAATTTAGCTAAAATAAATACCAAACACAACTTTGTCAAGTATGAACTGTACCTAATATGGGTATTATATTTAAAATGGTTAACAGAATAATTTTTTCCTCCTGGGACATCTTTTGAGAATCCATCATGTAATCAGTCTCTCTTGTCTGTTTCTCTTTCTACCTGCCAGCACCCCCACAAAGATATTTTTAACCTTATTAAGCCAATGCCTTTCCCCCCAAAGAAGCTCAAAACCATAAGAAACCACAAATAGGCATGTATGTCTTTGATGCTGAAGGTTTGCCAAAGAAAAGTTTTCATGCCAAATCAAAGTTGAAACTCTAATGCTTTCACACTTAAAACATTGCAGTTTCATGGTAATGCAACGTCCAAGAAAACCACAACATTAAAAAAATTTTCAACACTTCATGATGTTAAAGGATAAATAAGTGAAACATAACATTTTGATTAAACTGGGAATCAAATAAAATAAATGTACAATTTTTCATCTTAATTACTATTTTTTTAATTTAGAAAAAATTTTAATGTTTTAATCCTAAGTAAAACTAAGTTGTAAAATATTATAATGTAGAGTACATAATGCATTTTAAAATGATAAATATTAAGTTAAGTATGTACAAGAAATATTATAAAGGCTCTTTGAAGGGGACATGATTTCGAAGTTAAAAATAAACATTGTTTTTTATGAAACTGAAGTATATAACATAATTAAATTTTTTGCAGTCTGTTTTTACTTAAAGGTAAACAAAGTCTTACCCAATTTTTAAAAATATTTGTAGAGTTTTTATGTCGGCCTTCTTTTCCAATAAATAGAGTTACGATTATATAGATGCCCTTTTTGATTGCTATATTTCTTTTAACAGTGAGTTTATTATAAAAGTATGTGATCAGAGTGTATCTAATTTTAAGTGCTTACTATGTGCCAGGTAATATTCTAAGCACCTCACATGTATTAACTCATTCCTTCTTTAGAACAATACTCTGTGATTTAAATACTATTATCAAATCTATTATACAGATAACAAAACAAAAGCACAGAAGCACTAAATAAATTTCCAAACTTTACAGTTTTCAAGTGGCCAATTTGAGATTCGAACCTTGACAAGCCTGAAACTCTGTGCTTGATCATAAGTAAGCTCCCTGGAATTTCTAACTATCCATTTCCCTCTCAATCTAAACCAATCTGACTTTCATTGCAGTGAAACTCTTTGCTAGAGTCACCAAGTCCTTCGTAATTGCCAAATCTCTTGGATGTCTTTCTGAGTTTAACTTGTTTCACTTCTTTGTCATAATTAACATTATTACCCACTTCTTCTCTATTGAAATTCGCTCTTGTTTAGCTTCCATGAAAACACTCTCAATTTCCTTTTTGCCATTCTGACATGTTTTAATTCATTTTTTAATTGTTTCTTTTGTTTGTTTGTTTTGTTCTTTAGATTCTACATATAAGTGAAATCACATTGTATCTGCCTTTCTCTGTCTTACACTCCATTCAGCACAATACCCTCCAGGTCCATCCATGCCACCGCAGATGGCAAGAACCTATTCCCTTCTATGGCCAAGCAATATTCCATTGTGTATATGTACCACCTACTCTTTATCCATTCATCCATTGATGGACAATCAGGCTTCCTCCATGTCTTGGCCATTGTAAACAATGCTGCAATGAACATATGGATACACATGTACCCTCAAAGTAGCGTTTGAGTTTCTTCAGATAAATACCCTGAAGTGGAATTACTGGGTTCTCCTTTGTCTCTTGGTATAGCCTTTGTTTTAAAGTCTATTTTGTGTGGTATAAGTATTGCTACCTCAGCTTATTTTGTTTATTTCCATTTTCATGAAATATTTTTTCCCATTCCTTTGCTTTCAGTCTGTGTGTACCTTTTGATCTAAAGTGAGTCTCTTGTAGGCAGCATAAGTAAGGGTCTTGATTTCTTATCCATTCTGCTTCCCTATCTTTTGAAGCATTCAATCCACTTACATTTAAAGTAATTTTATTGCCATTTTTATTATTCATAGTTTTGATCCTTTTTCTTTTCATCTTGAAGAAAAAAAAATGTCCCTTGGACATTCCCAGTTACTGTAAATAAGTGTCCTCTTTGTGATCTCTTTGCTGTTACATTTTTCACATTTTTAGTGATTTTGCTGTTTAAAATGAACCCCAAGCATAGTGCTAAAGTGCTCTCTAGTGTCCCTAAATGCAAGCAGGTTATAATGTGCTTTATCCAGAAAATGTGTCTGTTAGTCAGAAAAGCTGCATTCAGGAATAAGTCATAGTGCTGTTGGTGGTGAGTTCAGTGTTAATAAGTCAACAATATATGATAATAGGGTATTTTTAAACATGAATACACATAAAGCAAGGTTACATAAATTGTATTCATTAGTATTGTTATTTTGTAACATAGAGCAGAGAAAATAAATTAGACATTATGTTAAAGTTATGAATTAAGATTTCAGCATGAAAGAAAAAAGATGACAGCATTTAAGCTAAGATAAATCTCTATGCTCTTAAAGGTGATTTGGAAATATCAGAAATATTTAGTAGTTTATTTTTATGTTTCTAAAACTAATATGCATTCCCAAGCTCCATTCATTGAAAAGGCTTAGAAACTTAAGAACCCAGTCTATAAGCAAAGACAATTAAGTCGTAATTAGCACCTCTCACATCCAGATTCAGGCTTCAGTGTGGTATCTGAGTCTGCAGCAGGCAGAAAAGCCAGGAGCACCACCCTTACCAAAACAGGAAATTTGCACTTGGCATTTGAGGGCGGCTATGTATTTCACTGTCAGATAAGGCCGGCTTTGCTTTTACACAGTCTTACAAGTGGTAGTCTAGACTCTAGAGCTACTTCAAGGTCTGCTTTGCAGATTCCGTAGTCTGCAACTCCCACATGTGGATAACTACTTTCGCAGATGGGTCATTTTGTTTCCAGAGAAGTTTGTTCTGCTGTTTTGGTTCAGCTCTTCAGATGTAGTTCCCTTTCTAAACTCTGATGATTAGCCTAAGGCCTAATCATAGATTTGGAGTTTACTGACTCCTATAGTCAAGCTTCTTAAGGGTCCTGTAACTCAGTTTAGGTTTGAGCTGCAATATTACAGTTCTCTATTTCAATTCCATTTGTTCTGCATCTTCCAGCACTTTTCTCTTAATTTCTGGATTGCTTAAGGTCCCAATTATATATAATCAGCTATATAAAATTATCCTTTGGATGAATGGAGTATGCTGCATTTATAGGCTGAATGTAACATTGAAATCGAAAGTCCTAACTAAAAATGTATAATAGAGAGGTTAACATCTACTATCTATTATAGTCTCTCTGCTTCTTTCTTTTTTCTTTTTTTGTTAGCTTGCCTTGTCATAATTTTCATTGCTCTCTTTAATCCCTTTATTCAATCAAACCTAGTCTCTTCAGCCTCTACAATCTCCCTTCCTGTTTTTCTTTAAGAAAATAAGATGCACAATTACAAACAATTCAACTTTACTCCCTTCCCACAGGCCAATTTATCTACATTGCCCTACTGTAATATTTTCTCTTCTGTCCTCAAAATCTGAGGGGCTTTCCTCATGGAGGCTAATTCCTGCTTCTAAGCGCTTGGTTCCACCTCCTTTCTTCTCAGGGAACATGAGCTATTGTTCTTCTGCTCTCTTCTCTGTCAGCTCCATTGTTCAAGTTTCTCCTTTTCTAAATAACTTTTTTCTACTCTTCAATTCCCTCTCTCTCTCTCTCTCTCTCTCTCTCTCATTCTTTCTCCCTTTTTAGAGAAGTTCTTTTGAGAGAAATCCAGCAGTCATCCTTCCCATTCACCATTCCATCTATTGTGACGAAGAAATTTTAACCAATGACTTCCATGACATCAAATTTATGGTTGAACTCTATTTCCTTAGCTTTCTGACAATCTTTGCCCTGATTTTTTCTTACATATTTTTAAAATCATATTTTGATTTTCTCCATTAGGGAATGATCTTAGTGTGATTTCTTCTTAGTGTTTTTGTTTGTTTTGTTTTGTTTTTTAAGTTTCCTTCTTCTTTGGTCCATCTTCCTTAAACTCAAGATTTTAACTAACAACCCTATGCTGATTTTTACGCCAGATATTTACTTCTTGACATGATCTCTATTGTGACTTTTAGAAAAAAAAATATTTATAACATATATTACACAGTGAATAATCATTTGGATGTCTGACATGTAACCCAAACTCAAATCATCATTCACTGCTCTCTCCTTCTTCTCCATCATATATTCAATATAACTCATTTCACTCAACGACACCTCCATCTACATAACACCCAAGGTAGGGACTTGGGGAGCTATTCGGGCTACACCTCACTCTTACTAGTCACATCTAATGAAGTATCAAGTCTTACACTTTTCATCACTTGCATATAATAAAAAAGCTGCCCCCTTTTGTTCCATTTGTCTTTATTAATTCAGCTTGGATCCTCCTTACCTATTGCCTGAGTAACTGTAACAGAGTCCCATGTAAATTGAGCATTGGATTGTACCCCTCAAAACTTTGCAACACACTCAAATCAATGAATTGAAAACACAGATCTGATTATATCAACATTTAAAAAAAATATCACTTAACAAGGTCATTTGTTGATTTTCTGCTGTTCAAGGTACAAGCTCTGTGATGCCTTTCCTCAGACTACCTTACTCATTATTTGGACAGACACTCTCGGTCACACACACACACACACACACACACACACACACACACACACGTGCACATGTACTATGCCTTACTTCTGTACTTTTCTTCATACTGTTTCCTCCCCCTGGAAGGGAAAGGACTTCCTTTCATTTCTAGTTTGGTTAGAACATATAAAACATTTAAACTCAGCTCTTATATTACTTCCTCCACGGAGGAGTTATCTGATTTTTTTTTTTTTAAGGTTTAATTAAATACATTTCCTCAATACAAGTCTTTCTCACCTAAATTACCAGAGTAGATTTAAATTAATTTTGAATCCTCATTTCCCCATGACACTGTAATTCCCTTCAGGTAGGGTGATACCTTATTCATTTTTCTTTCCTTAAACGCCTAATTCAATGGCGAGGTAGGTAATGGCTCCTTAATAAGAGTTTGTATCTTGAGTTGAACAAACATATGTATTATATATTGCCTTAGGAAAAATACATAATTGAAGTGTTTTCAGACTTAGATTTTTTTAAATGGTTTGATAATTGGAATAATATTTATGCTTATTGTTTTTCTCTTTTATAATGATTTGAATTTGGGTTACATGTCAGATGTTTTAATAATACTGTATAATTTGCCTTGTGGGTGGTGACACTGTAATATTCCAAATTAAGTGAAATTGGTACCTACTAAATATTATTTATCTAAATATATTTAAATGCACGACTTTCCCAAGATTAAGAAACATGATCACATTTACACATTTGAAACAACCAACTAATTTAACATAATAAGAACTATTAATAATCATTTTGATAGAAATCAATTGGTTTGAGGGTTTACCTATCTCTTAGATATTATCTCAGATGACCTAGTTAATTTTCATATTACTTGAACTTCTGTGAGATGGACTACAGTATCTGGCATCTGGCATTTTCTTTCTCTTTCTTTTCATGTATATATCTATCTATATATATATATATAGATATCTATATATATATAGATAGATATAGATATAGATATAGATATATATGTATATATATATATACACATATATATATATGCATATATAAATAACTATATATCTATATATATAATTTTTTTTAATTTATTGGGGTGATGATTGTTAGTGAAATTACATAGATTCCAGGTGTACAATTCTGTATTATATCATCTATAAATTCCATTGTGTGTTTACTACCCAGAGTCAGTTCTCCTTCCATCACCATATATTTGATCCCCTTTACCCTCATCTCCCACCCCCCACCCCCCTTACCCTCTGGTAACCACTAAGCTATTGTCTGTGTCTATGAGTTTTTGTTTCTCATTTGTTTGCCTTGTTCTTTTGTTGTTTTTGGTTTATATAACACATATCAGTGAAATCATATAGTTCTCTGCTTTTTCTGTCTGACTTGTTTCGCTTAGTATTATACTCTCAAGATACATCCATGTTGTCACAAATGTTCCTATATTATCTTTTCTTATCGCCGAATAGTATTCCACTGCGTATATATACCACAACTTCTTTATCCATTCATCTATCGAAGGACATTTTGGTTGTTTCCATGTCTTGGCCACTGTAAACAAAGCTGCACTGAACATTGGAGCACACGTGTCTTTATGGACAAATGTTTTCAGATTTTTTGGGTAGATACCCAGGAGAGGGATTGCTGGGTCATATGGTAATTCTATTCGTAATTTTTTGAGGAACCTCCACACTGCCTTCCATAACGGCTGCACCAGTCTGCATTCCCACCAACA
Organism: Rhinolophus ferrumequinum; assembly: GCF_004115265.2. Taxonomy (NCBI): domain Eukaryota; kingdom Metazoa; phylum Chordata; class Mammalia; order Chiroptera; family Rhinolophidae; genus Rhinolophus; species Rhinolophus ferrumequinum. Next base: position 42,659,113 of record NC_046303.1, read on the forward strand.
GTGTATGAGGGTTCCTTTTTCTCCACAGCCTCTCCAACACTTCTTACTATTTGTCTTGTTGATGATAGCCATTCTGACTGGGGTGAGGTGATATCTCATTGTGGTTTTTATTTGCATTTCTCTGATGATTAATGATGTTGAGCATTTTTTCGTATGTCTATTTGCCATTTGTATATCCTCTTTGGAGAAATGTCTCTTCAGATCCTCTGCCCATTTTTCAATTGGGTTGTTTGTTTTTTTGTTGTTGAGTTTCATAAGTTCCTTGTATATTTTTGATATTAGCCCCTTATCGGAGGCACTGTTTGCAAAAATCTTCTCCCATTCAGTTGGTTGCGTCTTTATTTTGTCGATGGTTTCTTTTGCTGTGCAGAAGCTTTTAAGTTTCATATAGTCCCATTTGTTTATTTTAGCTTTTACTTCCCTTGCCTTTGGAGTCAAATTCATAAAATGCTCTTTGAACCCAAGGTCCATAAGTTTAGTACCTGTGTTTTCTTCTATGCAGTTTATTGTGTCAGGTCTTATGATTAAATCTTTGATCCATTTTGAATTAATTTTGGTACATGGTGACAGATAGCAGTCCAGTTTCATTCTTTTGCACATGGCTATCCAATTCTCCCAGCACTATTTATTGAAGAGGCTGTCTTTCCTCCATTGTATGTTTTTAGCTTCTTTGTCAAAAATTATCTGTCTATATTTACGTGGTTTTATTTCTGGGTTCTCAATTCTATTCCATTGGTCTATATGTCTGTTTTTCTGCCAATACCATGCTGTTTTGATTATTGTAGCCCTGTAATACAAGCTAAAGTCAGGGAGTGTGATACCTCCAGTATTGTTCTTTTTTCTTAAGATTGCTTTAGCTATTCGGGGTCTCTTGGGGTTCCAAACAAATCTGATGATTTAAAAAATGCCATTGGGATTTTGATGGGGATTGCAATAAATCTGTATAGTGCTTTGGGTAATATGGCCATTTTAACTATGTTGATTCTTTTAATCCATGAGCACGGAACGTCTTTCCATTTCTTTGTGTCTTCTTCAATTTCTTTCAAAAATGTCTTATAGTTTTCAGCATATAGCTCCTTCACATCCTTGGTTAAGTTTATTCCTAGGTATTTTATTCTTTTTGCTGCAATTGCAAAAGGAATTGTTTTTTGTATTTCTTTTTCTGAGATTTCATTGTTAGTATATAGGAATGCAATGGACTTTTGTACATTGATTTTGTAGCCAGCAACTTTACTGTATTCGTTGATTATTTGTAATAGCTTTTTGGTGGAGTCTTTAGGGTTTTCTATATATAGCATCATGTCATCTGCAAAGAGTGACAATTTAACTTCTTCATTCCCAATTTGGATGCCTTTTATTTCTTTCTCTTGCCTGATTGCTCTGGCAAGGACTTCCAACACTATGTTGAAAAGCAGAGGTGATAGGGGACAGCCCTGTCGTGTTCCTGAACATAGAGCAAAGCGCTTCAGTTTTTCACCATTAATTATGAGATTAGCTGAGGGCTTCTCATATATGGCCTTTATTATGTTAAGGTATTTTCCTTCTATACCTATTTTATTAAGTGTTTTAATCATAAATGGATGTTGTATCTTGTCAAATGCTTTTTCTGCATCAATTGATATAATCATATGATTTTTGTCCTTTATTTTGTTTATGTGATGTATCACATTGATGGATTTGCAGATGTTGAACCATCCTTGTGCCCCGGGGATGAACCCCACTTGGTCGTGATGAATAATCTTTTTAATGCAGTGTTGTATTCGATTTGGTAGAATTTTGTTTAGGATTTTTGCATCTGTATTCATCAGCGATATTGATCTGTAGTTTTCTTTTTTTGTGTTGTCCTTACCAGGTTTTGGTATCAGGGTAATGTTGGCCTCATAAAATGAGTTAGGGAGTACTGTCTCTTCTTCAATTTTTTGGAAGAGTTTGAGCAGGATTCGTATTAGATCCTTTAGAAGGTTTGGTAGAATTCACTAGTGAAGCCATCTGGTCCCGGGCTTTTGCTTTTGGGAAGGTTTTGGATGACTGATTCAATTTCGTTACTGGTGATCGGTCTGTTTAGATTTTCCAGTTCTTCATGGTCAGCCTTGGAAGGCTATATGCTTCTAAGAACTTGTCCATTTCTTCTAGGTAATTGAATTTGGTGGCATATAGTCCTTCATAGTATTCTTGGATGATCCTTTGTATTTCTGTGGTGTCCATGATAACTTCCCCTTTTTCATTTCTGATTTTGTTAATTAGTGTCTTCTCTCTTTTTATCTTAGTAAGTCTATCCAAGGGTTTCTCAATTTTGTTAATCTTTTCAAAGAACCAGCTCTTTGTCACATTAATTTTTTCTATTGTCTTTTTGTTCTCTATTTCATTTAGTTCTGCTCTGATTTTTGTTATTTCCTTTCTTCTGCTGACCTTGGGTTTCACTTGTTCTTCTTTTTCTAGTTCTTTAAGGTGTAACATGAGGTTATTTATTTGGGATTTTTCTTGTTTCTTGAGATAGGCCTGTAATGATATAAATTTCCCTCTTAAAACTGCTTTCGCTGCATCCCAAAAATTTTGGTAGGATGTATTTTCATTGTCATTTGTTTCTATGTACTTTTGATCTCTCCTCTAATTTCTTCTTTGACCCAGTCGTTCTTTAAAAGTATGTTGTTTAATCTCCATGTATTTGTGTTTTTTCCTGCTTTCTTTTTGCAGTTGATATCCAATTTCAAAGCCTTGTGATCAGAGAATATGCTTGGTATGATTTCAATTTTCTTAAATTTGCTGAGGCTGATTTTATGTCCCAGTATATGGTCTATCCTTGAGAATGTTCCATGTACACTAGAAAAGAATGTATAGTCTGATGTTTTAGGATGAAGTGCTCTATATATGTCAATTATGTCCATTTCATCTAATGTGTCATTTAGGGCTGCTATTTCGTTATTTATTTTCTGTTTGGATGATCTATCCATAGTTGTCAATGATGTATTTAAGTCCCCTAGTATAGTTGTGTTTTGGTCAATTTCTCCCTTTAGTTCTGTTAGTAGTTGCTTGGTATATTTCGATGCTCCCTGATTGGGGGCATAAATATTGATGACTGTTATGTCTTCTTGTTGTATAGTCCCCTTTACCATTATGAAATGTCCATCTTTGTCTCTTGTTATCTTTTTCACCCTGAAGTCTGTTTCATCTGATATCATTATGGCTACAGCTGATTTTCTCTGGATACCATTTGTTTGGAGTGTCAATTTCCACCCTTTCACTTTGAGTCTATGCTTGTCCTTGTAGCTGACATGTGTCTCTTGGAGACAGCATATGGTTGGGTTTAGTTTTTTGATCCAGTCTGCTACTCTGTGTCTTTTTATTGGTGAGTTCAGTCCATTTACATTTAGGGTGATTATTGATATGTGAGGATTTCCTGTCATTCTATCTTTAGTTTTCTGGTAAAGCTGTGTCTCCATTGTTTCTTTGTCTTTTTGTTGTTGTCTATTATTTCTGTGTGGTGGTATTCTATGATGTTTCCCTCTGTTTCTTCTTTTATTACAGTATATATTTCAGTTCTGGATTTTTTTTGAGTGGTTACCCTTAAATTTATGTAAAAGAAAGTTTGATATTTAAAGTATTCCATTTTCTTCAGCACGCTTACTTTCTCCATTCCCATATTCTGGTTCAGGCCTTTACTCTCCCCCTTTTTATGTTTTGGTTGCCACAAATTGTCCCTGTTCATGGTGGTCGAATAGCCTCCTTTAGTATTTCTTGTAGTGCAGGTCGTGTATTAGAAAATTCCCTCAGCTTCTGTATGTCTGGAAAGATCTTTATTCCTCCTTCATATCTAAAGGATATCTTTGCTGGATATATTATTCTTGGCTCATAATTTCTCTCTTTCAATAGTTTGATTTGGTTCCACTCCCTCCTGGCTTGTAGAGTTTCTGCTAAAAAAAATCTGATGATAATCTAATTGACTTTCCTTTGTAGGTTACTGTCTTCTTTTCCCTGGCTGCCTTGAGGATTCTTTCTTTGTCGTTGATTTTAGATAGCTTCAATACAATGTGCCTTGGAGAAGGCCTGTTGGGATTGAGGTAATTAGGTGTTCTATTTGCTTCTTGGATTCGAGGATCCAGTTCTGTCCACAAGTTAGGGAAGTTCTCATCGACAATTTGTTTGAATATATTCTCTTTTCCCTTCTCTCTTTCTTCTCCTTCTGGTATGTCCATTATTCTTATATTGCTCTTTCTGATGGAGTCAGAAAGTTCTTGTAGAGTTCTTTCATTTCTTTTAAGTCTCAAGTCTCTTTCTTCTTCCATCTGTGTAATTTCCAGGTTTCTATCTTCGATGTCACTGATTCTTTCCTCCACCTGGTCAACTCTACTGCCTAAACTGGTTATTTCAGCTTCTTGATTTCTTCTATTGAGTTCTTAATCTCCAGAAATTCTCTTTGGTTCTTTTTTAAAATTTCAATCTCTTTCATAAAATGCTCATATTGTTCTTTGATTGTGTTTCTGAGTTCATTAAACTGCCTTTCTGCATTTTTTTGCATCTCGTCGAGTTTTTTCAGAACTGCAATCTTGAATTCTCTGTCATTTAAGTCACATATTTCCATATTTTTAAGTTCCTTTTCTGGAGACTTTTCACTTTCTTCCTGAGCTGTCTTGTTGTCTTGGTTATTTATGGCAATTACTGATTTATTATTTCTCTTCCTAGACATCTACAGGAGTGGTTTCTGCAACAGGTTGATAGGAAGAGGTCTTTCTTTTGTTTTCCAGTACTTGTTGGTAGAATGTTTTATTTTCTCTCTGACTGCAGCCATTGTTTTCTCTCTCACACGGTGGTGCTATGTTTTCTCTGCACTATTCCAGCTTCTCACACAATGGGGGCATTCCCTGGGAGACGGGCTTCTCCTCTGTTAATAGTTCACCTGGGTCACAGGGCGCAGTATCCATGTGGGTATGCGGAGAGCTTTTGAAGTTCCAAAGCTCTTCCTGCACCAGATTCAGAGCCCGTATGTTTCAGCAGTTCTGTTTACTCCTGCAGGGATCCGCCCAGATAGGTGGGGCCAGGGGCGGGGTGAGTTGTGAGAGGTGGCCCAGAGCAATGGCAGCAACCACCACCACCGCCGGTCCTGGTTCCACAGCTCACTCCCCTTTGCCGGAATTAGTTGGGCTGTGAATCTGTGTGTACAGTCCACAGTTCTCAGAACAGCAAGTATTCTGTTCTTTTGATCTAACACTGCTATTGTTCCGCTTCTAGCACCGGCCAGGTGGGGGCTGGGCGAGCTCTGGGAGGGTAGGGAGGGGGCGGCTAGTCTCAGTGCCTAAGGCTTCCATTCTCTGCTCGGCAGTGAGGGCTTAAACCACCGTTTTTCAGCCTTCTCTCAGTCTTTTCTCCGAGGTCTCTGCCATGAACGTTGTGTTCAGCCGTGTTATCTGATGCCCCCTCAGCCCTGTGGGCCATAAGCGAAGCCCTAGCAGTCTGAGTTCTTCCCTCTCCCACAGCTGCGGTAGTTCCGGGATGCAGAGAGCTCAGAGCACTGAGCTAGGTCTGTGTCCTGTGCCCTTGCAGCTCCGTCTCTGCACTTCTCCCTTTCCCTCCTCCCCAGCTCACGTGATTCGCCCACCTTTAGGTGAATTCAGGAGTGGGCCTCTTCGTCTTGCCTGTCTGCTGTGCAGGGAGTCCTTTGTGGAGTTATTGTTGTTCGATTAGTTGTAAATTCCAGGAGAGCTTTACAGAGGCTCACCTCACACCACCATTTTGATGATGTAATCTATATTATATGTTTTAATCAAGGAGTTAAGTATTTCATAAATGGCTGCTGTAACTAAGGTATTTTTAAAATCTGGACTCTGTGACATTCCAGTGGGCTAAACACTATAGTTCTCCAATTGAAACATTAGCTCTTGAAATCTACAAAGACATACATCCTTCTGTTGATATGTGGTGTTCTATTTGCGGATCTCTACATAATCTGTACTATATCTTCCCAGGATGGCCCGTGGCCTGATAGACACCAGAGAGCTTTAGACCATTCCCTTGCTAGATTGACATGTATATTAGGAGAAGAGACACTTTTTATTCTATAACACTACAGTATATCCCATTTCCATTTATCTTGTATGTCACTATATATTATTGATGCTTCCTGATATGTTCAAATAAGTTATACCCTCATGCCAAAAAATGACTGTATTGTCTTTGTTTTTATTGGTTTACCATTTTCCCTAGGGAACTGACTAAGAGGAATACTTTTGAGATTGCTATTAAATGAAAGTTAATACCGGATCCTGAGAGAAAATGTAAGTTGAAAGTATAAAAACAAAAAGAAAAGCTTTCCTACTTTTTAATCTCTAATTCTTTAATCTGACTGTTCAAACTCCTACAAATTAAAGATAAAATATGTTTTATGACCCTTGTAAGTATGTCTAAATCAGGAGACTCAAGTGAAGAATCACTTATATCTAGAAATAATTAGTTCATACAAAGGATAACTTTGCTGAAATGTGATTATATGAAAGTAGACAGGATTTTGGCAGAGGAAATACCTTCTAGAATACTAGTTTTCATATGTTTTTGTCTATAAGTCATTTTGGGGACACCAAAGATCCCCGATATTGGCTGACATTGAATATTTTTTTCTCTAAGCATAGTTGACTGGGTTCTACTTCTCCAAGCCTATAATTCTAGTGACTACAGAATAATAACTGTGCCATAATTAGAGATTTATCATCTTTAAATCACTTCTGGTGACTCAGAGGCATTTATAATGAATTGGAAGACTACCAACTTTAGCAACAGACAGAATTGTATTTTTCCCCTCTGATTAGATCACTGATACTTATAAAATGTTAAATCCAACAGAAAAAAAAAATCACCTATTTCACAGAGATACTGACATCATTAATGTAAATATGGATAGTTCCTGTACATAGTAGGAGGTAACAAATATTTGTTCTCCATTCCCTGTAACAATTCATTTTTCCTTTTCCGCCAAGACTCCAGCTTATTCTCCTTGACATCTTCTAACTAGGACCTGGAAAACTTTAAAGATATTTTTGTGTGTTCCACTACTAATAATCTTTGATTGTGTCGTGCAGGGGATCCTGCTCACACACCATTTGTCATGCGAAGCGGCCTGCGAGGTCTCTGCTCCTTCTCCCCACATAAGAATGCAGGATATGGCTAGGCCAAAAAGGAACAGCCATGGAGCCATAGATAGGGGAGTCTTACCACTATAGTCTCACTGGAGGCACTATAGTCTCACTGGAGGCTAAATCCATACGACCTGCAACCTGCCGTCCGCTTCTCTGCCTGCCAGCCAACCGACCGACTAACCAACGCAGTCGGGCAGTTATATCAGTGGCTAATTGGCTGACTGGTTACAGCTGACCGTCAACTAGCCACAGCTGATGGCCTTCTACTACCCGAGTCATCATCTCCACCTGAGGCCAAGAGCCTGGAAACTGCTCTCTGGGACTCTGTCCCCACAACTGTATTGAAACAATATCTCCACTACTGGTGTCATGTAGGGACTCTAGTCCTGCTCCCCGCACAAGAGTGCAGCATATGGTGAGGCCAAAAAGGAACAATAATGGAGCCATAGATGGGGGGGTCTACCACTATATTCTTGCTGGTAGTTGGGTAGGAGACACAGGAAGCAGGAGCCACACAATCTGCAATCCACCGTCTGCTTCTCTGCCAACCAACCAACCAACCAACCAACCAACCAACCAACCAACACAGCCACAGCAGTTATATCAGTGGTTAATGGCTAACCAGTAACAGCTGATGGCCAACTTTTCATCACTTGCATATAAAATCACAGCTGATGGCCATCTACTACCCAAGCCAGCACCTTTCCCTCTGAGGCCAAGAGCCTGGAAACTGCTCTCTGGGACTCTGTCCCCATAACTGGTAATCATGAATGAGATCAGATTGTCCAACAAGTCTGAAATTGAATGGGAGAAAAACAATTTTTTGATTGCTTTATTTTGTTAATTCAGAAAATGGAAAGGCTAAGCAACCAGATAATTACCTCATGAAAAATCATGAGAGCTTCCATAATATTTTTTAATCTCCACCTCTGATTAAATATGGAAAAGAGGAAGTTAAATTGATGTTTCTAATCTTAGGAGTAAAGTCTCTATTCATTTCCTTAGAATCATAATCAAAAAACGTTTTAAAATTGTAATCTAAAAGTGGGTGATATTTTAATGGAGAAAGAGCTAGAAAATCCTCCTGTGGGGACAGCCCCAAAGAGCAGTTTCCAGGCTCTCAGCCGCTCATAGAAAGCTGCTGGCTCAGGTAGTAGATGGTCATCAGCTGTAACTAGTTGGCCTTCGGCTGTTACTGGTTAGCCATTGGCCACTGATATAACTGCCGTGGCTAAGCTAGCAAAGGGTGGTGTAATGGTATAGTGGCATGGCGTGGTGGTGAGGCATCCTGGTGTCACATGGCGTGGTGGAGTGTGGATTGCAGATTGCAGAGAGGTGGGTTGCAGCTAGCAAGTGAGGTTGGTTGGCAGAGACAAGTGGAAGGCAGGTTGCGGATGGTGTGGCTCCTGCCTCCTATGTCTCCAATCCAGCCGCTAGTGAGACTATAATGGTATGACTCTACCTATGGCTCCGTGGGTGTTCTTTTTTGGCTTCACTGTATCCTGCGTTCTTATGCAGGGAGCGGGATTAGAGACTCCAGAAGAGACCCCGCCTGTCACCCTGCATAACACCTTCCCTATGACATAAAATCATTACTTCAATTAAATAATTTTTATATTTTTTTAAAGAAAAATTATTGAAATATGAAGTACACAAATAAAAGTGTACATGTCATAGGTATACAGAACAACATATTACCACAAAATAAACACATATATATCCATCAATGCACTAAAAATTAAAATGAAAGATTTGAAAATATTTATTAATTTAATAGAGCTATCATAAAACCATTATGTTAACATAAATAATGTGTTTTAATCAAAATAACTGTTTTTTCCAAACAAAAAATGTATGAAGAGTGGCATTATATACATTTTTCAAATATGTTTAATATCTGTATTCATAGAAGAAAGTTGGATTTTTATATCAGCTTCTGCATTTAATCTGTTGTTATATGTTGTTTGAAGAAAGTGTATATTTTGAAGAAAGTGTAGTATCATTCAAATATGTCGTTGTAGAGGAAAGGTTGTTTTAATATCTTTTTCAGATAATTGTGGATATTTTTTTGACACTACAGCAAAGCTCTACAAGTGGTAATTTCCTAAATGTAAGTTAGTATGTGGAATTGAAAACACTTGTGAGAGGATAAGAGTGAAGATGGCAAATAACATCCTAGTGTTATATTGAAAACAGTTTTTGCCTTTGTAGACCACTTGCAGGAGCCTCACAAACTATTAGAGTTCCCCCAGCCACATTTTGGGAACCACTATGTTGGTATAGTATTTCATTTTATGAATCCACCTATTTTTTATCTATTCTACTGTTAATAGATATTTAGGTTTATTAAAAAGATTATCCTTCCCCCAACTGTTCTTCAGTCTACTTTTTTTTTTTATGTGCATCTATTTTGGGATTCTATAATACTATTTTGTTTTTGTTGTCTAATATTATAGCAATACACAACATTTTACATAGTCTGGCTTTATAATAATATGTCACATTCTATAGATAAGTCCTCCAATTTTTCCTTTAATATCACTTCTCTATTTTTATCTTTTTTCCATTTCAATATTAACTTTAGAGTCCAAAATATCACTGTAATAATTTGTTTTCTCTGTGGACTCTTATAAAACATTGGTTACAGTCATTCCTAGGTATCTTATGTTTTTTAATGCAATGGTTGCTAGGACTTTTAAATTTTTTTCAGCTTCTAATTGTGCTGGTTTATGAGAACATGATTAATTTTTCTATAGTGTGAACTTCCTAAACTTTTTTGTTTTAATAATTTAGTATAGGTTCCATTTGTTTTTCTCATACAAAATCATGTCATCTGGAATAATAACAATTATATTATTTTCCATTATTCTTTTTACCTGCTTTACTGCACTGGCTAAAAAAAAAGCTCAAGTGAAATGTTAAATAGAATCAATGATATCAAATATTACTGTCTCATTCCCAAACTCAAAGGGAAAGCTCTTATTATTAATTACTTACTAATTAATTAACATGATTCATCATTAAGTTTGTTTGCTATAGGTTTTTGTAGAAATTTCCTTTGTATTCTTAGTTTACAAACACTTGTACGTCATGAATGTGAGTGTCATCAAATTCCTTTCCTGAACCTAAAATATAAGTTTTCTTTTTGTATCTTAATAGTGAATTACATTGATGGACTTTTCAAAGAACTTTGCATTCTTAGAATATTCTTAGAATCCAAAACCTGGTTGTGAGTTTACACACACACTTGCACACACACACACACACACACACTGAATTTGGATTGATAATGTTTCATTTCGAATTTTAAAATCTATATTCATGAAAGTGATTGGCTTAAAACTCGCCTTTTATATATTGTCCTTGTCAATTTTGGTATTAAAACAATGTACTTTTAAAAAAATTATTTGGGGGGAATATTGGGGAACAGTGTGTTTTTTTCAGGACCCATCAGCTCCAAGTCAAGTCGTCCTTAAATCTAGTTGTGGAAGGTGCAGCTCAGCTCCAAGTCCAGTCGCCATTTTCAATTTAGTTGCGGGGGATGCAGCCCACCATCCCATATGGGAATTGAACCGGCAACCTTGTTAAGAGCTCATGCTTTAACCAACTAAGCCATCTGGCCGCCCCAAGCTCCTTGATTTTTAACATTATGTACCCAACTTTATATCCTTGTGACCTTTCCTAGTCACACTTCATACCTCTACAACTTCTACCCCAGGATACAACAAATTTCTTAGTTTTGTCACCATAATTAATTTCACCTGTTCTTGGGCTTCATGTAAGTGGAATCATGCAGTATGTATTCTTTTGTACTGCCTTTTCCTCTCCATGAAATGTCACTGAAATGCATCCATGTTGCCTATGGGAGAAGTTTTACTTATTTTTTTATCACTTAATCTTATTCCACTATATGGATATATCACTATTTATCCATTTTCTGCTAATGGACATTTGGGTCTTATCCAGTTTATGACTTATGAATAAGATCTTTGTATACAGGTCTTTGTGTGGACATATATTTTGTTGGTTAAATTTCCAGGGATGGACTGTTAGGTCATGGGTAAATGTATGTTAAACTTTATAGGAAACTGCAAATCAGTTTTTCAAAGGTATTGTATCATATTTTATTCCCATACAATGTATGCAAACTCTAGATGTTCCACATATTCCAACATTTGATTATATCAGTCTTTTAAAAAAATTTTTCCCTTTGAATAGTAAAGTGGAATCTCATTATGGTTTTAATTTGCATTTCCCTGATGCCTAGTATTGTAGGCACATTTTCATAAAGTTTTAGCCAATCAAAAGTCTTTTGCATGGGGCAGGAGGGATGGGGGAGAAGGTGAAGGGATTAGAAAGTACAAATTAGTAGTCACAATATAGTCACAGGGATACGAAATACAGTATGGGGAATATAATCAATAACATTGTAAAGATTACGTGGGGTACCAGACGGGAACTGGACTTATCAGGGGGATCACTTCATGGACTGCGTAGATGCCTGACCACTGTGCTGTACACCAGAGGCTTAAGTTGAATAATATGGAATGTCAACTATAATGAAACATATATACATATATGTTCAATAATATGTATATATGTATATACATGTATGTGTGTGTGTGTGTATAGATATATATATATATAGTCATGCAGAAGTGGAGTACAGCATATGGAATATAGTCAATAGAATTGTAATAGATATATATGATGTCAGAGGGGTAGTAGATTGGGGGTGGTTATCGCTTTGTGAGGGGTGTAAGTATGTAACTATTACATTGTTCTGTACACCTGAAACTAATAAAAAAAAATCTGTTGCAAGTTGTCTGTTCAAGTCTTTTATCCATTTCTAGATGTGTTGCTTGCCCTCAGGGTTAAAATGAAGCCAAAGTTTGGGAGAAAAATCCTTTATTGAGGTCCCAGAAAGACTTATGGTACTTTCTCATAAATGTTTCAGAAAGACAAAAGACCTAAGCATCTTAAGGATAGGTCTTGCATATCCTGTTAAATAACAGAATTTCTAAGAATCTTTAGGGCCTTGTCATACAACAGTCTCAAAATCGTGAAACTTAAAGTAGTGAAAGGCTTAAGTAGAAGATATTTGTAATTATGGCTTTTGTTTAATGAATTGAATTGCAAATTACGCATTTAAAAAGACAATATTTTAAAAGAATTCTAGTAGTTTGCACTGCAAGGGATAGGTACAGTATAAAATAAAAAGTGGCCTTTATGTCCCTAAACTATTATGGGTAGTGAACTCAAATGTGAACATGAACAGGGTGGAGCCACGGCTGCAGAGAATCATTTTCAGGGAACAGGTATGGTCTTAATCAAATAATTGGCTTGTGGCTATACCTGGTTTAGAGAATTGCTATGGACTAATAACTGTTGTGTACCTTCTTTTTTCCTCTACTTTTTTTGAGATATAATTAACACATAACCTAATTAGTTTCAAGTATACATCATAATGATTCAATATATATACATCACAAAATAATCACCACAATAAGTCTAGTTGATATCCATCATCACACATAGTTGTAATTTTTCTTCTTGTGATGAGAACTTTTAAGATCTACTTTTGACAATAGAGTCTGTTGAGGTAATTTTATTGTGATTGTTAATTTTATGTGTCATCCTGACTGGAACTGGGTTAAGAGATGTTCAGATAGCTAGTAAAACATTATTTGGGAGTGAGTCTGTGAGGGTGTCTCTGGAGTTGACCAGCATTTGAATTAGTGGACTGAATAGAGGAGAGTATCATCACCAATGTCCTTGGATACCAGCTAATCTGTGAAGGTCTGAATAGAACAAAAAGATGGGGAAAGGGCAACTTTTCTCTCACTTGAACTGAGACATCCATCTTCTCTTGCCTTTGAACATCGCTGCTCTTGGTTCTTGAACTTTTGGATTCAAACCAGAACTTGACACTACCGGTCCCCTATTCTCTGACTTTCAGACTTGGATTAAATTACCCTATTGGCTTTCCTGGTTCTCTAGTTTGCAGATCACAGATTATGAGACTTCTCTGTCTCCATAACTGCTCTCCTTTTAATACTGTCTCTCTGGCGAGCCCTGACCACTACACCTATGCTGTCTCACCATTGTGTGTTGGATGTGGTGGTAGTGGCAGGAGGCAGGAGCAGATCACAAGGAACTGTAACTACATAATTACACCTGAAGAATTTCATCTGTATCTGGACCCGATTTAAACGATGGCATCCTTAACCATGAGCTTGATCCTATGAGGTCACTGGATAAGATTTTTGGAGGGTCTTGGAAGGGAATGAGCACATTTGCTTCTGGGAAGTATATAAATCATTTGTGATCAGGAGGAATGCTGGCATACTTTTAAAAGATGGCAGCTGATTCTTTGACATTTGTCCCATAAAGAACTCAAGTCCATGTCCCCTCCTCTTGAATCTGAGTGGACTATGACTGCTGTGACCAACAGAGTATGGCAGAAGTAATGCTATGTGACTTTTGAGACTGTTATAAAAGATCAGGCAACTTGTTTCCTAGATAACTTGCTCTTAGAGTCCCGAGTCATTTAGAATATTTACGCATAGAGAGAATACTCCCTGTATTAACTTTTAAATAACCTCAAAGCCCAATATCAAGATTTTATGGTTTTCATTATAAAACAAAATATACTTATATATTATTATCTAGCTTTCTATTTTTCTTAAAATTCTGGTAATTATTCTATTCTCTGTCAATTGATGCGTATTTATGGTTGGCTAATTCTTACCAATGTAGAAACAAAACAAAAATAGAGGGTCACATACGTTAACTTGAGAATGTATATTTTCACATGAGTATTATCTTTGAAGTTTCTGGAAGTAGGTGCTAGGCCAAAGTCTTGGTAGAGGAGAAGGAAGCATACATGAGGGCAGAAAGAGCCTACGCCATATCTGGGTTTCAAGGGTATAAGCTCCCATTGTTTCTATTTAGAGGTAGAGAATATAAGAGAATATAATATGATGAATAGAATATAAGAGAATATAATATGATGAATATGCCAAAATCACTACTGAATGACTGATTGCCTTACTAATTTATCCTTATTTTCCCCAAAGTTTAATTTGCCAAAATATAAGTATAAATTAATAACTAACAAGATTAGTCATAAAGTAAGAGTCTATTGTTTATCAAGTTTCTACTCAATTATCCTTTTGAGTTTTTTTGGACCTCATTTATTTTAGTGACACCTTTACCCGTTTTGGTTCATGTCTCCCAATACATTGAAATTTTTTTTTTAATACATTGAATTTTAAGTAATTCTTTGTAGTGAAAGTAATAGGGACTTTAATTTTCCAACATATTTCAATGAATTACGTTAAAGGTTTATTAAATGATTTTCAAAGATGAGCATTTTGATTTTATAGGACCTAGTTTTTTTATTGACTAACACTGTTGCTATCAAAGGTTTAAACTTCCTTAATCTTACTCAATTTTACTGACTGAAGATCTTCTAATTTGATTGCTCAGTATTAGTCAGCATATACCAGATGTAGAGCCCAGTAATTCCCCATAGGTCCATGAGGTCATTTATAAAAGGAAACTACTGTTTACAAATTTATCATAGTCTTCTTGTACCATATAAACAGATTTCTAAATTTAGTATAAAGCAAAATGTCACAAATGTATTCTTATTTGCAATCCCTAAATTTATTTTCATTTTCATAGAGCATACAACATTGATTTTCAACATCTTTGTACTTTGGAGATTATTGTAATTCAGATAATCATTAAGTACCACTTGCCTACACTCTGATTACATTTGTAGTCATAAAGTATCAACTGGATCCACATGGAACATTCTCCAGGATAGATAATATGAAAGGTCACAAAACAAGTCTTAGCAAATTTAAGAAGACTGAAATCATACCAAGTAACATATCTAACAACAATGGTATGAAAGTAGAAATCAGTAACAGAAGGAAAGCTTAAAAATTCACAAATATGTGGAAATTAAACAACACACTCCCGAAAAACCAATGTGTCAAAGAAGGGATCAAAAGGGGAATTAAAAAAAAAAAAATCCTGAAACAAATGAAAATGGAAACACAACCTACCCAAACCTATGGGATGCTGAAAAAGCAGTCCTAAATGGGAGGTTTATAGAAATAAATGTACATATTAAAGAAAAAAAACAAAACAAAAGCAAACCCTCAAATAAACAACCTAACTTTGTACCTAAAAGAACTACAAAAAGAAAAAAATTAAGCCCCAAGTGAGCAGGAAGAAGAAAACAACAAATATCAGAGCAGAAATCAATGAAAAAAAGATGAGAAAACACAATAGAAAAGATTAATAAAACTAATAGCTGTATTTTTGAAAGGTAAACAAAATTGACAAAACTTTAGGTAAACTAAAGGAAAACAGAAAGTAGTCTCAAAAAAATCATAAATGAGAGAAGATATGTTACAACTGATACCACAGAAATACAGTGTCATAAAAGACTACTGTGAATATCTATACACAGATAAATTGGAAAACCTAGAAGAAATGAATAAATCACTAAAAACATACAACCTACCAAGACAGAATCATGAAGAAATAGGAAATCTGAACAGTCTAATAATGAAGAAGGAGATTGAATCAGTAATCAAAAAACCTCCCAACATGGAAATGTTCAGGACCATGTGACATTTCTTTTTCCAATTATAGTTGACATTCAAGGGCCAGCTGGCTTTGTTCGGTAATTTTACCAAATATTAAAGAATAATTAACACCAATCCTTCTGAAGTTCTTTTAAAATATTGAAGATAAGGGAACTGTCCCACATTCGTTTTTCAAGGCCTACGTCACCTTGCTCCCAAAGCCAGATAAAGACAATGCAAGGAAACTACAGACCAATATCCCTGATGAATATAGATGCAAAAATTTTTCAACAAAATACCAGCAAACCAAATTCAACAGCGCTTTAAAAAGATCATTCATCATGATAAAGTGAAATGTACTCAGGATGCAAAGATGGTTCGATATATGCAATTCAATAAATGTGATACACTATGTTAATAGAATGAAGGATAAAAATTTTATGGTTATCTCAATAGATAATCAGAAAAAGCTCCTGACAAAATACAACCTTCGTGATAAAAACTCTCAGCAAATTGAGTATAAAAAGAAAATGCCTCAATATAATAAATGCATATATGACAAGCCCACAGCAAATACCATATTCAGTGATGGAAGGTTGAAAGTTTTTCCTCTAAGATCAGAAATATGACAAGGGTGTCCATGCTCACCACACTTATTCAACATAGTACTGGAAGTCCTCGCCAGGGCAATCAGACATGATAAAGAAATGCAAGATAATCCAAATCAGAAGGGAAAAATAAAACTGTAAATCTATATATAGATTATTCTAAAGACTCCACCAAAAATCTGTTAGAACTGATCAATGAATTCAGTAGTTACAGGATACAAAATTGACATACAGAAATCAGTTGCATTTCTTCATACTAACAATGAACTATCCGAAAAAGTGATTTTAAAAAAAATCCCATTTGCAATAGCATCAAAAATAATACAATACTTAGGATGAATTTTATCAAGAAGGTGAAAAATCTGTGCAATGAAAACTGCAAGAATTTGACGAAAAAAGTTGAAGACAACACAAATAAATGGAAAGCTATCTCATGTTCATGGATTAGAAGAATTAATATTGTTAAAATATTGATACTACCCAAAGTCATCTATAAATTTAATGCAATATCTATCAAATTCCAATGGCATTTTTACAGGAATAGACAAAGCCAGACTAAAATTTCTATGAGGTCACAAAAAGCCCCAAATAGTCAAAGCAATCCTGAGAAAGAAGAACAACATTGGAGGCAGAAATTCCCTGACTTCAAACTATACTTCAAAGCTATCAAACAGTAGAATCTGGTATAAAACTAGACACATAAATAGGACAGAATCCAAAACCAGAAATAAATCCTCCCAATATACAAGTCAACTAATATTTGGGAAGGGAGCCAATAATACTCAATAGGGATTGATAGTCTCTTCAATAAATGGTGGTGTGAAAGCTGGGTAACTACATTAGAATATAATAAAATTAGATCTCTGTCTTAACACCACTCACAAAAAGTAACTCCAAATGAATTAAAGCCTTAACCATATGAACTGAAACTAGGAAGCTCCTCGAAGAAAATAGGGAAAAAGCTCCTTGGAACTGGTCTTGGCAATATTTTTTTTTTTTTTTTGATATGACACCAAAAGCACAAGCAACAAAAGTGGGACTCAATTAAGTGGAACTACATCAAATTAAAAAGCTCTGCACAGTAAAACAATCAACAAAATGAAAAGGCCACCTACTGAATGGGAAAAATATTTGCAAATCATATATATGGCAAGGGGTTAATATATAAAGAACTCATATAATTCAGCAATCCCACATTTAGGTGTATATCCAAAGAAATGAAATCAGGATCTCTAAAAGATGTTATGTACTCCCATGTTCACTACAGCATTATTCACGATAGTCAAGATGTGGAAACAATTTAAGTATCCGTCAACAAATGAATGATAAATATATATATATATATATATATATATATATATATATATATATACACACACACACACACACACACACACACACACACACACACACACATATATATATTTCAGCCATGAGAAAGAAGGAAATACAATCATTTAGAGATTATATGCATGGACCTGAAAGGCATTTTGAAATAAGTCAGAAAGAAAAAGACAAATATCGTATGATCTCATTGTCAAAAAGACAAATATTGCTGAACTCATAAAAACATTGAGTAGAATGTTAGTTACCTGGTGGTGGATGTTGGGTGAAATGGGAAAATGTTCGTCAAAGGGTGTATACCGGTACTTCTAGTTACAAATATTAATAAGTTCTAGGTATCTAATGTATAGCATAGTGATTATAGGTAAGTAAACTGTATTATACATTGAAAGTTTCTAAGAGAGTAAATTTTAAATGTTCTCAACTACACAAAACAAATAGTATTAGGTGAGCTGATGGAGGTGTTAACTAAGTTTAGAATAGTAAGCATTTTATAATATATGAGTATAAAATCAACACATTGTATGCCTTAAACTCATACAATATTATGTCAATTATATGTCAATAAAACTGTGAAAACAAGATAAGTCAGAATATTATAAAAACTTTGTGGTAGTAAATTTGAAATTTTAGACAAATAATATATTATTTTTAAAGTAGACAAAGGTATTAAGATATTTTATCATAAACAAACATTAACTATTCTTGAACTCAAGTTAGATATTTCAGCACTTAGCAACAGATTTAAAAAGAAAACATAGTATTTTATGATAATATACAATGTTCCTACCAACAATGCTTTATAATTACATTAAAATAGTAAATGTTCTATAAAAAATATAGAAATATTGGGTTTCTTAAGTAAATGTGATATAAAATCATCTTTCAGTTTGAGTGAAACAGAGATATTCTTCTCTGTTATTCTCTCATCAAAACACCCATCATATATATTATATCAGATTGAGGTAATAGTAAAGTGATTATATTTGCTATCACTGTAATTTGCAAATAAAACAGAATATTGCTATTAAGGAAAAACATAAATGGACAAGTGTTCCTTTTCCTTTTCCAGGTAGCATCAGATAATTTCTGAAATACCTATTTCTGCTGCTAAAACTGCCTTTCAATCCATATTTTTCCTAGCCAGCGACTAATTCCAATGGGTCGTTCAAGTAATCTATGATTACACATTCTCAAGTTCTATAATCTGACAAAATAACTTTTTCCCCAATGAGAGCAATTGGAGAGGTTTTGGAACAGGGCCAAGATCTCAGTGTTATTTTCCTTAACTGGAATCTAAGAGAACCCCAGAGTTTCCCTCAAAAGTAGGTCTTCATATGACCAATATCCTATAAATAAAGCCAAAGGGATCATATACTGAGTGGGTGGCAAAAATTTAAGTAGTTAATAGAGGATGAATAGTGTTAATTATAAACATGACCTTTGTTTGAATTCACGGAAATTTCATTAGAGAATCAATGACAGAAGAGAATAATCAAAAGATATCTAACAAATAAATATTAAAGCTATCCAGAAGCAAAATCTGAATAACGTAGATATGAATACTTTCCTCAAAGAATGACACCTTAAATGAAGATACTTAAAAGTGGGAAGACACAGGGGAGAAAACAGTGATTCTTGCGGTAATCTAATGACTAACATAAAAATCAATATGCATTTTAGCATTATTATTTTCTATTTAAAGGCTTTATATTTTTAAATAACATTTGTGTATCACAGTGCTCAGTCTATGGAAGTATTATATTCTGGCTGCTAGAGATTGCATTCTTTCAGGAGAAAAATAATAATTACAGTTTCGCTGCTCAAAACAGTATTTGGATTATTATGTTTTACTCATTTAAATACTTAAGATTGGGAAAACAATTAAAGTATCTTTTTGTCTTTCAAGAAGCTCCTCACAAATAATAGAGTTAAACTACAACAGCTGATGTTAAGAAACATTTGTTAAAGAAAATAATGTATTTTATGAGTTAAAACTCCTGGTTTCTTAAAACAGAAATCTGTTTTCTTGCCAAGATCATCTGTCACGCACACATTAGTTTGTTCTTGAAAAAATAAGAAAACTTTTTCTGTTATTTTTATATGATATTTAAAATGCCTGTTAGTTTTTCAACCAAAACTTGATAAAAAGCTCCTACACAGCACACATTTTGATAAGAAATTCTTAAATATCTATGTGTAGCAGCTATTGATGGCACATCCAGAAGCTATGTTGTCATTCTGAATAGGTACATCTGACTTATCACTTAAAAGTAAGGTAGTTCCCTTGGATCAAACACATACAGATGTTTGAAACTTATGGTACAAATTAGAGGGGGAAAATGGTCTTAAAAGAGTCAACCTGTTTAAAATGCAAAATTGTCTTTAAAAAATTCTTCTTATGGAAACACAGCTTTCACTGAAGTTTTGTCTACACTGGTAATCACTCTCTATGAGATTTGCCAATGTTCACTGTCTATCCCCACTGGAAAGAAAGAAAATGGATGTTTTCCATCTGCAGCAAAGTAGAGTCAAAACAAACGTATTTAAATTGGAAACATTTGTGGCTAAAAGAGCTGTTCTCCATGAAAACATCTGGTTGTACTTTTAAGTCATTGCCAAATAAACGCATGCTGGAAAATCTATTTTATGCCACACATGGTCACCCATGTAGATGTAGCCTAAAACTGTTTGCGTTTGAGGTCAGCACCCTATTTTAGGAAGGAAAGTAGAGACCTATGAGTGTGCAGGGATTTTTAACAACACTATTAGAATGGCCATGGAAGTTTGGTCATGTCTACTTTCTTCCAGACAAGGAACAGAATCTGATAGACGGCGATTTTGATAGTTCTCAGGTAGAAAATGCAAAGATTGAAATAGTGATGGTCATGGAACAGATCAAATAGCTACTTACTCTTGAACAAAGACTGCTTGTGGTTTCTGGTTTCTGCTAATTTGAGTTATATTTTTTTCTTTATTTACATTGATTCAGAATGATAATCAACTGAAAGATTAAAGAGATAAAATTTCAGACTACAGTATTTGATTAACTAGGTTTATTTCTTAGGAAAGGTCACCTCCAAACATCAGTGGCTCAACACAATTGTAATTTATTTGTCACTCAAGCCTAACGCAGATGTTTCTGTTGGTGGGCAGCTTTCCGTATTGTCTTTCAGGGATCCAGGTTCTTTCAATCATGTGACTCTCTCAATCAGAGGGCTTCAAGACTACTGACGGTTGTTGTGTAACTGCTTATCAGACGGAGTTTACAGGATCATACTGGAGATTTTTATGTGTCTGGAATTGTATACCGCATTTCCTTCCACATCTCATTGACCACACCTAATGAAAGGAAGACTCAGAAATGTATTCTAGCTGTTTACTAGGAAAAATGGGATATGGGTTTTGGAGAATGCAAAGTTATTGCTGCGACACTCAGGAGTGGAGTTCAGTAGAAAGTTCTTCAAATATTAAAACACAATATTTTATATTTCATTATACATATAATGCAAATATTGGAACAGGGTCAAATTAATTATTTTATAATTATTGTCACTGGACTTGGCAACTCCTTTGCACATAGGATATTGGCTATTTATAAATTAACCCTCAAGTATATTTCTGAAAATGTCTCACAGTCACTCAGGAACACACTGACTACTGCCACACCACCTTTCATCTGCTAGGTAGTTGGTGAGCACCAGTATCTCCATTCATTATGTACCATTTCCTACTAATCTGCTACCATCTCCTGATGGATCATCACTGGATTCTGCTGTGTCTAAACTACTATAAACATTTGAAGATAAGGCAACATAGACCTTGGTGTGTCAAATTTACATGATTTTCTATTGCAAAATGGAGAAAAGGCTGTTAGTGGTATATACAGATATAGGGGATACAGATCTTGGCCTCTGTATTCTTAGGGTCTTTGCCTGGGCCTGAGAATTACATAGACGTAAGCTAGGTTAACAGGAGAAAAGTATATACATTTTTTAAATTTACATGGGAGTTCCCATAGGAAAATGAAGACCCAGAAAGCCAATAGATCCAAGTGCTTTATATTGTATATGAGGTTGAAAAAAGAGCAATTATGGAAAAACAAAACAAAATAAACAAACAAAAAAAACCCCTAAAATATATGGGAAAACTAAAGGAAGATAAAAGTAATTTTAACATGGTTTGTTTGTACAGATTTCTCTTGGCCTCGACTCCCTACCTCTGGTGATAAGAATATTTATTTCCTTTGGGTAGAAGGAAGGAATCTTTCCCATGAGTTTATCTCCTGCTTTCAGAAACAAATGGGGAGGTGAGAGTGCCCTTCTTGCATCTGCTATTTTCCAAGTGTCTTTAGCTCAAAATAACCCTTATGCTAAATAGCGTATTTTGAGGTGGCATATTCTACCACTTCACACAAACATTTCTGCTTGTGTTTCCGCTTGTCTCTCAGAGATGCTCGTAAGACATCTCCTTCATGTTCTGCCTCCAGCTCCAATTTCTGTAGGACTCAGGTACTTATCTTAGTCTATTTTAAATGTCTGCACATGTCTAAGCATGACTAAATCCTTTGTGCTCAAACGAGCCTGCATATAAATTGTCATAGTTAATTCTTACAACAAATCTAATATATAGATCTGAAATAATATAAATACTCACTCCTGTTTCTGAGATGAGAAAACTTAACTTCTGAAAAGTTAAGCAGTGTGTCCTATGTAGCAAGATTCCAGTGCAGATTTCTGAATCCGGGGTTCAGGCTCTTAAGCACTGCATTATATTACTTCTTTAACTTTCAAGACAAGGCCCTCTACATTCATTATGTTTTTATTATATGTACCTCATCTTTACATATTTCTCTTCTTTTTCTCCCCTCCCTAAAATGTCTATCATGCCCTTTTAATTGAGAACAAAGGTGTTCAATTCAAAACAATTCCAGGTTAGTGCTTTAATAAGACTCACTGAATCCCAGGGTCAAATTCACGTACTAGTAGTGGATGAGAGAATGCTTTATACAAGAGTATAGGGACAAGTACTATACGAACTCAAACTATTGAGTTTGCGAACTCATCCTAGAAAAAGTGCTACGTACCTCATTGCTGAATATCGCTACAGTCACCTTCAAAGTCCTCCCATTGGGAAGCTATGCACTGATGCCAGTGCCTAGTCCACCCTTCAAAGCAATGTTGGAACTCTTTTTCTGGAATGGCCATCAGAGCTGTCATCTTATTACCCTGATGTCCTGAATGTCATCAAAATGTCTTCCTTTCCGTATTTCCTTTATCTTTGGGTAAAGAAAAAAGTCACTGGGGGCCAGATCAGGTGAGTAGGGAGGGTGTTCCCATACAGTTATTTGTTTACTGGCTAAAAACTCCCTCACAGACAGTGCCGTGTGAGCTGGTGCAGTGTTATGATGCAAGAGCTATGAATTGTTGGCGAAAAGTTCAGGTCATCTAACTTTTTCATGCAGCCTTTTCAGCACTTCCAAACAGTGAACTTGGTTAACTGTCCAGTTGGTACAAATTCATAATGAATAATCCCTCTGATATCAAAAAAGGTTAGCAACATCGTTGCAACAAGTTCGCAAACTTGATTGTCAGAGCTTGTATGTGCCAGGATAAAGGGGACATTTACAATCTAACATAAGCTAATGCCTATCATGGAGGAATACATACTATGTGTTGCCAAAACTTATGATCTTCCGAGTTAGGAATTTAGATTTTTATATACAATCTTCAGATTTGTAATTATTGGCATTTTACTCACTTAAAAAAAGGGGGGTTGCGGGGGAGCTCCTAAATATGCAATGCCTGAATGAGGTCCATTTGGCCCCTTAGTTATTTTTATGGATGGGAAATAAAAAAAGACTACCTTCTCCATGGTTGGTTGTGTTCCAGATTTAATAACCATTACACATTTAGTTGTTCACTTACTTTTTCAGTTATTCATTCGTTCTTGTAATTCATACATTCATTCATTATTGCATTAGTCAATGAATTTCATTCTATGTGAAATGCACACAGTACAAAGATGAAAATAAAATATCCCTGCCTTCAAGGTATTCATAATTTGATACAGGAAAGAGACATACTAACAAGCAACTAAACTGTTTTTTGATAAGTTCATTAATAATGGAAGAAGCAACTCAAAATGGATTAAAGACTTAAATGTAAGACCCCAAACTGTAAAACTCCTAGAAGAAAACATAAGCAGTAAACTCTCTGACATTGCTCTTAGTAACATATTTTTAAAATCTATCTCTTCAGGCTAGGGAAACAAAAGAAAAAAATAAAATAAACAAATGGGACTACATCAAACTAAAACCTTTCTGGGAGAAGATACAGAAGTATTTAATAGGATTTATGTTTCAGACATCTATGTGTTTCCATAAATAGATTTTTGAAAAATGAGAAATCAGAAAAATTACTAACACTGGTTGTACTGGGCTCTTGACCATAATATTTCAAAGTAAGGGTATATGTTTCTCAATAGAAGCAGATCGGACTATATTTTGTATCAAGAAAATATCCACACATATAAAAAGGTATAGGATGGTGGGGAAAATTTTTGGTAAAGGTCTAAGGAGAAGGAAAAAAATATATACCATAGGATGCCTGGCATTAAAATAAATGTGTCAATCATTTTAAACACAAAGCAAGGACAGTTGAACGGTGAGCTACATGATATGACAAAGATTTGATCACAAAACTGAGTCACAGACAAGAACTATTAGTGATATGAGAATTCAATAATCCAGATAACAAATACAAATTTGATTTTACTAAAAAATGAGCATTAATTATATTTTTATTCTTAGAGACTATTTTTTTTCCTTAAGAAAGTAAAGAAAGTGATTAACAGAGCTGCTCTTTTGGATTTAAATCTGAAAGAACAAGGATTATGTAACATTAATGTTATGTGTAGAATAAGTGACCCTGTCATTTTAATGTGTATGATGGGCCATGGCAGAAAACCCTAGTGTGATTAACGATATGACCCATACTTTAGAAGTATGAACCTCCCCAACTTGAAGGAAAAAACTTTGTAGCTTAAAATTCTCCTGGCTATAGAAGGGAGGAAGTATTTCAAAACTATAATTTCAATATTAGTTCCTTTCTAAAAGGAAAAGGTTAAATTAACTAAAAGACATGTGGTCTCTTAGAACATGTTATAATGTTGATGATCAAAATAAAACTATGGCATGATGATTTCCTGCTAATAGCACTATTAATTAAAGTATGTTCAATGTGGTAGATACCATAATCAATACAACATATATGATGGGTATTGTTATACTTATTTTATAGAAAAGACCAATGAGGCTTAAACAAAATCAGCATTTCAGAAAATAATACAATAGATATTATAGGATACACTGTAGGCTTTGTGGTTATGCAGTTAGTATTCAGGTCTGTTTCTCTGAATTTAATTATAACAGCCATTTTACTCTCAAATACTGGAGAACATAAAGAAAAGTTAGTAAAGAACAAAATGTCATTGCGATCTTACCATTATTATGTAAGTATAACATACACCTCAAGATAATTGTACTCTACTTGGAACCAACCAGCCTTCCCTTGCAGGTATTGAGTACAGTTCAGGACACTGCATTTCAGAAATTTGTAGATGTGCCTTGTAAATAATAACTGCATTCTGGAGAGCACTTGAGATTGTGTCACCTAAAAAAATATTACAGGTGTAGTCATGTTTAACCTAGACAATAGAACAATTGAATAATAATAAAATGGTACTCGTTTCAAATTCAGGAAACAATAAAAAGAATTGCAGTGAGGCTTGTCGAATGTAGGTCCACAGAACACATTTGGGATACTGAAGTCGATCGGAGTTGATATTAATCCTTCCAACCCATGAGCACTGTATATCCTTCCATTTATTTGTGTTCCCTTTAATTTCCCTTGTGCACTATTGCTGGGACTACAAACTGGTACAGCCCCTATGGAAAACAGTATGGCGATTCATTGAAAAACTAAAAGTAGATATGCCATATGATCCAGCAATTCCACTTTTGGGTATTTATCCAAAGGAAATGAGAACACTAATTTGAAAAACAGTATATGCAACCCTATGTTCATTGCAGCATTGTTTACAATAGTCAAGATATGGAAGCTATGATGGATGGATAAAGAAGACGTTACACACACACACACACACACACACACACACACACACACACAGGGTGCCAAAAATATGTATACATATTTTAAGAAAGGAAAATTGTACTAAAATTGTAATACTCAATATATACCGATAATAACAGATGAATACAAGTCACGTTTGACTTCTGCAATTACAAGAAGTGCTCAAAGTGGTTGCCATCAGAGTCCAGACACTTCTGATTATGGCAAACTACTGTTTGAGCAATGTTAACTAAAGTGTCCACTTGTATATATATTTTTTGGCACACCCGGTATATATACAATGAAATAATATGCAGTAATAAAAAATGAAATCTTGCCGTTTGCAATAACTTGGATGGATCTAGAGGGTATCGTGCTAAGTAAAACGGCAGGCAGAGAAAGACAAATACCATATGGTTTCACTTTTATGTGGAATTTAGGAACAAAACAAAACAAAAACAGACTCATAGAAACAGAGACCAAAGGGCTGGGTACCACTGGAGGGAGTGGGAGTGGGAAAAAGGGGAAGGGGAATATAGTCAATAATATTGTGATAAATTTTAATGGTGACTAGAATTAGTGGGCTGATCACCTTGTAAGGTATAAAAATGTTGAATCACTATATTGTGCACCTGAAACGAATATAACTAATATAATATTGTATATCAACTACATTTAAATTTAAAGAAATAATTATCTTACAAAACTGTGATGAAAATATTATGTTCATTTTAAAGAGAATTAGAATGAGGGATTTGCAGAAGGTATAAATAACTACTATGAAGTGGTAAGCAGACTTCTAGTTCTCTCCCCATCAAACCATGTATATAAATGGAGTTCTAGAGAATGGAGTAAAATATCCAACATATCCACTTGTGGTTTTGGTTTCCTTATGTGCAAAAAGAATACTAGAAGTGACTGTTATGTTTTCTTCAACTCCAATGAATGCCCCTTTGCCTCATGGTCTTCTGTTAAATTAACCTTGTATTTGTGTGACATCAAATTAACCAAGATAGCATTCATATGTTTAGTTGATATAATTGAGTGCATGGATGAATTATGTGTTATCACAGCCTCAGGAAGTTGAGGGACTAGTGTAATTAACTTTGACTCCTTAACACTGTATTTAAAACTCAGCATTTTTTTTCCAGTTTTCATTTTGTGACCGATTGATTGGGCATGACCCATATACTGAGCGATAATTTTAAGAATTAAGGGCCTGACTACTTCTCCAAACTGCATAAGTAATGAAACTTTCAAAGGAACATTTCAGAAAAGAGGAAAAAAAATTGCCCTTGATTTTCCCCCTTCATTCTCTAGTTGTCAAAATAAACACACTATTTACAAAAAACAAAGCCAAAAACATAGTGTCTTTTCGTTGTGTATCTTTTCTATCAGAGGCAAATTCGAATTAAAAAAAAAAAAAGCATCTTTGAAGTAATTTGGGAGATTTCAGAGTAAAAACTAATTAAAAACTTATGAACCAACGAAATAATAAGCAAATACCTGCATGATCTTTTAGTCTATATTTGCCAGTTTGATATCTGATATAAGGAATTTATGTATTCACAGGTTTATTCCAATTATAAGACCGATTATAAACTCCCATTCCTCCAAGGGTTACTGAAGCCTTTGGTTAAAAAGAGCCTGAGTTACTCATGAAAGATCTGTATTTTTCAGACATGTAACCGGTGACTCACAGGATGAGTAACAAACAGAGCCAGCCATCTTCTTCCCTTCCCCCAGTCCCCTCTGTTCTTCCCTGCTTAGCCGGAACACACAGATTGACTGTTTTCAGCATGCCCTTCTGTTGCTTATCTTAGTTCTAAACTTTCAAAGATGCTTAAAATACTATAGTTATTTCATACATTAAACTATATTCTAGAAGGAGCTAACAGATAATCACTGAGAGAAAAAAATTATGTAAGCATATAAATCTATCTACCCATCTATCTATCTATTTTTTAATCTATTTATGCATCGATCATCTACCTATCTTTTCATCCATGTCCTAGAGGAACTATGAAATCTGTATTGGAAGCACTCCAAAATCCATTTCAATGTCATAAATCAAATCCTTGCATTTTCTCTGAATCAGTTTCTGTAGGATGCTGAATTTAGAAAGAATGCAATCGAAACATCTTTGTCATAATTTGCCCCCATACAGTAATTATTTTCAAAAATCATTGAACCTGGTATTCTTTCAGTTACTGGAGATGCCTGCTTGAAGGAAAGAAAAAAACACATTTGTCCTCTTATAGTTTACATTGCAGTGAGTGAAAGTCAACAATATATATTATATTCTAAACAATTGCATACAATGTTAAAGGATAAGTACCACGGGGGAAAAAAATAAGACAGAGAAAGGGGAGAAAGAAGAGTTGTTAATGAAATTATTGGTGTACTTTTAATCAAAAAGTGATAACTGAGCAAAAACTTGAAGAAGATGATGGATCCAGACATGTGAACATCCAAGGGGAGAATGTTTTAGGCAGGGAGAATGGTCAGTTCAAATGTGTTTGGCAGGATGTGCCTGCCAGGCAGTTTTTAATTTTAATACAAGATTTTCTGAGAATATCCATCTTTAAGATTCAAAAAAAGGAAATTCTCATGATAGAATTCAATCCATAATATGGTAGACAGAGTCTTTGTTCATGCACTTATTCGTTCAAAGACCAAATAGATAGATAGTAAGCCTTTCATTATCCTGAGCACTAGAAACACAAACATGAGTCAAACAATAGAGAAACACTTATATAAGCAAATCTTTATGTTCCTCATTGTAAGAGTCTTAATAGTGTGTGTACAGAACTCTTTTGGATGAAAATACAGTGGATGACTGACTATCCTGGGAAAGTCATGAATGGCTCAACTGAGGAAGTGATATTTGATCTGGTTCCTGACGAATGAGTAAGATTTCACAAGAAAATAAGAAAGAAGCATTTCTGGGCACAGAATCGTATCCATAAAAAAAAAAAAAATGAAGGTATAGAAGAGAATATGAAAAAGCCTTGATTTTACTGGATGTGTGGTATATGAAAAGGGAAGAGAAGGAAGGAATGAAGTGTGCAATACTAAATTGTTTGGACTCTCTTTTGTAAGGAGACTCTTTTAGTAGAAAATGGACATAACTGAGTTTGTGAATTACAGTTATTTGATGGCGATATGGAGCATGGATTGCACCATCAGGCAACCTTCTACAGTTACCAGCTACTCATAAGAGATCCCTGTAGATACACGAATAAAGATGCTTTAATCCATCAGGGAAAGCTTTATGACATTACAAAGGAATCTTACTGCTAGTGCTGATGTAGAACAGAACTCAGAACAGGATAGGTTACTTCCGAAAATATTCAAATCACAATCCCATGGGGTGTACAATACGAGGGTATACAAGATTCCATTCTAGACTTTGAGTTATTTAATGAGGTATCCTAAGTAACCCTAAAGCAATATAAAATATTTGTTGAGTGCTTCTCGTATATCCTGTAGCGTGCTCTTTCCTTTTATGGATTACCTCATATATTCTTCGAAACAAGTCTGAGGCAGTTATTATAACTTTCTTAATGTTATAAATGAGGAAAATGATGTGTAGGAAGGTTAAATAGCATCAGAGATGAAGCAGTTTTTATTGGAATCAGGTACTTTTGATTGCCAGTGCTTTATTATACCATTTCTCTGAAAATCTGACATATATTTGATATGTAGTATTTTGCCATTGAGGCATAGCACACATCTGATATTTTCTCTTCTACAGATTTTGAATTTGCTTTGGTTTATAGACTGAGACCTGTTTTAGTGGCTAGAAGAACATATTGAGCTTTCTCATGTCAAGAACTTGTGAAGGGTCTGAGATTTTTTCTTACTTGCAGGCTAAGAGGTTTGCTCCCCAAAAGTTCATGGATGCTTGTAGAAAACATGGTATGCTTGGGTCAGAGACAAAGGACATTGTTACTTAAAGAATTGCAGAAGTTGGAATGTCAGCATTCACACTGGTTTCTTAAGTCCCAAATCCCAAAGAATGATGCCAAGAGGGCTATATGGTATATTCACATGTAGTGGGATGAGCTAGAAGAGAGGATCTGTGAGCTTAGAAAACTTGAATCTTTTATAGGGGCATTAAGTCTGTCTGAGCTTTGCCTTAGAAGGTGTCTTCAGAAAACTAAGAATAGAATTACCATGTGACCCAATAATCCCTCTCCTGGGAATCTATTCAAAAAAATCTGAAAACATTTATCCATAAAGATATCTGTACTCCGATATTCATTGCCACATTATTTACAGGGGGCAAGACATGGAAACAACCAAAGTGTCCTTACATAGATGATTGGATAAAGAAGATGTGGTATATATACACAATGGAATACTACTCTGCCATAAGAAAAGATGAAACAGTGCCATTTGTGACAAAATGGATGGATCTTGAGATCACTATGCTATGTGAAATAAGTCAGACAGAAAAAGTCGAGGACCATATGACTTCATTCATATGAAAGCAACAAAGGGACAAGACAAGCAAATAAAGAAACAAAAACTCATAGACACAGAAAATAGTTTAGTGGTTACCAGAAGGTAAAGGGAGAATGGTAGAAGGTAAAGGGGTCAAATATATGGTGATAGAAGGAGAACTGACTCTGGGTAGCGAACACGCAATGCAATATATAGATGATGTATTATAGAATTGTACACTTGAAACCTATGTAGTTTTGTTGACCATTGTCACTCCAGTAAATTTTAATAACAAAAAAGAAGGTGACTTTATCTTTATTTTATTGGACAATAAACAAACCAGCCCCTTGTTCCAAAGAGAGATATTACCTTTATCTTTCAGAATGTTTGTTTCCTTTACAAGAAGTCTTGAAAAGATAGTCTAGAACAAAGATGGCCAGGTCCTAAGTCTGCATGACCTACAGAAATGCAAGAAACCTATGGTGAATTGTCTCCCAGAATGTCACTCAAAAGAAACCTGTGCTAGAGTGTATGTGAGGCAACATAACCAACAATCTTCCATCTTATGTACCTTAGAATTTCATGGCAGCCTTGAAATGCAAACATTTCTTAGAACTTCATCTGGATAATCTAAGCCGAGTTCTATTTCAATGTCAGAGACATATAAAAATTTGTAGATTTCATTACATGTTTAATAGGTCTCTGTGGAATGGATTTTTAATCAAATTATAGAAAACACTCATTTCTTGGTAGATTAGATGTGGGGAGCCATAATTTCTTGTCATTCTGAAGCCTTGTAGACTGGCTCAGTTTATGGTTAACTTGTTTTAGCTCTTAAGGCATTGTCTCTGCCTACACCTGGAGGGTGCTTACAAGCTGCTGAGGAATGAGGTGGGAGTGGCCGGTTCCCGGACACAGAGGACTGATGATTATCAGGGTAATTGGTGGGCTTTGTCATGAGAAAATGACTTTGGGGAAGTTTCAGTGATTTTTGTAGTTTCTATGTAGAAGTTAAAAATTTACTCTCAATGAGGTAATGCACACTCGTGATTGTTAAGCTGCACGTACACAGGTGGTATAAATTGGTAAAGGAAAGTAAACTCTGGGCTTCAGGATCACTGAAGACCGGCCGCATCATCATTTGTGTGAGTGTCTCTTTTCATTCCCACTCCCCCATTCAGGTACTGTTCGATTTGTGGCGGCTGGCCCGCCACAATTAGATTTTGATGCCATAGTCAAAGAACAAAGTCAAAGTATTTTTCCAGCACTGCTATTTTTCGAATCATACAAGCATACACCCTTGTTTGTTCTCCGTGGTAGAGAGCTACTGTTGGCAAAACAATTTAACTTTTAGAGCACTTCTACTGCTGGATCATGCTCCACGTCATCCTGATTCTCTTAGAGTCATGAATAAAAATGTGAAAAATTTCTTTTTATCACTAAATAAAACTTCATTATTCCACTCAATAGATCGGGGAATTATTTCAACTTCTAAAGTCTATACCCTAAGATGGATTTTCAGACAGGCTGTTCACACAACAACTAGACATCATGCAATTGCCTTAGCTGAACTTTGAAAGAAATGTGACATCATGCATTTAAATCATGGCAGCATCCAGGAAAAAAGGAAGAGTATGCAATATGTATGAAGTATGGCAGAAACATTTACTGCACTGTGCAAATAACATTGTAGGATTCCAATCTAACATAAATGGAGTTAATAGAAGAAATATCTGATTGTGGGACTGTCGATTGCCACCATTTAAAGACCCCTAGATATGCAGTCAGAGAAACTTAGTAAAGGTGACCTATCAACATAAATAAAGAAACTGGCTATGACATAAAGGATAAAGATGTCCCAAAGGAAGTGACATTATTCAAAAACTTCACATTAAAGGAACTATCAAAGACATTTCACAACACCAAAAGTGCAAAGCATAAAATATGGGAAGCCGATACAAACCTAGAAAGTGATAGGACAATTTGCCAAGGCACAGAGAAGATCCTTGCACATTATCTTAAGTTATTTTATAAGAAGAAGGCAAGCACTGCTCAAACTATTTTTGATAAGTCTTTTACAAAGAAATACAATACTTTCATTCTCACTTAAATTACCATAAATTGAATAAATATGAGTTTACTATTTTTTAATTCCCTACCCATTTCTAACCTATTATAGGAGAATTTTTAATATTTTGGCAAAAATTTTAAAAGTAGTAGAACAATCATATTTTTCTCACTGATTTTTAAGATTGATTTGGCTTCAACTTAAAGTCGTCAGTTGCATTAGCCCTAACCTGAGAGTCAGCCTGTCCTTTGAGACTTTGAAGCCAGGCATTAACTTCTCCTTTCTAGCTGTGACGGTCCTAGAGGGCATCTTCTTCCAATCTAAGGCTGTTTCATCTACCCTGAAAACCTGTTGCATGGTGTCGCCTCCTTCATTAATTATCTTAGCTAGATCTTCTGGATAACTTGCTCTCAGTTCTACATCAGAATTTGATGCTTCACTTTGCACTTTTATGTGACATAGATGGTTTCTTTCTGTAAATCTCATGAACCAACCTCCTCTGGTTTCAAACTGTACTTCTGCAGCCTCCTCACTTCTCTCAGCCTTTACAGAATTGACGAGCATTAGAGCCTTGCTCTGGATTAGGCTTTGGTTTAAGGGAATGTTTTGGCTGGTCTGATCATCTATACAGGCCACGCAAACTTTCTCCATATCAGCAACAAGACCGTTTTGTTTTCCCATCACTAGTGTGTTCACTGGAGTAGCACTTTTCACTTCCTTCAAGAACTTTGTCTCTGCATTCTCGATTTGACTAACTGTTTGGTGCAAGAGGCCTAGCTTTGGGCTCATATTGACTTTTGATATGTCTTCCTCATTAAACTTAATCATTTCTAGCTTTTGATTTATGGTGAGAGATGTGCAGCTCTTCCTTTCACTTGAACACGTAGAGGCCATTGTAGGGGTAGTAGTTGGCCTAATATCAATAGTGTTGTATCTCAGGAAATAGGGAGGCCCAAAGAAAAGAGAAAGAGACGGAGAATGGCTGACGGGTGGAATACTCAGAGCACACACATTTGTTGAATCAGTTTGCAATTTTATATGGGTGTGGTTTGTGGCACCCCAAAACAATTACAACCATAACATCAAAGATCACTGATCATAAATCACCATAACAAATATAATGATAGTGAAACGTTTTGAAACATTGCAAGAATTACCAAAATGTGACACAGAGGCATGAAGTGAACAGTTGCTGTTGAAAAATGACACCATTAGACTTGCTATACTCATGGTTGCCACAAACCTTCAATTTGTGAAAAACACAGTATCTGCAATACAGCAAAGTGCAGTAAAATAAGGTATGCCTGTATTTTTAATAGATCTTTGGGATCTTTTGCATCTTTAACAGCCATCAAATGTAGATACTTGAACTTTGACCCTGGCTATGAAAATATTATATCACACAATTAAAAATCAGATTAGCAGTAATAATGAAGCATATTCATTTGTTCTTATTCTAAATATTATGAAGTAATAGGACAAATATATTTATATAGCTTATTATATAAAATATAATTATGTTGCGTTTAATATGTAAAATGCTTCTTATATGATTAATGGATAAAATAAAATGAGTTCTTAAAGAAATGCTGTTTGATTTATCTTTAGTTTATTCTTTATCTCATTATGAAATATTATTAAATCATAATAATGAACACAATAAAACATATTATTTGTAATATTTGAAAACGAGAAAAACATTTTGCGTAGTGTATATCATTTTGCAATATAATACTTATAATAACTACAATACCATATGCATAACATAATACAATATAATATTTTCCATCCTTACATCATTCTTTCAAATTTACTTTAATTTATGTTTACATTTTATGAGTGCAGGATATATTAGGCTGTTACATATGAATAATTTATAAATATAAATTTATAAATATAAAATCTCCCAATATATATATATATATATATATATATATATATATATATATATATTGGGAGATACCCACTGAAACTATTTTACTGATAAGATTCTGTTACCAAAAGACTTTAAGGCTTTCAAGCTTCATTTTACAAAAGCCACTTCCTCCTTGAAGGTTTCTCTTTCCCCTTTTTGGAAGTGTCTCCTCCCTCTCCCAAACTTTCATATGATTTTACTGAACCATATCACCACTATGCTTGGTGTAGTTATTTTTATCTATTCATTATCTTTGCTAGGTTGCAAACTATCTAAGAGTGGCTCTTGCTCCCTACTCAAGCTTCTCAGCCATCAACAGGGAAGAGAAGGCAAAACCAGTGGCACTCAGAAGTACATGTTTACTCAATCATCTTAGGTTTTGCAAATATATATGGAGTCTTGTTAAAAATAACTCTTTATCCTATTATAGCACCTTTTGTTAGGTAAACAAGGATTAAAGACCAAATCACCTGGACTCCTTGCCAAAAGTTCTCCATGGGATACTCCACGTCAACTCTAAATACTTATCATTTAAATTGATGTTAGATAATGATCTTGGCTTTGCTGATAATCTTCTCACCAGATAAATATGGGAAACAGACACAGAAACTGAAATATGACCTATGTGCATAATCACTCAATTAAACAGAATGAAATGATTGGGTTCAATGTTGAGTAACAATTTATTGACCTGTTGGCTTAACTGTAGTAGAGATTGAATTTGTATATATAGCCAAAGCCGTGCCTTTGTTAGTAGGCATAGCTACAGACATCAGGAGAGCTGGTCTAGATATGAACGCCTTCAGGATTTTATTAGTATGCACAGGTTTGTTTAACTTTTGATGCTTCCTTTGCTTTTAAGAAACTTAAGTTTATGTGTTAATTAAGGAATTTGAATTCCTACTGAGATATTTTGAACTCATTGAATATTTTTCTCTCTTACTCTCTCATTCTCACTCAGTGTCTCCGAGTGGACGCGCGCACGCGCGTGTGTGTGTGTGTGTGTGTGTGTGTGTGTTTAAATACAGAACAAAACCTCATCACTTAATCTTGTATTATTTCAACCAGGACTCTAATTTTGCTATCTGTTTTTCTTCTTCTTTAGGATCCTCTTAGAGTAATTTGCTTTATAAAAAACATCTTCATTATATAACAAAATGTTATAGAAATATTGTTAATATAGAACTATTTTTAAGTATTGGGATTTTTGATATTATTTATATTGCTTTTTAGTCAAACTACTCTGGGAGTGAGTTACAGGATACGCCTATTTTTGCTTTTTGCTTTAGAGGTACAGCATAATGCGATTTACAATTAGTCACAACTTAACCAAAAACAGAGCCTCTTTTCTTTCTAATAAAAAGAAAAGTAATGAAAATAATTAAGTAAATTAATGCAGAAAGGATGTTTCACTGATTTTTTTCATCTAGCATTTTAAATTATAATACAACAGACTTTTACATGAAAAATATAGTTTATGTGAACATACAAAACAATTTGACTGATTTGACCAATAAACTAAAGTAGGAAATTAATGAAACTAGCTTTTAACTGAAATTCTGAGGGGAGTTGTACATGAAGGAATGAAATAAAGGTGTAGGAAAGCTGAGATCTCAATTTGTCCAAAGCACGACACACACACTACACACACACACATACACACACACACACACACACACACATAATACTGAAATGTGAGTTAAAGAAAACGAAATTGATGTAGTTTTATATGAAACTTTTCAAAATCACAGTTTTACTTATAAATGTAATTTACAGGGACAAACATGGAATAATTACTGATAAAGTTCATTTTTATACTTTAACTTGGTTTTATTTAAAATTCTCTCTGTGTTATCTCTTCAGTGTTTTCACACATTGCAGCAGAAATTCAGATGTTAATCAACCCAGTGTATTTGCCTGAAAACACACCTCCTGGAACACAACTAAGTCGAGCTTATGATAAGGATGTAGCTGGAAAAGCAGATGTCTACCACTTTCTGAATAAAACAAAGGATTTTATCATCGATCCAAGTAAATGAACTTTAACATACAAATTTTTATTTTATACTCGTTATTTTTAAGATTCAGACTTTAAAGAAAAATTTTTAAATTAAACTTAAGTGTTAGGTTGTATTTTGGGGTTAAAACCTGTTGCAGATAGTTACAGAAACACCTCATTTCTATTTATTTATTTATTTGTTTGTTTATTTTAATTAAAGATTATTGGGGTGACAATAGTTAGTAAAGTTACATAGGTTTCAGGTGTACAATTCTGTAATACATCATCTATATATCACACTGTGTGTTCACCACCCAGAGTCAGTTCTCCTTCCATCACCATATATTTGACCCCATTTACCCTCGTCTCCCACCGCCTCCTCCTCTCTTAGCCTCCAGTAACCACTAAACTATTTGTCTGTGTCTATGAGTTTTTGTTGCTTTATTTGTTTGTCTTGTTCCTTTGTTGCTTTCAGTTTTGTATCCCACATAACACTTAATTTCTAAAGGAGCTTCCCATTACTACCCTGCCCCAGCATCCCTGATATCCCAATATTACCACCAATGTTTCTTGAAAACACAAAAATGTTTGTGCATTAATATAGCACAAGAGTCACCCCATTCTTTTCAGAAAAGAAATGTTTTTGACTAATAGGAAAGATGACCCTAAATACATATTTTTGTGCTAATTTCAAATAAAAAAAATAAATTCTGGTCAAGGGAATTGAGATTTTTGAAAAGGAATAATGAACAGCCAGTTAAGGCAGGGAATATGTGTCGTGCTTTGCGTTCCCCACAGCACCACGTTCCTAACCAGGTGGTTTGCACAGTAGGTCCTTAGTAGGTTCAAAGAAAAGGGGCAACACTATCTCTCATTTAAAACCAGTACCCAAAAACCCTTTGTTTTTACACTCAATAGTCCAACCAGGGCCAGTTACAAATATAAATGATGTTTCTGAATGCCTCTGCAATATGGTCCATCTATTTTCTTCCCACGGTGCTTTTTACTTAGGTTATGATTTCTATAGTTTTATACAATTAACTAACTAGATGTTAAACTAGGATCTAAGATAGCATAACCATTATCTACATTTCAGGTAGCTATCATGATGTGTATGTGTAGTATGCTCAGGAAACGGTAAATATTATCTGACACAATTTTTGTAAATTTAAGGAAATGGTTTGGAAAACAGGAATAGACAGTTTTTGTCTCTCTCACGACCACCCCGTGTCCCTTTACAGGGACACTGGGCTTGTGGCTCAGTTCAGTCCCGCACTCTGAGAACAAGTCCAACCTCTTTCCACAGAAGTCAATTTTAAGCTCTGTCAACTACCTTGCTGCCTTTCCACTCAGTAACTAGGACCGTGTTTCAACTCCAAATTCCGAAGGATATCTGAATAATCCTAGACTCTCTCTTTCCTCCCAAGGAGGGTCAGGATACTGGAAGTCTTCCTTTGGTGGAGTTTTTGATTCCTTGTGGTCAGACTGCAATCATATCCACCTCCTCTGCCTCTCTCATGGCCTGCCATTTGGATCTTAGGCATTTTGTTCTATTTGAACTCTGCTGGGAGTGATATCACAGGCTTTGGCCTGAATTCCAGAAGAATCCCCCATCTTCTTTGCATACCATTTCCTTAATCATATGGAGATATCTGAATCTAATTTCATGAAAAATATGTGCCCACTTAAATTCTGTTTCCCATATCCTGTAGCGGACCAGCCGTTACGAGTCGAACAGTTCCTGACAAGGGGAGTGGGAATGAAAAAGAGACACTCACACAATTGATGATGCGGCCGGTCTTCAGTGATCCTGAAGCCCAGAGTTTACTTTCCTTTACCAATTTATACCACCTGTGTACGTGCAGCTTAACAATCATGAGTGTGCATTACCTCATTGAGAGTAAATTTTTAACTTCTACATAGAAACTACAAAATCACTGAAACTTCCCCAAAGTCATTTTCTCAATGACAAAGCCCACCAATTACCCTGATAATCATCAGTCCTCAGTGTCTGGGAACCGGCCACTCCCACCTCATTCCTCAGCAGCTTGCAAGCACCCTCCAGGTGTAGGCAGAGACAATGCCTTAAGAGCTAAAACAAGTTAACCATAAACTGAGCCAGTCTGCAAGGCTACAGAATAACAAGAAATTATGGCTCCCCACATCATCCTATTCTCCTTGGTAATTGCCTAAGATGAAGCTCTTACAAATATGTATTTGTCCTCTTCTCTATTCTCATCTCCATACTGTTCCATGCTTCCTCTCCCATAACCTAACCCCACACTCTTCTTGAGTTCTCATACCTTTAAATTATGGTCTGTGGAATCCCCGTTGTATGACAAATAAAGAAGTAAATAATAAACAAACAAACAAATAAATTAATCTCTTACTTTCGCAACCTCTTCTAGTGACATTTCTCTACTTCTTGCTTTAACTGATTTTTTTTGTTTTGTCTATGGGACAACCACAGCAGGCCTCAAGCTGATGTCAACACACTCACCCACACATCTCATCTCTGAGTCAGGAAGTGACAAGTCAGAATTATTCTGACTCCCCAAGCTGGTTCCTGACCATGACTCTAGTCCTGTTTGGAAATTCCCTTGCTCATTTGGAACTCAGGATTCTTTGGCTCCTTATCAAATATACTAATCACTCCCTCTCTAGTCCTGGAGACTTGCATACACCATTCACAATGTTTCTCCCTACCTGGAGTCCTGTCACAATCTTTTAGGTTACTTCAACATTCACACAATGGCCCAGACAGCACCCCACATGCTCAAGCCCTTATCTAGTATAAATCCCTGTTCTGAAATCCCTGTGACTTTAAAACTTTCTTCCATCCAACCCTCCCATGGCTACAGCCAGAACCTCATCAGCACTCAGAACAGTTCCACTTCTGTACTCTTAATCTCATACATCTCACTCAGATGCCATTTCTGCTTTTGATTATAATTCAGTTATCCCTACTACACTGTTTTGTTGACATCACAAAAGCCATAAATCCATTGATTTATTTTCTTTCTATCATTCACTTCTCTTTACTTCCCTATCTAGTATTATGATCCATCTTCCAACCCTTCCTTGACAATATCCTCAGATAATTTGTCTTGTTGTTCTCTTACAAATTCTACCCAGGAAAACTTCAATATAAAAAAAGTCCAACAGTTGATGTTTCTTGTCTACACCCGGACTGCGGAGTATTGTTAGAGAAAACCACATGAACCAGTACACTGACATTAAATTTCACTTGACCTAATCTACTTTTTGATACTCCTTCAAAATTTCTCTAGTCAGATCCCTTGTTCATTTGCCAAATTGGCTGTTTTAAAATTTCTCCAATCTCTTCTCAAATCATCTACTCACCTAAATTTTTTTCTCTTGTCAGATAAACTCAACTCATATATTTGAGAAAAATTATAAGCAATCAGGATAAAATTTATTTCTGTGTTACCTATAAACTGTTGGTTCTTTGCAATCAACTTCGTTCTGCTGTCTTGTCACAAAAGAAGTATGCTTTCTTTCATCTGCTTCCCTTCCTTTCAACTTTGTTTTGAGTTCAACATTTCCCCTCTTCAGAGATCATGCTTCGCCTCTCACACCCTTTTTCCTATATGGTTCCCTTCTATTAAATTTTAAGTAGTCTTTCCAATGTTAATAAGATCTATGCTTGACCAACATCCTTCTGCTTTTTCTGTCTTCCTTTTGACCTTTTATAGAATGTCTCACTTCTCTTACTGGCCAAACATCTTTAAAGAATTTTCTACATCACTTTTTCCACTCCCACACCTTCGGTTTTTTCTTGAACAAAGGTCAGGGTGAACACTGACAGATCACTCCACCAAGACACATCACCACACATAGTAATCTTCTGTATTGTTAATAGAATACCATGTTTCAGCTCTCATCTCATATAATCTCTCTTGAACATTTAGCAACATTCCATGCTTTTTGAAACATTCTCATCCTTTAATTCCTATGACACTATATTCTGTTTTCCCCATCTCCGTCCTCCCTGTCATTGGTGTCCTCCACTTCCTCCTCTTTGATCTTTTTTTTTTGACATAATAGCATGTTCTTCCTGTATTTATTCTGTACATGTTTGTGTTTTTCAAAGCCATTTAGGTTTCCTTCGCTTCACACTCTGCCCATTCTATCTGAGCAATCTCATCTTTCCCTTGATTACAATTACAGCATATATTTTAATGATCCAAAATATATGCAGGGTTCACACACCGTGATTAAACTCTATACAAATATATCTAGTTTATAGAAATATTCACAATTATATTAAATCTAATTATTCAAATCTGGACTAGTTTTTTCCTCCCAAAATCTACTTCTACTTTAACCTTTCCTTTATGTGAGTAACATAAAGCAACCCTTTTGGGGGCAGAAGCAGCCAACCATTAGGGCATATAATCCTGAAGCCCCCTAGTCATCAATAACTATTTTGCAGTACATTACAAACACTATCATGTGTGGAAAATTTGCTGCCATCTACCCTTCAGAAAACTGTGTGACAGATATGCATTACTGACTCCTTTTGTCACCCCTTCCAACTCTGCTCAATTACCAAATCCCACGGCTTCTAAAGCTTTGGTATATTTATCTCTATTTACACTATTTCAAGTTACTTCCTCCATACCTTTCCTCCAGAAGTTTGCACTTATCGCTTCATTGGTCTCTTTGCCTCCAGACTTTTCCACAAGTTTTTCTTCACTGACTTGGTAATTTTATTAAAGTACAAATAGGATCATGTCATTATAATTCTTTGATATCTATGTATCTATCTATGTACCTATCTATCTATCTATCATCTATCTATTATTTATCACTGTCATACCACTTATAACTCTTTGATAGCTTCCTTTTAACTCTTTTAACTGATGCACAAATCTCCTTAAGATGTGACTCCTGCTTTATTGTTTGTTTATTTGTTTTTTTCACACTCAAGAGATACCACTCTCCACTACATGCTATAGATTTTAGTCCAAATATGCCTCTCCTGATGCGAAACTATCTTCTGCCTGTAGGCATTTGCACAAAGCATGTCTTTTTCCTCCTCTATCCCTCTTCACCCGACCCATCCTTTAACATCTATCAGGGATTAGTTCAGAAATCATTCCTTCTGGGAAGGAGCTACCCAACATTAGGGGAAATACCCTTCTTACGTATTTTTAAAATCACTCTATAGCAATTTTATTTCCCTGGTTGAATCTCTTGAGCACAAGGACTGTGACTGGTGCCGTTGTTTTCCCTCTTGATTTTGTATCTGTGCA
The DNA here is from genome assembly GCF_004115265.2 of Rhinolophus ferrumequinum. Classification (NCBI taxonomy): domain Eukaryota; kingdom Metazoa; phylum Chordata; class Mammalia; order Chiroptera; family Rhinolophidae; genus Rhinolophus; species Rhinolophus ferrumequinum. The sequence goes on from NC_046303.1 coordinate 42,700,637, forward strand.
TATATTCCTAAACAGAAAGATTCTTGGTTTTATTTCTAATTCTTCTCCCAACTCTTCAAATCTGTATGTCCCTATTATCAGCTCTCTGGTGCTGCATAAAAAGCCACTTCAAAACATAGGTGCTTCAAACAGGACTGAGTTTTATTTCTCATGATTTTGTGGGTTGGATTCATGATTCTGCTGCTGCTTTGCTTGGGTTCACTCATAAGGCTGAATCCCAAAGGTTTGTTCATGTCTGTTCCAAAGGAAAGTCCATGTTAATCTCTGAAACCTAATTGAGCAAACTCTAGCTCCTAGATGAATCCAAATGATTATATGGAACCACAAATTCTTTGATGCATTGTCAATGCTTATACTGGGACTCTTCCTCCCTTGTATCCTTGACACCAAAGATAAGGGCTAAAAATGTGCTTGGGTTAGAGGGATCAGGGGAAATTCACAGAATTATGCAACCAAGTTTTAGCCCCATTAATCTGACTGGAGGAAACTTATTAGGAGACATAATAAACAACCAACAGGTGGTTGAAACTATTAATATTCCCTCTATGTTTTATCCAGAACCACACTTTGAGATTGTTTATTGTCATGTTTGTAAGGGATATACAAGTCCAAGCTCCACTTCAGTTTGAAAGATTTCAGCGTTGGGTTGTTCTAGTTGCTTGTTATGACTTTACTTGACTAATTATTTCATAAAATTGAAAAAAAATGCTACAAAAATTTAAAGGGGATTTACTTGTTAAGAGAGATTTTTTTTGTCTGTATTAAATCCATTAGCTAAGAATAGTATATATTTTTAAAAAGAGTTGCTTATTGGTAATAATGACTTTCCCAGAATTAAAGATAATCTTTTCTCATGCTAATTCAATAGCTTTTGTGATCAGATCTTTCTAAGAAAATCCCAAATATTTCATTAATTTTAAAAGATAGCCTCTGTTAAGAATTGATGACAGTATCTAAAAAAAATGCCCAAATTTAATGAAACTAATCTTGCCCACAATGATAACAATATATAAAAAAATGTTTTTGCTAGTGACTGTGTTTTTCTTTCTTTCATCTATACTTTCTTTTCTTGTCTTCACTTAAAACAGTTAATTATTTTACACCCAGGTCTTAGGCTAGCCCAGCAGGGAATCGGTTGCTTTTGAAGTAATATCATAGAAAAAGTACATTTTTTGGAGGCAGTGTGCCTCTTCTGATAACAGGGACAACTTTGTGATAAAGTTTATCTTAGTGCCAGCTCAAAATTATACCAAACTTGTTTTATGATTTTAGGTAAACTCATGATAATTAATGAAGTTGGATATAAACAAACAACATTTTTTTCGCTGTTAATAAAAAGTAGACACGTATTATGATCATAACGTAATCTGTCACTTATGGTCCCTGTAATCTTTGGAAATGCTTTTCCATGAAAATATTTGAGAGTAAAATACAGTTTCTTAAAAACAGAGGTTTAAATTGTGGAACATTTTGAAAAGAAAATAAGTCCACTATTAGTATTTGCTAAAATTTGTTCATATTTTAAATCTTTCCCTTGTTAGGTAGCAAAGAAATGAAAATTGGGACTATTCCTACTTTTTGCCCCCTTTCAATCAAAGATTCTCATTATGCTTATTGTGTGACTTGGATAGATCATGTCACTTCCCACTTAGAATCTTTACAAAATAAAAGAGTTAAATATGTATTTCAAAAATCTTTCAAGACTCACAAGCAATTTTACCATATAATTATGTTAATTATCATTTATGTATTATCTCTTAACTAGGTTCTGGAATAATCACAGCTACCAAAATTTTTAATTATGAAACTGATCCCAGAAGATTTCTACTGATAGTTGATACTGGAGGGATTTTGAGACATGTGTTGACCATTAATATCATTGATGTTCCCGAACCTCCAGACTGTACTGCTGATCCCAAGTTTTCTTCAGGCACAGGTATGATACATTATTTTCCTATGGTTAACGTTTAACAGCTATCTATAGTAAAAGAGACCAGGCACATTTCTCTGGTTGGAGACATCCAGTGATTTTTATTACGTATCTAATGTATGTTCATATAAATATAAGAACACGTATAATCTCTCTGTGGAACTGTTTGGGAAAAAAAAAAAAAAAAAAAAAGATTTGCCAGGTAGAATTTCACACTCCACAACTAAGAAGTTAGAGAGCAAATGCATTAAAAACAGCAACAGAGATTCTTCAAAAGACTTATTGTAGTAAAAGTGAGACAGGAGAGAACAAATAAATAAAAGGCTTTGATAATTTAATACATAAGTTTAATCCTTTACTTATGAAAACATCACAAAGATTCGTTTATTTTTAACACTCCTAAGTCTCAAAGGGTATTTTCATATTATAAAAGCAAATAATGTATATGTATTTATGTGGGGTGAGAGGTGGTTTGACCAAGTCGGAAACATAAATAAAGCTTTCTCTAAAAAAATTCACAATACTTTAGGTCCAAACTCTGATCTGTGTAAATAAGCAAGAAAGGGAATAGTGCTTCATGTAGAAGGAACCATAAGTACAAATGCTGTGAGGCCGGATAGAACATGGTAAGAATTGAAGTCTAGCGTAATTGAAAATTAGAGACCATTGAATAATATGATTCAAAATAATTGTTGAGAGGATGTACTCCAACCAACTGAACCATCTGGGAGCTCAGTGGCAGCTCAGTTCAAGGTGCCATGTTCAATTTTAGTTGCAGGGGGTGGAGCCCACCATCCCTTGTGGGAATCAAGGAGTTAAACCGGCAACCTTGTGGCCAATAACGTCTGTTCCCTTTCCCCAATAAAATCTTAAAAAAAAGGAAAAAAAGATTATTGGAGGGTAATATGGGTATTTTAAGAATGTTGGTCTTTCCCCTAAAGGTAGTGCTAATCCTTTGAAATATTTTAAACAGATAAATGTTTTAAATAGATCCATTTGGTTGGGTGTAGAAAAATATTTGAAGGGCACAAAGGTAGGGAGGTATTAAGAGATATTATAAATGGCCAGACAGTAAGTATGCGTAGTTTGAGTTTTGAAGGCTAAAAAATAAAATCAAAAATACTATTTATGTAGTACTCATATAACAATGTACGAAACAAATGTCTAAGTCTTTATTGACAAAATTTAAAATATATAATAATAATAACACTTGGTTATACTTTTGTAATAGAGGCCTCCTAATGAGAAAAATAGACTTTCTCTTTTGGGGGATAGAATTCCCTTTTTTGGGGAGGAAGTATTAAATAACTCAATATCAGTGAATGGTTTTCCTTGCTTGGCTAACAAATGAGCCACTCAGAATCTTATTTTTATTACAGCCTGATTTTGACTTACTTTTGTGAATAAAATCAATCATCATAGGATATTTTATTTTACATTTTTCAATTTTTCTGACCACTGATTTCCTGGCAAATGGGAATATTGTGATGGGTGCTTAGTCTTAAAATTCTGATGTATATCATATTCTTTTATCTCATCTATAGTGCCTTTGTATAGTAAACACAATGCTTTGGCACATAATTAGATAACTAAGTAATCCGCACTCTACCATGCTATACAAGTATAGCATTCAAAGTTCACATTTCTGTTTTCTTATTTAGCCATGATGGGTAGGCATGGGAATAAAAAATAACATGGTACTTAGAATGCTATTATGACCAGATTACTGTAATTTATAGTATGTGGAGTAATGAGAGCACCTCATATGGCCTCTAACTTCGTTATTAAACTCTGCCAGCATAGCAAGAATGCAACAATAGAAAGTATGTAAACAAGTGTCTATGTATGTATTCTGTTAACACTTTATAGACACTAAAATAAGTTTCACATGTGACAAAATATTATTCTTTCATTTGATTTAAAAAAAAAAACAAAACTGTTTAAAAATGTAAAAAAAAAAAAATCTTAGCTTACAGACCATACAGAAACAGGCAGCAGTCTAGATTTGGTTCATGCATGGTAGTTTGAAGACCAATGGAGTAAAGAAAGGAAGACTAATTATCATGTTATTTCAGTAATTCAGGCAAGGAATGGTGTAGTTTGGCCTAGGAACATAAAATAGTCTTGAGATAAAGAATCTGGTATTAAATTAAAGTAAAGGAAGAACAGAGGACTCTGAGGTTTCAGATTTACATAACTGGTTTGGAGAGCCTCAGTTAAGATAGAAAAATCTAGAATTAGACCAAATTGGGAGAGAAATATTATGAGTTTCCTTTTTGAACATCTTGTGTTTGATATGTCTTTGTTATATCAAAGGAGAGATTTAAGTAAACAGTTGACCTCAGAGGTCTTGCCTAGGGCTATAAATGTTTTGTAATTGAAACCATGGATTTGGATGAGATTACTCAGCTAGATAGTAGAGAATTAGAAGAAACGAGGGCATAGAGCCAAAACTTGAGGAACTCCTACACTCATTGACGTGGGGAAGCAGCTCAGCCTGCCAAGGAGAATAGGAACAGCTCAAGTGGTGGTAGAAAAAAAGAGAGGGCTATGCCTTAAATGGCAAAGGATCAGTGTTGAAAGAGAGTGCCAGTGGTTAGTAGACTTAAGTTCCATAATTGAGTAAGATGAGTTATTAAAATGTTCATTGCATTTAGTTAGTGATATGTGGGGATAAAGATAACTAATGAGCATACTAATAATTATTTTATTTATGTTACTGTGGTAGAAGCCAGAATGGAGCAGATTTAAGAGATTGTGAAAGTAAAAACCTTTTTTAAAAACTATAAATTTGTGTGTAAACCTCGAAGAAAGCAGTGGTAGAAATATATTGGATTAAAAGAGTTTTATCTCATATATATTTAGTTTTAAAGGGAGATTCTTGGGTAATTTAAAAAATTAATGGGGAGAATTCATTTGACTGGTTTGTTGAAGACCCATGAAAGAGAAAGTAGAAAAGAGATGGGATCAAAATTCAGGTGGAATCAATAGATCAATGAATCATTTATCAATCTCATCTATCTTCAATCTCATCCATCTTATAAACATTTATGTGTCTATATTTATACTTTCAATTTATTTTTATATTTTACAAATTCAAAATGGCTTAAAACTCTGTTTTCTCCATTGGTACTTACAACTTTAATCTCTAAAAAAGTACTACTGAATTGAGGGCCCCAGTTTATTTGGGTGTGTGCCTGAAAGAAATTTTCTGTATAATTGCAATTAAAATATAATATTTTGAATGCATGCATTATTGTCCCTTGCTTTGAAAAGTCATCAATGTAAATAATAATTTAAAAATATAAAAAGAGGAGATCCAAGATGGTGGAGTAGATAAACACTGCTTGCTTCCTTCTGTGAACACATTAAAATTATAACTAAACTATAAAAAAGATAAACCTGGAAAACCATCTGAAGTCTAGCTGAATGGAAGTTTTATTACTAAGGATATATACATATATATAAAAGTCACGTTAAGACTGGTAAGGGGTGGAGACACAAAATGGGCTGGCCCCAAACCTCTGTGTGGTAGTTGAGAATCAGGAGGTATAGCTCAGCCTTGGATGTCCCCCCTGATTGAGTGAAAGATACAAGCCCAGCTTCCCCAGCACACAGAATTGTTGCCAGGAAGAGGAGCCCCCACAACATCTGGCTGTAAAGAACAGTGGGATTCCGACGTTCTGGGAAGAAAGAGAACCTGGAAGAAACTGAGACATCATCTTCAACCGCCCCCACACAGACTCTCTTACTTGTAGGCACTCAACTTGGGCTCTGGTGGAGGGACATTAACTAGAGGGGGTGTCAGAGCAAGAGCTGGAGTACAGTTGCCATTTCCTTGTGTGGAGTTTTCTTCCCAGGCAGCTGGCAGGCAGACACCATCTTTCCTGTGTTGAGCCCTTCCCCACAGGCCAAATCTGAATCTGATTGGCCTGGTGAGCTGTGCTGTTCCACCCTGCTGACTCTGAGACACCACCACACCCAATTTGTCCAACTCCAGAGGCACTTTCTTCAAGGCCAGCCAGCCTGGTCCACATTGCACTTTTTCTTGAAAAACCATCTGTGTCTGAAGAACCCAAGTGGGTGTCAGCTGGCCTTGGTGTGCTCTGAAACTTTTGCTGAGTAGCTCCAAGCTCAGCACTGGCATCAAACCAGAGTCTGCATTAACCTGGTGACCATAACTCTTCCCACTCTGACTCACTGAGACCCTGCCTCACCCAAGTCATGTACTGCATGAGGCTTCACCAGGGCCTAAACCTTAAAGGAGCCAGCAAGTGGCAGTTGGCCTCGGGGTGTCCTGGCTATTTGCGGTGCTACACCAGGGCTGGTACTGATGGCAGTAATCCTTAGTTTGGAGCATTGCCTCTCCCATGTGCCTCCTCCAGGTTTAGCACAGACAATGAACAACCACAGATTGCTTTATAGCTTCTACCAGGTCGCCCCTGGCGAGACACAGGCAGTGACCTGGAACTGCACCAGAGCCCCCTCCAAAAGACCCTGGAATAACATACTTAGAGGTTGGCTTCAGACCACAGCAGAGCACTGCCCAATTAGCCCCACAAGTGGCACACACACACAAAGAGTAGTCTCAACAGGCACCAGAGCCCACTGGGGCGAATCCCACTCACTGGAGTAAACGCCCTGCACAGTAGCCCATAAACTGTGGATGTGGCTAAACCCCACAGTCAATCAGCCTGAGGGTTAATCCCACCTACTGATGTGCCAACAACAGTCAAGACTCAACTACAACAGGAGGGCACACACAACCCACATAAGGGACATTCCTGGAGCACCCAGAACAGGTGACCAGGAAGACTGTGTCAGGCCCCCACAGGGTACTTACTACATAAGGAATTACCAGCAAACTAGATGAAGCAGAGGACTGAATCAGCGATTTGGAAAACAAGGTAGTAGAAAAAACCCAATTGGAACAGCAAAAAGAAAAAAAGAAAAAAAATCAGAATAGTTTAAGGGACCTCTGGCACAACATCAAATGTAACAATATTTGAATCATAGGGATCCCAGAAGAAGAAGAAGAGAGAAAGCAAGAGATTGAGAACGTATTTGAAGAAATAATGACCGAAAACTTTCCTAACTTGGTGAAGGAAATAGACATTCAAGTCCAGGAAGTTCAGAGTCTCAAACAAGATGAACCCAAACAGGACTACACCAAGACACATTATAATTAGAATGGCAAAGGCTAAAGACAAAGAGAAAAATCATAAAAGCAACAGAGAAAGGCCATTAGTCACTTATAAGGGAGCTCTTGTAAGATTGTCAGCATTTCTCAACAGAAACTTTGCAAGCAAGAAAGGATTGGCACAAAATATTCAACGCAATGAAAAGCAAAAACCTACAACCAAGATTACTCTACCGAGCGATGTTATCATATAGAATCAAAGGACAGATAAAGTGCTTTTCAGACATGAAAAAGCTAAAGAAGTTTATCACCAAACCAGTATTACAAGAAATATTAGAAAGGAAAAAAAAGACCAAAATTATAAATAATAAAATGTCGATAATGGTTGCATATCTATAAACAATTACTTTTAATGTAAATGGATTAAATGCTCCACTTGAAAGACACAGGAAGGCTAAATAGATAAGAAAAAAACCAAAAACAACCCTGTATCTATCCTGCTTAGAAAAAAATAACTTCAGATTGAAAGACACAAATAGACTGAAAGTAAAGGGAGGGAAAAATACATTTCATGAAAATGGAAACAAACAAACAAGCAAACCCAAAAGCTGAGTAGCAGTACTTATATCAGACAAAATAAACTGTAAAACACAGGCAATAGCAAAAGAGACAGAAGGATTCAGTAATCCTGCTTCTGGGTATTTATGTGAAGAAACCCAAATACTACTTCGAGGGGACATGTGCATCCATATGTTCATTACAGCATTGTTTACAATGGCCAAGATGTGGAGGCAGCCTAGGTGTCTGTCAATGGACGAATGGATACAGAGGAAGTGGTAAATATATACAATGGAATATTGGTTGGCCAGGGAAGGGAACAGGTTCTTGTCATCTTCTGTGGCATGGATGGACCTGGAGGGTATTGTGCTGAATGGAGTGTGAAATGGAGAAAGACAGATGCAATGTGATTTCACTTATATGTGGAATCTAAAGTATAAAATACGCAAACAAAACAGCAACAAACTCATAGATACAGACATATTGATGGTTTCCAGATGCGAGAGGTTTGGGAGGTGGTGAGTGAAAAGGGGGAAGGAATTAAAAAGTACAAATTGGTTGTTACACAGTAATCATGGGGATGTAAGATATAGAATAAGGAATATAGTCAATAATATTGTAATAACTATGTAGGTATGGTGTCAGATGAGTACTAGATTTGTTGGGGTGATAGATGGGAGGGGTTTGGGTGGCACGATGAAAAAGTTGAAGAGATTAAGACGTACAAATTGGTAGTTATAAAATATTCATGGGGATATAAAGTAAAGCATAGGGATTGTAGTCAATAATATGGTAACAACTATGCATAATGCCAAGTGGATACTCGACTTGTCAGAGGCATCAGTTCCTAAATTATATAAATGTCTAACCACTATGCTGTACACCTGAAATTAATATAAAATATTATTGAATGTCAACTGCAATTGAAAAGTTAAAAAAAAAAAGAGGAAAGGTGAACAGGAATAAGAAGTCCAAATTTCCAGGTATAAAACAAATATGTTATGGGGATATAATGTACAGCATAGGGAATATAGTCAATAATATTGTGATAGAGTGGTATGGTGTCAGGTGGTTGCTGGATTTATGGTGATCACTTCTTTAGGTATATAAATGTTAAATGACTATGGTGTACATCTGAAATTAATATAATATTGTATGTTAGCTATATTTTAATAAAAATATTTTTAAAATATAAAAGAAATTTTAAAATTATAATTTTAAATTTGGACCATATAAACCCAAACCAATTATTTATGAATTAGTTATTAATTATAATTATTTAATAATTAAACTGTTATACTAAGTACCTTTTGAGCTGATTACAAAAATGAACTAGGGTTTTTCTCTTTTTAATCTTTGACTATATTTTAATTCTTATCAGTATGTAAGTCAATTAAATATAACAAATATCTATTACTCTTATTTCATAGAAATTAATAATTATAAGTACAGACAGAGAAAGCTAATTATTACATCAAATAGACTTGGGGATAAAATTGAGCTCTATCATTTAGAGACTGTATGATATTAGACAAACTCCTGAATATCTCTGATGGTCAATTTTCAAAAATTATTTATTTATTTTTTTCAGTTACAGTTGATATTCAGTGTTATATTAGTTTCAGGTGTACAGCATTTTGTTAGACATTTATATAATTTATGCAGTGATCCCCCCCTGATTACTCTAGTACCCACCTGGCACTACACATAGTTGTTGAAATATTATTGACTGTATTCTCTATTTTGTACTTTGCATCCCCTGATTATTTTGTAACTACCAATTTGTACTTCTTAATCCCTTACCTTTTTTATCTAGCGTCTCAACCCCTTTCCCGTTTGGCAACCATTATTTTTTTCTCTGTGTCTATGAGTCTGTTTCTATTTTGTTTATTGTTATAAACAAACATGTGCAGTTATTTTTCAAGGCAAACATGTGCACACACACATATACATGTGTGCAATGATGATATTGGCTATGACTATGGATAAGTAACAAGAATACCTTAATAGTTTTTTTGTTTTTCTTTCTTTCTTTTTATTTTTTTAATTTTTTTAAAATTTTTGTCTTTGTCTCTTGACCAGAGGTAATACACCAGGTCATCTCTCACAAGCTCTCCTGGGCTCTCAGCCCCCTTCTGTGCCACACCAAAAGCCCTTGCGTCCCTGTTTTCCATTGCCAATGTTGGCTCTGTCTAGGATACGAGGTGGTAAAAGGTGTGGACTCTAGGATGAAAGAATAGGGTGATGGCTAAAGGAGACTGCAGATTATTAAGAAGTTGGTAGTTAAGATTAGAAAAGCTATCATGAGCATTTTGTCGATCTGAGAACTTAGTGGATGTTCAGGAACCTTGCCAAGTTTGATTTTCCAAGGCATTTTTTTTATTTTTAGATATTCAGAAATTTTAGACCAAATAGTATGGATTTGCAATGATCTTTTTCTGCCAAGAGAAAAAGCAATTGTCAACTGTTTAAGTGCTAAAGAGAAATCAAATAATATGGACATTGGGCATCATTTGGCTCTGGCAGCATGGAGGAAGCCTTTGATGACATTTTGGGATAAATTCTGGTGTTTGTGTAGAAGCAGAACCTCTCGTAGAGTGGACTAAAGACTTAATGGGATAGGAAGAGAGAGATACATACAAAATTCTGGCCCTGAAGGCAGGGGAGAGAGACAGGGCCATGGTTACATGTGCTTGGGGTCACACAAGGAGGAGGGTGTTCTCCTCCTCCTACTACTACTCCTCCTCCTCCTCCTGCTTCTCCTCCTCTTCCTGCTTCTCCTCCTCCTCCTGCTCTTTCTTTTCCTTCTTCTTCTGAATGGAAGTGCTAATGGAAAGTAGACAGTAGTGAGGAAGTATTTGAAAATGGAAGATAAAGTTAGAGTCAAGTTCTTGAAAAAGTGGTAGAGGGGACATCTCCTAGTGGACAAAGATTATCATTAATGACAAGAATTTCTCTCAGTTCACCATGACAGGAGGGAGAAAGGTACAGATAGATAGATGTAAGTGGTCTAGATTTTATGGGAAAAGGTGAGATATCTCTAGTCTAATGGTTTATATTTACTCTGTGCAGTAAGAAGAGAGATCTATAGGAAGTGAGACAGAAGTGATGAGGTCAGAGATTTGGGATGACAGGAGAAGGTAAATAATTATTTAAAAAGTTAAAGTATAAATAGAATAGAGACTAGCTTAAGAACTCTGAGGGTTTAGTGCACTTATTCCTCTATTAATATTCTTTGCATTGAATAGTTCAGGCTTATGCTTATGAAGTCTCCCAAAATCTGACATTTATCTAAATGTTGAAAATAAAAAACACTTTAAGCTCAATTTTCAGATTATTTGAGTTAAACACAAGTTACAGATGCCGATATATTTCTAACATACATTTTACTTCATTCATTCTTCTGTTTAAAATATTTATTATCTTAAAATCACTCTTATTTCTTTTATTTATTTGCCATTAAGTAAAAAATTGGGGGACATGAAACTTTCTTTTTACTTATGTATCTCCCTTCAGTACTTAGCACGGTACTGTCAACATAATAGATTTTTTTTTTTTTTAATATTTTGACTTATTCTTCCCGGCAGTAATTTTACATCAATGTTAGGGCTGTAGTTTGCTTTCTGTATTTATCTTCCTGACAGCTTTTCTATGTTACCCTTTGTGTAACAAAGGTCTGATCGTGGGATGGGACTTGAGACCTTATTTGCCAGGATTTGTTGAATTCGTTTTTCTTTTTTTTAAAAAATTGCTTCTTTATTGTGAAGTTTGGTCACATTCTGTCTTCAAGTTATGCCGAGGGCTTCTGTGTAATTCTATTTCTTTTTTTTTCTGTATTTTTTATTATTTTTATTTTTTTTTGGAGAAAATACTAGGAGACATCTAGATAGCTACCATTATCTTCATTATCTTATTACCTTCACCTTCCCCAATCTCCTGGTCACTCACTTTACACGTAATTACATTGAAAAACAAAAATCAATTAAATTTAATTGGGCAACTTATTAAAATTTAAATTTATTGTAATGTATAAATTTGGTCCACAAATATATGTGTGTAAGGAATAGAAAAATTTTAAATATCTTATGAACCAACTTGAGTCAAACTCTCAAATTCATATTTTATGGACTTTAATAAAACACACACACCACTACCGCCACCAGCACCACCACCAGCACCACCCGAAAACAAAACAATTAACCTGAGTCTTTTCTGAGGTCACTCCACCCATTTTGTGTTGTAGTTTGGATTTTTATCCTCAGTTAAGGCTATGGGGAGATGTTAAAAGATGTGTGAGAGGTGGAGGTCGATCAGTTGTCTACAAATGTATTTCTGCAAGAAAGAGTTCCTCCATCTATGGCTCCATCAAGTCCAGGAATTGGAGTAAAGAATCTTATGTGAGGCTACCTCACTGGCTCCCCATGGGACAGTCTGTCAACATATATATGATGCTCTTTTTCTTACACTATTTAGTTGCCACAGACAGAGCCAGGAAGTAAGGAAAGGCACTCTGTAACAGCAGGAAAGATGATAGGAAGCCAAAGGGAAAAAATAAAAATAAGAAAAAAATATGTGGCTATCTTAAAATGTTATGTCAACTCCACCATGCAATCTAAATTTAATATTGTTCTGTTTTTATCATATAAAGTGCTAATGAAGTCACCACATATCTTAATATTTGATGTAACATTGTTTTTTGCTTCACAGCTATCTTAGAAATTGATGAGGACTATCCATTATTTCAGTCCATTTATAGAGTGAATGCCACAGATGAGGACTCTTCAAATGGTCAGAGATTGATGGTAAATAGTGATAGATTGATAGTAAATGATCATTGGGTGAGATGTATATATTATTTTGGCATACAACGCTATGCTTCGAAACATTTTCCAAGAGTAGTTAACATATTTGATTTGATAAGGTTTGATAATTAGAGAGAGTATAATGAAGTTGACAACCACTATAATGCAATATTTGTGTTAATGTTCAAAATATCATTTTTAGATGAATATATTTCTCTTGATGTGAACAAGAAAATTATATGACCTAATGGAGGGGGGCAGCTGGTAGGAATACGTCAATGCTGAGCTGAAACTGAGGCTTTGTCTTTTGGATGCTATTCAGAACTGTTTCACTTTTCTAGCTATTTCAATGACACATGTGAATGTGATTATATTTTTCTGATGTTTCAGTATCCTAATTACTAACTGTACGAGACTTGCTTTTCTCATAATTGATTCATGGTTGTAAAGTCTCTTAGATATTTGGCAAAATAAAAAGAACCTATAAAACTCTATCTGGAGAATTTAGTGGTACATTGGACAACAAAAGTCAGCATGCTTGCTATGCAGCTATTCTTTTTAAACATGTATTGAGAGAGTTTACTACTTCTAATTTAGTAACTCAGAGTATGAAGTAATGGAGCACGGAATAAGAATGAAGTAATGGGGCTGTCAAGTGGCTCGGGTCAAGTAATGGCTTTACCACTAACTAGCGATGTAATCTTGGGGAAGTCACATAATCACGCTTGCCCTTGATTTCCATCGTTAACCTTCAGTGATATATAAGCTGTTGTCAGTCAAAGTACTTAACATCCCTGCTCAAAAATATTTTGTTGTAGACAAACCAATATGAAATTAATGCCAAATTGTTAAGAAATATAAGACCTTTCCTATTAGACAAGTCTTTCCAATAGATGGAAACACACACACACACACACACACACACACACTCACAACAAAAAATCTATGTTCCTGTTGAACATAGTTATTACCAGTTCTGTCATTTGCAGGAACAGGATAGGGACCCAGCAGGTTATTATTTTATATTTTAGTGTTTTGGAAAATAATTACATTGTTATAGGCTAGATCCTTATCAGATTTTTTAAAATATGCAGATACAATTGAACTGTTGTTTAATAAAATTTTATACTTCATTACAAACTAAATTTTTTTCAGATATTTTTGTGAATATATATCTACTTTCACCTGTTCTCCAAGGTGGTGGCAAATAAATAAAAAAGAAAAATAAATTACAAATTCCATATTCAACTGTATTAATATTCAAAATTGTTACTTATCATTATAATTCTTGTTTTGTTTCCTAAAATTCAAATGTAGTGATGCAAGTTTATTTTGCATATTCTTTCAGAGTTGTATTAATGTGCAAAGTCAGAATTAAGTATTTTCTGGAAAAATCTTTTAGAAAATATCTATAGTGTTGTGTAGCTCTATTAAAATATAGCAAATCTTTTGGCTGTGTTAAGATGCTAAGCAACTCTTATATTTCCTGTATTCTGATCAGTATTTGCTAGTGGTTTTAATACAAGCTAGATCATAAGGCTGAAAATAACCAGTGTGAAAATAGAGAACTTTCTATATATTTGCTTATTATTGTATCTTAATGATCTTCCAAATATCTTTTCATTTATTTTGTTGTGAGTAATGTCTATTTTATTTCCCCAGTACTCCATTGAGACACAGTTATCTGGACCAATGGTAGGGGCAACTTCGTTTGGGGTGGATTCTGTAAGTGGCACTGTTAGCTTGCAAGGCAAAGATCCCTTGGACTTTGATGCTGGATATCATGTAATTAATGCATTTATTTATTATTCTACATAGAGTGACAGGGATTTTTTATAATTTTGAACTCTGCCTGAAACATTAAACACATCATTATTATTTAAAGGAAACGAAATATTTCGTATGATTCATTTATGACAGTCTTTGTCATTACTCAAAGTATCGCGATCATGTCTTAAGTTTTTAGATCTATTTAAAGAAGTTTAAGGAAGAAAAAATAAAGTATTTTAAAGAGATTTATAATCAGTGTAAATTAAATCAGTAAATCACTAAAATGTAAATCTTTCTGAACATCAGAGAAATGGAAGAAACTTAAAATGTAAAAATGTCCATATTGAAACTATTTGAACATTAGTATCTTGCCCCATTTAGGATGGCAAAACACATAGGCAGCCAAAATAAGACAGGTATAAACCTTATAGATGCATTTGAAAAAATATGGTAGGGAAGAACAATTTGTGATATTTCTATGAGAAAGGTAATTTAAAGAAAGCATTATTGGGAAGATTTCTGAATGGAAAATGAAGGACATGTAAGTAGGAACAACTGACTGGAAAGAAAGTAGCTAGAGGGCTATTGAGATCATCTGTCCACATAGAAATAAGGTGTTAAATTTGAGAAATAAAGCAAGAAATTATTATTAGTAGTATTAGTATTGGTAAAACATTTCCATTTTCAAAATCCTCCCCATGTATCATTTCAATAGGTGATTGAGAAAATAGCTGTAAGGGGAAAATACATCAATTTATAGAAAAAATAGAGAATTTGCTCCTGAACAGATATTTAGGAGAAAGAAACAATAATTGAAGATAATCTCAACTTTCTAGACTAAAAGAACAGACATGGTGGCAGAAAGCCAATGATTTCTATTTCAATTTAAATTTGGGTATGTTGAACGTTACAGGATGGTGGAGAAACCTACGATACATATCTTTTAAGCAATTTGAGAGCTAGACTACAATATAAGGTTAAAATTAGGTGGAAATAAATTGAGATTATGTACATGAGCCACATATTAAGCAGTACAACTCCATACTTACGACCGTTCCCTGCCTCATTTTCCCGGCTTGCTTTCTCACACATTCAACCAACTTCCACTAAGTCTTTTAAGACCTACTTCATTTTTCCATTACATAGCTAACCAATTCACTTTATGACGTTTGATATGTTAGTCCCCATTCAAGAGACTTAAGTACAATCATTCTCAACCTTGGCATGGGCTCCTGTACATCATGAAGGATTATTGAATGCTTGCTTAAGAAAGGTTTTAGAGGATATCCTACTGCTTCAGCAGTGTTCCATTTTTTTTTTCTTTTCAAATGATCACTTGCTGATATATATGAATAAATATCTAAAGGGTAAGATATGTGATAGGATGATGAGGAAAATATTTGAGATTTGATGACATCCTCAATTCTTCAGAAATTACCTGTTCTTGATCCCAAAGAATAACCCATGGTTGTGTTTCTAGGAGTTAGCATTAAACAGCTTGCTTTGTGAATAATTCCAGTGCTTTATACTTTGAGTTTATGATTGAATCTGATTCATTCATTTATTATTTTTTTTGTTCAATTTAGTCTGTATTTAGGCATACAGTCAAGGTACACAGACCTTTGAGTGACATTTAATGGTATATAAAATGAAGCTATTTTAAAATACACAACTAATCTAATTAACTAAGAAAACACTTATATTTCTTTTAACTGCCTAGAAGAAAAAGGAAAATATCTGCATCTAATTGGAAAAAAACACAACATAACAGGAGACATATTATAAAGATATACAAATAGCATATTGTAAAATTTTTAAAAATTCTTTTCCAGGTTTTCCAGCTTGCACTGAGAGCAACAGATATAACTGGTCTGTTTTGTCAAGGGACACTAATTATCAAAGTCAGAGACATAAATGATGAGAAGCCTCAATTTGAGTAAGCATATTTATTTTAAAGTGTAACCATAAGAAAATAACTATCTAAACTTCACATATACGAATATAATTTATATTATATGAATAATAAAAAATAAAGATAATGTAGCTGCATAGAAAAAGTTTTATTCTGCTAAATTAATAATATATGATTATATATCCATGATTGATACATATACTGATAGAAAGTAAAATATATATTAGAAAATACTGTAAAACAAATGTAGAAATAACCAATATTATCATATGGTGAAAGGGTTTTTGTGTGTCTTTTTTCCTTTTGTTTTCTTTTTTTTCCTTTTGTTTTCTTTCCCAAAGACTTAGCAAAGATGTTGCATTGTTTCTTAATAAATACATTAATTTTAAATAACGGGAAAAGTAGATCTTAAAATGTAGTCTAAAATATTTAAACTATTTCACTCTGAGGTATAATTGTAGCCTTCAAAAACATTTGCAGATTATGAACGTCTGTTAAATATTTTTCTATACTTCAAAATGTAGCAATCACACATATTACTACAGTCTAAGAACAATCAAATACTTCTTAAATTGGTGAAGAGAATAAGAAAATAGTATTCAAATTACTTTCCTTCTATAACTAAGTTATATCTCTACAGATGATGGAGAGTAATTAATTGTTTGACTTCCAAAATTCACTTTAATTTATATTACCTGAACAACAGAAGTAAATATGGAGTTTTGTTTCCCCTTTATTTCTGGGGATAGTTACTCTAACTGTCCACCTATGTTTGCAGTAGAGGTGCCATCAACTTCTTGGAACATTTTCTATTGCCTTCATGCCTTCAATAGGAATGAACTTAGTGCTTTTACTTAGGAGAATTGAATGCTAGCTATCATAAGTAATACCAAAATTATTAAAATATTGCCCCCAAATATTGTTTTTGTCTCTTAAGAGACAAAATATGTTAAATGACAGTGAAACAAAGAAAAAAATATGTAAAGTGCTTCAAAATATAAATATTGTGAGTTACAGTGTATTATGGTATAAAGGAGACACCAGATTGGATGGTGGTGGCAAGAAGCTTGCTCAGAGAAATGGCCTCTCTTTCCCTTTGATTTTTACATTCCTTGGAGAACTTCCTTGAATCTTTCTCCCAACCCCAGATTTCGTCTCCCCTTCTCTTTAAATTTGTAGCAAAGTTATGGTATACACCACATAGCATTGTCGCTTTTTCTATTTGTGTTCTCTACTAGTAGCAAGATCCTAAAGAGCAGGAGAAGGCTCAGTTCTATGTGTATAAATGACACACTGTAGGTGATAAGAAATAAATATAAGTTTCAGAAATGTTCTAGAAATTGGTCAGGGACTTTAACTGTGATTTAAAGACATGAACAATAAATTTACAGGGAATGTTCTGATAGCTGACTTTAATAAGTTATCACTTTGGACAGCATTTCATCAAGAATAAAATGAACATATTTAGTCCTTATTATTCAATTGCCAACTATTCCATACATTTGATAATTGGAATAATAGAGGTGCACTATTTTAATGTGTTTTTCAGTTTTCATCTCTTTGATGCCATGATATTATTGATATCTGGTATTATACCAGAGACTAGATGATTAGAAATAAATGCTTATGCAAAATTTTAACTAACTTTGTGCCCAAAATGGAATTTTTTCTCAGTATTTGAGTACTTTTGGAATTCTTAAATTCTTGACAAGATGAAGGTGATATCATCACAAATACAAAATATTCTTTGCAGGTTATTATAACTCACCCGCTACATAAAAATTTGCATTTTCAACTTTTTTTCATCACAATATTTTTTTTTTCCTTTAGGCCATTTCCTTTGAATTCTATTAATGTGACTGAAAAAAAACCTGTTGGAGAAATTATAGCAAAAATAAAAGCAACAGATCGAGATGAAAATAGCAGCATCACTTATTCCTTTAAAACCCAGCAGGAAATGTTTGGCTTGGACCCTCGTAAGTTTTAAATACACACTTCTAGCTTACTTCTGTTCAACCTTCACTACCTAATCTATGTGTTTCCTTTAGAAGTTGGGCTGGTAAAACTACCTTTTCAAAATTAAATTAAATAAGGAGAAGGAAACATACCAAAAATATGTGGCATTTGACAATTGCTATTTTCTTATTTATTGAAATGATATTCTTGTGAACTAATTAGTGTCATAGTCCCTTATTTGTATTTCAGAAGTAATCAATCCAAATACTTCTGTGAAATCTGTGTAGAATTTAGGAAAACGAAGTCATATCTATCTCCTTATTTTCACTTGTGGAATCTCAGACTTTTCCTTAATAATTATATTTTGTATATTTGATTATAGATAGATTTCCATCTATGTGGACAGGATACTACTCTGAGATGTTGCTTTCCCTACATCCTGTCACAGAACCTGCTTTAATTTGTCAGTGTTCCACTGGAGGGCGTGTGGGGGAAACATCGGGAATAGAACTGTGAGAGCTGGTTAAGCAGTCTCTGTAAGGCTGTTGTCTCTGTGTCTGAGGCTGGGGTTTGAAGTCCACAATGCAGGAAGTGACAGAAGGAAGAGGGATATAAAGTGAGAAAGGTTAAGGGTAGACCAGAACACACAAGCAGGTGCTAGACTCCATGAGCTGGACTAACACCTACCGTGTTTCCCCGAAAATAAGACCTAGCCGGAAAATCAGCTCCGGGTCTTATATTAATTTTTGCTCCAAAAGACGCATTAGAGCTGATTGTCAGGCTAGGTCTTATTTTCAGGGAAACACAGCATGTGAATTCTTGTTGCCTCTGACCTTGGTGGTGCGAGTGTCCTGCAGAAGCTGGGTCTTTCATTACAAGGCTGAGCACACCCCTTTTCTAGGAGTCAGAGAGGCTGAAAGAGGATCTAGAGGCAGGTGGAGTAGTTGCAAACCCAGTTGCTACTTCATGCCAATGGTGAGACAGTGGACCAGCAGAAATATGTAAGCAACGAGATAGCTGTGGCTACCTTTCCACCCCCCCAGTTGACCAAGAATTTCCCTTGGTGATTCTGTCTTCACAAAATTTCCTAGGTTTGACCTCTGAGCTCATATTTTCTCTTTGAATACAATAAGATTGAGTTAAGTCATATGGCAGAAGCAATACATTATTAGGATTTCAAAATGGTTTGCCTAGTTGTTTCAGGCTCAAAAATGCTAACTTTTTATTATTGTAGTTAAAATCAAATGCAGAGTTTTCTAGCTGGTATTTCTGAAGTACAGATGCTGCCTATGCTTGGTACGTCCATAAAGGACAATTAGAGACTTGGAGGAAAATATGATGAAACCATTTTTAGTACTTAATTATATTTTAAAGGTAAGCATACAGCAAATGGGCGTTTTTAAATAAAGATTATTAGTGAATGTAGAATTGCTAAACATAACTTTTCTCATTCACTAAAAACATATATCATCAAGTGAATTGAAGCACCATAAATCTGAGTAAATAAACATGTTTAATTATTTGAGTTTGGTAATTTTTCTTCATTTTATTTCTTTTCATTAGTTACAGGCATAATCACTCTTCTTCAGCCTTTGAATCTTGACAATCCAAATAACTCTAAAACCTACCTTTTGGAATTTGAGGCCAGAGATAATGGAAATAACACCAGTACCTATATGTTGACAGTTTTTGTGGAGAATGTGGATGACCCTGTTGTCTGTGACTCAAGGTTTTCAACAGCAGCAGGTACATGACAAGTCAATTTTATTAGTAACATTCATAAAACAATGATAGGCTAAGACAATTTTAAAACAAAACTTGGAATTATAGTTTGAGTGTTTTTTTGTTTGTTTTGTTTTGTTTTGTAAAAGAGAACTATATGAAGAATTGAATAAAATGATGGATATATTCCTCAAAAGAAAAAACTGATTAGAGTTAGTGTAATTTAACATTCAAATAATTATTTGTTTGTGTGGCAGATTGGGTATAGGAGTACTTACAAAAGTATTTTAAGTTTATATGTAACATGAATTAATAGGTAACTGATAAGTTGTCAAACAC
This sequence comes from Rhinolophus ferrumequinum, assembly GCF_004115265.2. Classification (NCBI taxonomy): domain Eukaryota; kingdom Metazoa; phylum Chordata; class Mammalia; order Chiroptera; family Rhinolophidae; genus Rhinolophus; species Rhinolophus ferrumequinum. The sequence goes on from NC_046303.1 coordinate 42,720,766, forward strand.
ATGACAATCTAAAGAATAAAGTATAATTTTCACCTACTGTGTTTCCCCGAAAATAAGACCTACCTGGAAAATAAGTCCAGGCATGATTTTTCAGGAAGACATCCCCTGAACATAAGCCCTAGTGCGTCCTTTGGAGCAAACCTTAATATAAGACCTGGTCTTATTTCTGGGGAAACACAGCACTAAATTGACCAAGGTTTTAAAAGAATAGGAGGTAAATAGCAGTGTTGGCTAAAGTAAAGAAATTAACATTTTCATAAATGGGATTTTGAATAACCACCCGAAATACTATTTTGTACATATTTATAAAGGGTATTAAAATGATTATAATCTTTACTTCCATAATTCTGCTCTTAGAGTTCTTATTTACAGAACTATTGGTCATGTAGTCGAGATTATGTGTAAAATTTATATAGCGTGTTTGAAATATCCAAAATATCTAACAAGAGGAAATTATTTAAAATATTGTGCTACCTAGCCATTAAAAATTATCTTTCGACAAATAATAGGTATGAGCTAATAGAAACTGAAGTTTTCTCAATTTTGTTGTGAAAAATAATATGTGACATTAACAAATAATTATAAACACATTCCATTATACTCATATATTGATACATATATAAAACCATTGTTATCTCTGTTTTTGTATGATTACAAGAAATGATTCTTTATTTTCCAACACTGAAATAAACATTCTCTACGGTTAATTTGTTTAATGTTTCTCATTTGTTTAATGTTGTTCAATGTTTCTCAATGTTTCTTTTATAACTAAAACTCTAGCTTTAGTTATAAAATTTCAACTTCTTGAATAAGAATCATTACTCCTAATAGTATGCAGTTATTTCACCTAACAGTCTTCCCAAAAGAGTATTTACTTAAAATAGGTTTACAATTATTGAAATTACAATAGAATAGATAATTAAAGTAATATATGAAGGTACCATTTGGTATAAGTAAAATAGATGTTCCTGAAAAGTTTGGTATAAATTAAAATTTTGTCAATTGCATTTCATTTTTTTATAATTCTACCCAGAAAAGAAAACAGTCCTAATAGATTAATTGGAAGCAGTATATCTATGTGTATAAAATAATGAAGTAGTGCCATTCAAATCACAACCTCATATACTGTTCCTTGACTTTTTAACATTTGAATGCACTTGAAACTTTGCACATGGGAGAATATCAGAAAATACAAGTTGGCTTGATTTGAATTTGGTTGGGTCAACTCAAGCTCATCAATTATATCTGTTCTGCTAGTTATTCTTTCTATTGTTTTCCCTCCATTTATTTCTAACCTAACTTGCTTACTTGTCCGTTATATCAAAATCCTCTCTACTCTTTCTACCTTCTCTATTATGATTCCTTTTCTTCCTCTCATTATTTGTGTTAGGAGAAACTACCCAGCTAACTGGGAGACAATGAGAAGAAAATGAAATTGAAGGCAAGTAGACAAGGCAGACTTTGTTAAAATAGTGTTCCCATCCACCACCCGGATTCCTGTCCATAACTGCTCTCTATCCATTTCTCACCATAACCGTTATCTCTTCTTCATATTTAAGATACATCACTCTTTTAGAAACTCGAAAGTTCTAACACACACACACACACACACACACACACACACACACACACACACACACACAGATTTCTTACTTTGAATCAAAACATACCCTCTGGTACGTGTAGTAAAAAAATCCAGCAGAGATAAGAATTTGTATTAAAAAGACCTATTCACAGAGGCTCAAGTTCAGAAAGGAAAGTCTCCCAGGTAGGCCTTGGCAATGAACCAGCTTATAGGTTTGGTGTTTATGAAAACATTGTCTTTTGGATCACTTTGAGACAATCTAACTGATGTTCTTCGTAATTTCCTTTTGGTCTCCTCCAAATTATAGAAAGTTTTAAGAAGATACACATAGATTCCAAGGAGGTCATTCTGACTTGATTTTTCCACAGACTTGTCTGACTTAGACAGCATTGAGATCAAGATGCCCTTGTTTTCCATCACGTGGGTTTGTGGTCTTTGGGACAGAGGAATAGCAGAAAAACAAAACGAAACAAAAAACCATATTACTTTCTCTCAAAAATAGGGTAACTCTGTGGGTGTCTGTGAGGTTACCCAAAACAGGTGTTGACACCATTTTCAGATGGCAATGTGCCACAAACATATTTAATTCACTTATTGTGCTAAATTATCCAGTTGACTTAATTAAGTAGAACAAACCTGTTTAGAGACTCTACTAAACGGGTTTAGTTTGATGTGTTATGTATAATATTTTACTTAATGGATCAAAACAAGCAAGACCCATTCACACAAAAATTGTTCTATCGCATTCTTAGAAATAGAAAAACTATATGAGGCTTTTGCAGGACTTCCTACTTTGGATCATAATACAGTGTTTCCTGGACATGATATCCAAGATTCAAGTGCACAGAAAGCAGGAACACTTTTTTTTCCCCAGAGTATCATTTATAGAATCACATAACAGATGAAGAAACTAAGAAACTACCTATGGTTTAAAAGTATATGCATTTGTGTTATTTGATTTTGGGGTGAGACAGAATCACAATTGGTAACATTGAAGGGAACATAGGAGTAGTGGATGAAGACAATAAATTAACATTTATTGAGCACTTTTGAGATGTGTTATGTATTATATTTTATTTAATCCTTGAAACTACTCTAAGATTGAAAATGTACTTGATCCCTATTGTACAGAAGAACGTTGATGGATCAGCAACTCAAATGCATTTCTTTCTGACTTCACAACCTGTGCTTTATTTTTTTTGTGTGTGCATTATTGTAAAAAGAGATGCATGGCTTCAATCATTTAACTATAAAGGAATCAAAGTTGAAATTATATCTTAGTGACCATTGACTTTGTTCTGGACACTAAGCAATTACATCCCATTCCACTCAGCCTCAAATTTAAATGTAGAAATATGAAATTGGTGTTGTTCTTTTGTTTCTCCTAACATTGATGTTAATAGGAATAATTGCTTTTGTTCTATTTTTTTTTTCTCAAAAAAGTATCATTAAGAAAACTGCTATAGGGAGAAATACAGCATGACTCGTCGTGGAAGAATGTTTGAATTTAAATTATTGTTCATGGTTTATATAATTGTATAGGTGTTACAGTGTCTGTTCCTGAAAATGTTCCTGCATTTGCTTTTATATATATGATTCTTGCAAGAGATCCAGATCCAGGACAAGAAGTTGAAGTATGTGTTTTATTATAATCTATTTATTCTTTCCAACTTTGATTTTTAAAAAAAGAGTGCTCAAATTTTCAATGAGTAAAAAATTATTTCATCAGGTTTTGAATTACTATTTATATCTTATGGTAGTCATTGAAGTGAAAGGAAAAAAATGGAACCTTTAAATACAGTAACATAGACTAAAAAAGATGTAATTTTAAAATGAAAGAAATAAACCTTTTAAAATGGTCTGAAATTACTTTGAAACACTAGAGCTTATACTTATTTGCATTTATTTGATGACATTTACACAACTGAGAGAATATCCTTTCATGTTTTATTGTCGTTTATTCATCGCAGATCAGGAATATTTTCTTTATTATACACATAATTTGAATAAATGATATGCTATATCTTCATATTATTTGTTTTCAAAAATAATTAATAAACAATAGTGAATTAATAACTAATGTATGACAAGATAGTTACAGATTGAGAGAGGGCAAAGAAGAAATACAAGTTAATTCATCATACCAGATTTTTTTCAGAAATTTTTATGATGCACATATGATTTATATTGTTATATTGTAAGAAAATTTTTGACTTCTTGATTATACAATATATTAGAAATCATATTAATATACAGGAATATTCTGCCCTAAATTTTGTGATTCTTCTCATTAAAGCAAACTAAGGTTTTTATTTTCCATTTGCCAATACTTTAACAACTGGCTCATAAATATTGCTTGGAGAATATGGTTGGTATGAAAGTTTAGGGGGGTAATTGTTGAATAATTTAATCTGCACATAATTTTCTGGTGACCTGATTATAATAAAGCATTGATTAGCATCCCTGTTTCATTTTTTTTTCTTTTTCTTTTTTTCTTTCTTTCAAGGATATAAGACAACATAGGAAAATGTAATTTCTAGTTACCAGGTTCTGAAGCTCCATGTATTTGGGTGTTTGAATGTGTGGGGAGGGTTATAGTCTGGATATGAGGATATGTGTATTTAGGGTGCATAGATAGATATATGTTTGTGTTTAGGCTAGAATATGTGCATGTGTATGGAAGATGGATGTCTATGTAAATATCAATTATAATTATGTGTTCACTTGTATATTCTCCATAACTAAAATTTATATCTGGATTTTACTGTAAAAGTCATTGGGAAAGGAAAACAAAACAAAGACTTGGAAAATGATATATGTTTTTTTAACAAATCCAAAACTATAATAATAATGGCAGAAACAAAGAAAAGATTTTTCCGTAAGAACACTTAATGGATTTTAGTCTAACATAAGCCAACTCTGGTTGTTCACTTATAGACAGATACAAATCAGTTAATATGCCCATCAACATGGCTGTGATGTCTTTTTGGAAATGGCATTGGATATCATGCCTCCCAAGATTTATTATTTTTCTTTGGGCCAGAAACTGTATGTAAATTTAAAAATATATATATAATGTCTTTACTAAATCCTTTTCAAAATCTTTCATATTCATCTTGAAACTGAGCCCAGTTATAAGCATGGGTGATAACAACAGAGAGAAACATGCTGATGCTCACAAAAAGAAAAAAATTTGTCTAAAGCAATATTTTATTGTGTCATATAGAAAATCAACACAGAGACAGATCAAATGGCTCCTTCCAAGTAATTCAGTCCATGTGCCTCCTTTAGATACACTCTTAGTATATGAGAGGGAATGCCTTTTTTATATATTAGCAGCATTAGAAAGTGACCTAATTATAAACTCAATGATAGCTGTTTACCAAAAATATTCTAATAGTTAAGAATAAACATCTTTGGAAAAAATTCAACTAAAAATGTGAAAAATTTCAGATTTATTTTGAAGTCTGGTACTGAAAGAAAGTTTAGCTTCTATTTTATTGGCATTGTTGTGACAAGACTAATTTTGATTTAGTTAGGTCTTGCCAGATAATTGCATCAAAACCATCAGTACAAAATCCATGCTTTTTCAATAATAGATTAACCATTTGTACGTGTGTGTTTTAAAGTTTTTAGTACTAAATTCTTCAGTTAATGCCATGGCCTACTTTGCTTTGGATTCACATAATGGAGTCATTTCTAAAACCCTGGAACCTCCTTTGGACTATGAAACAAATCCTAAGGTGAGAATAAATATAATCTTAACATTAAAATAATAAATATCTGTAGGTAGCCTTCAAGAAGAACACTTATTGAAGTATTAGTTTCAATAAAAATTTTTTGAAACTCAAATTGAAATAAAAATGCCAAATTCATGTAATTGCATTCTCATATTTCCATAGATCAAGCAGAAATCCACTTTAAGAAAATAAATTTAGAAGCTTATTTGATTTATTTGACTTTTTCCATTAGAAATTATTTAAACATTATTTCAGTTTTTGTGTTTGCTCCTTCAAGTTTGTGTAAAAGTTGGAGGAGGGATTGTCTCCATATTCAAAGCACAAAATGGAGGCAATGTCTGGGTAATTAAATGGAATAATATTTTTTACAATTGTTAATTGTCTGGGGATTGCCTGTATCTTTACTTGACTGTAGAGATCAGGCGTATGTCTTGTTTTTCCCCCCCTAGGTGTTCTGGTAAAATTTCAAATTTGCAAAATCTGGGAAGAAGAGACAGGTATAAATGGGGTGGAAAAACATAATAAATCACCTTCCCTATCAAATTATTGAGAAGTGGGTACACTTAAATTTCAAATGTTTTCCAGTTTCTTTAAACATTCTCAAATGTTTCCAGTAGTAGGTTTACCAGGTATTATTATTATTATTATTATTATTATTACTATTTTTAACATCTTGCCTAGAGCAAGCCTTTAAATATTACAAATATTTTGACAAGAGTTTATTTCACTGTGTGAGATTTAGAGAAAAAATAAAAAGCAACAACTGCTACTCCAGGACAAATGGCGAATGGCTTATAATATTACTTTTCACTCTGGTATTATTGGATTATTTTTCATGTTACCAACTTTGATGTTTTCCCTTCACTCCTAAATAGAATGACCTCATTCTTTTTGTTTCTGTACTTGTTCATGTAATGTTTAGGATTAGCTTTATGAAAAAAAGCCCTATTGAAATTTTTATTTTAATGGCATTGAATTTATGAATTCGACTGAAGAGAATTAGCATCTGTATCATCCATAAACCTGGAGGATTTATTCTTGTATTCCGAACTTCATTAAGTCCTTCAATAACATTTTGTATTTTTCTCCATAAAATTTTGCATTTTTCACATTATATGTATGACATTCCTAGACAACTTGAATTTTGCTACTAAATATTCATTTTCCAATTGTTCTTCAGGGTTATAGTGGAAACTATTGATTTTTGCATCTTGATGTTGAAAACAGTAACTTTGCTAACTCCTCATATTGATTCCAATAATTTCTAGATGATCTTTTATTTTCTGTATGCTAACATTCACAAAATACCTGTAAAAAGATAGTCGTTTCTTTTTAATTATTATAATTTTTTATTCAGACTATATGTCTTATTTTTCTGATGATTTCCAGAACAGTGTTTACTAATAAGTGGTAGTAATAGGAAGCATCCTTGTCCGGTCATGAATTTAAAGTTATTCTTTAAATGTTTTAAATGAGAATGGTGTTTGTTGTAGGGTTATGGTAGACCATCCTCATTAAGTAACAAAAGTTTTCTTTATTCCTTGTTTGTTAAGAGTGTTTATCAGGAATTTGATATTGAATTTTATAATTTTTTTTGCTTTATGCTTAGAAATTAGATAGTTTCTTCTTCTTTCAAAAATAAATCTATTAAAGTTCCGAGTTACTTTAATACATTGTCTAGTATTATACCATCCTTGTGTTTCTGGCATGTAACTTACCCCATATAAGGTAGTTTTCAATACAGAGTGCTATATTCAGTTTGCTAGTATTTTAATTTAATTTTGGGATTCTAATCCTGATTGTTTCCTCTCCCCCACCTTTGCTGACTAAAGCTCAAGGTTGTTTGTTCACTCTTTTTTTTTTTTTTTTTAACACCTGAGCTCATTTGTAAAAAAGCTTTATATGTTTACAGATTTGGACAGTGTTGAGCTATTGTACATTCAAAGAGGTTCATCTTTTGACAGCCAGGCGTCCCTAGGGCATCACTGGCCTCAGGACAGTTTCTATGTTAATTTTATGGCTCAGCTATTCTTGAACCAAATTAGTTCCTTCTCTCTTTCTCTTTCTCTGCCCCTATCATTTTATTTTAGCTGTAAACTAAAAGGATTATGCCCAATTATTTTACTCTGTACACAAAATTGATCTAAAAGTAAACTCTCTTTTGATAAAATTTCACCCTCCTTTGGTTTTCATGTCAGTCTTTTTCCTATTAGAACGCGATTTTCTCCATGTTAATGTTACTGTTAATTAAGTTCTTGTCTCTAGTGGATTGCATAGTGCATAGAGTGAGTGCTCGAGAAGTACTTCTTGAATGAAACATGAACTCTATCTATCAATTTCAAGAGACTGGGTGCTTTGTTAAGACTTAAAACACCGAGAAACAATATAGATTCATTTGTTCCAAAACATTTTATTTACTGTCTGCTGTATGCCAAGTACAGTGTGGTCACCTTTGCCCTGTTTTCTATGCATTTATTTTTATCCTACCCTTTTTCTAAAGAAACAAAACACATTATGTTGAGTATGTGTTAGGTACTAGGACGGTACAAATAATAACTTAAATCTTATGAAAAGCCTGTGAAATAGATATCATTATTACCTCCATTTTACAGATGAGAACATTAAGTCCAAATAAGTAATTTACCCAAGATAATCCAGCCGGTAACTGGATGAGTCATGATATCAACACACAAGCCGCCTAACTTTAGTGTGGATTCTTCACCACTATGCTACCTTGCCACTGCTTGTCATCCCGTCTGAGAAGCTCTTACTATCTTCCCTCAACTCTTTTATGCTCTACGCTGTATAGAAACTGTGCTGCTCATTTTAACCATCAGTGTTTGATACTTAATGGATATATTGCAAACGAACGAACAAATGAATAAATGATTAGTTCAGAACAGCTGCACTGTCATAGGGAACCCCATTTTCTTAAGACAGTGTCAAAGAAGGGGAAAATTGACACATTTGAGGACAAACTTTTCACGTTAAGCCACCCTTTCCCTTTGCCTTTTAAGCAGTTTATATATATATATATTTTTTTTTCCCTGAGTAATAATTTACTTCAGAGGTAAGATGTTTTTGGTTAAATGACCTTTTAGTTGAATATTCCTTATAATGTTCAGTTTCTTCTTAGTTAGTAGAAATATTCCTAAAATAGAAGACTCAATAAAGTACAATCTCACAGAATTAAAATTACTTTGAAGTGCTTTTTGTTTATACACATAATGTACTTACTAACTAAAGAATTAAATTTAATAAAATAAAAATTAAAATAATTATTTGACTTCATCAAACTTGCTAGCTATTACCGTATTGACCACATTTCTTATTTATTTGCACATTGGAATATCAACATTTAAAATGAAAGTTGACACCTTTTTTGTGGTTTCTAAAGTATCCATGATTTTTCAGTTTTTTTTTCAAAAGTAAAATAGTGTTTAGTTTTACATATTTTTTTTTCCCTAACCAGTGGAACTTAAGTTACTCTTTTAGTTTGGTATTTCAACAAATTTAAATTGACTATGATGCTTTAAATGTGGCACACCAAAACCAGTGTTTAAAAATATGGTCAAAGTTCCATAACAATTGGTAGATAGCATTAATCACAGAAATCTGGTTGAGAGTACAAAATATATTCCTCTCGGCAAATGACCTGAAGATGTTTTGGAAATGGTTCTACATGTTTATGCTTGCAACTTTTTAAAGTGTTTTTCAATTTTATTTTTAAAGCGTTTTTGTTTGTTTGTTTTTTTAATGTAAACAGAATTTGCATATTTTAAGCACTCAAAAAATATTCTGTCTTCTTGTATTTATTTTAGCATTTCCAGATAGTGGTTACTGTGAGAAACAGAGGGAACCTGTCTCTGGAGTCATGCACTGGCACCATCACCATAAACATCAGAAATGTGAATGATAACAGTCCTGTTCTTAGGTAAGCAATGAGTGATCTAAATATTTCAAAGCTAAGATTTAACCACTGAAACGTTTTTTACAACCAGGTAAATACAGCGTTCTGCTATTAGGTATTTCCATTGCCAATGTTCTTAACAAATTTTCAAAGTGATCTAGGGCAAACCTCTATGTGCTCTATAGTTTTTTACATACAGTGGAAGTGAACCTCAGTTATATTTTGTGCTTGAAACTACAGAAGAGTGACCTCTTTTTGTGATGGGATGAGAATTTTAAACAATTCTATTTTTCTGCTGCTTCTCTTTAATAAGTAAAATGTTGTAGAAAATGCACATTGATACAGTCATATTGCAAAATCAATATTGCTATTTAAAAATTTGGGGCAATGAGTACTTACTGATATAAAAATATTTCCAAATACATATGAAATAAAAATATGATTGTAACAATGTTTGTAGTATTTCGTTGTCTAGATTAAAGTATAATTTACTAGTCGGTAGAAGGGCTACAAAAGGGTATAGATAGGAGGAAACTTTTATCTTCACTTTATAATACAAAAACATTCTCGACTATATGTAGCCATTTGTAAAGAAAAATTTCTTTTAAAGGCCAAGGGCTTGAAACTGTTACAAAATATGTATCACGTAAAATTTAGAATACTTGTTGTGTGACATAGATGAAAAGAGACATTTGTTTATACTAAGTGATAAAAAATCCCTTTTGTCCTACAGATACATACCAGATGCACCTATTAATATTTATGAAAATCTGCCTGTTGGAACAAAGCTCGTCAAGTTGACAGCAACTGATAGAGACATAGGGGATTCGGTACATTATGAATTTATAGGTACACACAAAGAATTTTCAATAAATGAAGGTAAAATAATTTTTTTATTGTTAATCATTTCATAAAATATAATAAAGTATGTTGTTCACTAGTTAAAAATAAGCCTGATTATCATTATACTAGGATAAAAGCAGCTTTAAAATATTTAGCATATTTTATATGAGGTAAAAGTGATCATTCCTTCCTTCTCAGAAGTATGGAAACAGTCTGTACAATTTGTCTGTTCCAGGGGACGCCCAAACAATTCAGACCCACAGCAGGGTTCCCTGGGATGTTATTGTATGGTTTTTCTTTAAAAAGTGGATTTTCCCATGGAAACTAGTCACAAAAATTGAATATTTATTCTATATCATACGTTCTCATAAGCAGTTTGCATACATAATAACTTCTTTGGGATTTTACTATCCTAATTCTCTTAACATATGATGCCTGGAGAGGACTTCTAATTTACACAATCTTATGCAGCGAATTTGCATGACAGTACCTGTGCTTGAATTCAGTGTGCTTGATTATAATACCTGTAACTCTGACTACATTCTGTATGACCAAAAGTTAGGAGCCCACGCCTTGACGACCTAGACATAAAGGAATGGGAGGGGAAAAAGAAACCTTTCTCCTCTTTTTAAGAGGTGATGTACATATGCACACATGAAAAGAGCAGGATTAAACACACACTGTCTATCATGTGAAGAGAAAGAGCCCCACTCAGGAAGTAGAATCTGAGAGAGGTGAGGAAGGTGACCTGCGGAGGGAAGAACCTATGGCAAGTCAGAGCTTAAGCAAAGAGAGAAGGGTGCCCAGGACAGTAGTGAGAAGGGAGTAACAGCAGAAATAGATTAGCTACATATAGGGGGATTCATAAAACAACTATTTTAAAAATAAATGAATGCTAGTTTCTCCTGTCAGACATGCAAGGTACAAATACAGAAAATGAAAAAATTGGAATGAACAATATGAGCATGAATTAAAATTGAAGGTATTAGCATAAACTTAAGTTTTTGATTATATGTATGTGTGCAGGAGGATGTGTCTGTGAAACACAAAATTAGTTTCTGTAGTTATATCTACTGGCTGGAGGATATCTGGAGGATGACACCAGAATAGCAATGAGCAAAACGAGTGCCCAGACACTGACTTCTAAACACCATTTGCCCTGTAAGAGCTCCTTAAAGAAATGGCTCTTTTTGAGGTAACAGGAGTTAAAAATACAATATGAGCTTGACATATCTTGTGACAGAAAGCAGGAAGATGTTCAAAGAGTGATGAGGGTATGTTAAGAAGACATAGAAATCAGCTTGAATTGGCTGCCTCTAGCCAATCCAAGGGCAGTTTGAAAATCAAAATGAATATCAATCGTTGCAGATTATAATCCAGGATATAAAATAGTACACCATGAGTCCACAGAGATAGAAACACATACATAAATTATTAGTTTGATGGGAAACATGATGTTTACATATTTTCATAATACCTTATCACAAAATACTAATTAATTACAAAGAATAAAATTTCAACTGTAAAGTGGAAAATACTGGAAGACGTTATCTTAATCAAGGAATTAAAGTGGACATCACCAGTATCCAGACAGATTGATAGCATGCAAAAGAACATAGTATAACTTCTGTGATATGTAATCCCAAACTACATAAATCAAATCCTATTGTGAACAAATATTAGGCACATCTGATTGGAGGAGAATTGTCCAAATCAGCTTTTCAGCTTTTCATCTTCAAAATGGTCATAAAACTTAAGGGGAGGTTGAAGGACTTTCCAGTATATGGAGACTAAGGAAACCTGACAATGTGTGATTCTGAACTGGATCATTTTGCTATAAAAATATTATTGAAACTATTTGTGAACATTGAAAGGAGGTCTCAATATTAGATATATCGATGTTAACTTCTGGGTTGTGTTGTTTTTTTGTGGTAATATTGGAAAATACTCTCACAAGATATTAAAGTTATTTGGAGATGACAAACATCAGGTCAGGAATCTCTTCTCAACTGGTTCAGGAAAATAATTTTTCCACATGTTTGCAATTATTTAAAACATTTAATACCTATAAATACTGATAAATAGAAATGAATAAAGAACAAAAATACGATAGATATAGAATGTAGGCAGAGAGGAGGCAATACTTTAAATTATATATTTAAAAATCCTGAATAAGCAAACAAAAGCAATGGGACATAACAAATACTAAAAAGCATCTCTGAAGAAAATGTTCTTAATATAAAAAAAGATTTGAGGCTACATATTAAAAAAGGCAAACTAGGATTCTGGAAAACCAATATATGGCTGATGCCTGGAGACATATTCTAGTAAACTATTATATATTAACAACAACAAAAAGTGAGCCGCTTGGCAAAAAAATTAGCTCATTTATATAAGAGTGGTAATCAAATTTTAAACAGACTTTTTTATAACACTTTTTCCACAAGATAATGGAGTAACATATTTAGGAAACTCAAGGACATAAAATGTGACTTAAATTTATACACAGGGAAATTAACTCTTGGATAAAGAAAACAGGTGAATTTTTAGGAACATGAAAGCACTCAGGATATACTGTTCCTGAGTTCTTCGTAAGGAATTTACTAGGGAATGCACTACAGACGACCAAAGTGAATGGAGAGGTATCAGTATAAAAAATAATGGTGAGAATTAAATATAAATTTACAACTAAAACTAATGTTTTTAAAGGACAGAGTGTATTACACATGAAGGCTACGTGCTCTGCAAATATAGATAAGTTATTTTAAAAGTAACTCAATTAAAATATTACCAGTTTTTAATTTTATCGACTTTTATCATTGTTTTTGTTTGTTTTTTTTTTTTTGCATATAACTCAAAGAAAGTATTTATAGTCGTAAAAAAAAAAATTGGAACAAAAGAGCAGTGAGGAGAAGCTAATCCCCGTAGGTATTAAAACACATTACAATGCCTCTGAATGGCAAATGGTGTGATACCAACAAATGATTGTACAGATAGATCTATCAAACAGAATATAAAATCTTGATAAAAGTTCCAAATAATCATGCAAATGTAGTATTCAGTGAAGGTACAGAAAAGATTGACATTTTAATAAATGATGTAATAACTGGATAGTATTAGGAAAAATAAAACAGTTTTTATACTGTACAGCAGAAAAAATCAAATAAATAAGATAATTTTTTAAAAATGCAACCATACACATAGAAGAAAATATGAATGAATTTCTTAATAAACCTAGGAGTAGGGAAAACTTCTATAACTATAACTCACAATTCAGAACCACATGTTTATGAATTGATGAATGTGATGTAATCATTATTATCATCATCATCACCATCACAACAACAATTTTGTGGCAGATAAACAAAGTCACCCGAAGCAAGGTAAAAATACAAATGAGAAGTTGGAAAAATATCTGCATATTAGAAGAAATAAAGGCAACAATCACATATGAAAATAGACTGTAGATAAGAATCAACAATTTAGAGGAGTTGCAAATGACTCTTAACCATAAGAAAAGATGCTCAATCTTGCTCATAATAAAATTGAAAATGAAAATAATGCTATATGATGAAATGTTTTAAACAATCACAAACATGTGGGAACATTTTTTATTCCTGAACCATTTGAGAATAAGTTCCTGACCTAATGTCCATCATCCCCAAACACTTTAATGTACATTAAGCTGCCTAGATCAGAAAATATTTCATAGGAGGGTCATGGTGAATGGGAGTGACAGATGCACACTGAAGCCAAGCTGAGTGTTGAAAAGGGAGCACGGGAAATCAAGGCAGAGAAGATTGGGCTGGCTATGGGGGAGAAGGGAGAGGAAGGTGTGCTGGCAAATGAAATGTAAGTGGAAAGGCTGCTTCTAACCTATGATATTAGCCAAAATTCATATTTGACAATATCTTCTGTTGGTGAAGCTGTAGGAAAACAGATCTCATAGACTGCCGGTGAGAATGAAAAATACTATGACCCTCACTGAGAAAGATCTGGCAGAATATAGAAAAATTGCATATACACTTACATTTTAACTCTAATCCCATCTTACGAAATACCTCAACTACACTGGCAAAAATATAAAAAGATATATGCACATGATATTCATTGTAACATTATTTAATAGCAAGATTAAAAATATCCATATACCTAGGCAATGGAATAATATGTACCTAGAAAAATAAATAAGGTACCTCTCCATATTGTTATGTAATGATCTCCAAAATATATTGGGGAGAAATGTGGAGAAAAGTGTGCATAGTGTGACACCATTTAATTGATTAAGGAAGGAACACAAAAGTTTCTAACAAATTTTTTTAAAATTTTGGAGAACCTCATAGATTAAGGAGAGTTAAGTGGTATTAACCAATTACAAAGAATGGACTTAGACGATGATTTGAACAGCAACAAAACTTCATAAAACAATTCAAGAAATTTGATCATTACTGGATATACAACTATGCTAGGGCATTAATGTGATGTTTTTAGTTATGTAATTATATCGTTGTTATATTTTAAAAGAAGAGTGTTTTACCTATAAGAATAGATAAGAAAAGGCTCCCACCTCGGCCCCCAGGATGGTCCAGGGGCCCAGAGGTCCGGGCACCGCCTGAATGGTGGCTCCATGGGACCTGTGGACCTGACCAGGCCACAGCCCAGACCCGGAGAGGACCGCGTCATGAGGCATCTGCCTTGCTTCGGTCGTAGTCGGGTGATATAGCGCTTTGGCCAGGCCTCCAAGGAGCTAGGCATCCCAACAGCTAACTTTGCTGAACAAGTAGTAGATAATCTTCCAGCTGATGTAGCCCCTGACATTTATTATGGTTGGGCCAGTGCTGGAAGTGGAGATGTCCATAAGTTGGTGGTGAGCATAGGATGGAACCCATACTACAAGAATACAAAGAAGTCCATGGAGACTCACATCATGCATACCTTCAAAGAGGATGTCCATGGGGAAATCTTCAACCTGTCCATCGTTGGCTACCTCAGATCAGAAAAGAACTTTGATTCTTTAGAGTCACTTATTTCAGCAATTCAAGGTGATATTGAGGAAGCTCAGAAACCACTAGATTTGCCAGAACATTTGAAACTTGAAGACAATTTCTTCCAGGTTTCTAAGAGTAATATAATAAATGGCCACTGATGAAAAATCACCTTATTTATTCATTCACTGTTTTCTAGTATTTTACTGCTCATAACTATGCAGTTTCATCTTGCTTATATTTTAAAAATCAAACATTTTCCTACAGCTGTGAATTAGTTTAAACAGTACAATGTAGTTACCTTATTATACTTCAACTGTTCAATTAAACCCATCATGGTACACTAGTAAAAAGGTTCATTTTAAAAATCAAGATTCTTTTTATGTAATATATTGATTAAAATTTACCACTAGAAAGGTCTTACGTATCTTGTAATGGAAATGAAATGTATGTAGCTGCGGGTAAAAAAGCAAGTCACTAGTTTGAGATGAAAACAATCCTCATGGTAAAGTACTAGTAAGTATGTACTTGTCCAGTATGTGCTGATAAACAGAGAAAGCTTACAAAAGTAAATGCATTAAATAGAGGTTTGATAGTTTATATAATCTAAGGGGGGAAATTCATGCTTTGTATTTTTGATATTTTGTGTATTAATATATCACAAACATGAAAACTTGTTAAATTTTCATTAGTCATTTCCTTTATGAGATCAAATCATATTGTGTTCATTTTTGTTATAAGCTGCCTTAGTTCTAATTGGTTTAGACTCTATAAGCCCTTTTTTTTTTTGGTCTGTCTTTTAAAACATTAAAATTAGTATTTTTCGGATAAAAAAGAATAGGTAAGAAAATAATTACAAATAAAATATGTTGTTTGGGATTTTCTTTAAAACAATTCAGGAAGGGGATCACGTATGTGATGCTATAGATGAAACAAAATTAGCCATGTATTGTAATAATTGAAATTAGTGATGTGCACATGGCAGTTTATTGTATTATTCTCTTGGATTTGTATGTGTAAATGTTGTAGATAAAATTGTTTTATTCAGGAAAGTATATGCCCCATCCTAAGAAGCGTATATAGTTGGTTTTCAACTGCAAGAAACTATACCTTTAAAATAATATAATTTTAAAAGTGGATGGAATGGTAAAGATATTAAGAATTTCTCTCATTGCTGTCACTCCATTTTTGTTGCCCATCCCAGATACACATATTCAGTCAGCCAGAATATATGTTTATGAATTCTACCTGCTAAATAGAAACTAAAATCCTCTCCTTCCATCACTTTTGGAATTAAATCTCTCACCCAGTCTTTAGTATTGCAATTTACTGTTCTCAAAATGCTCTGCTCTTGCCTGTATTCTTTCCCTTCCATTGCTGTTCTATCTGCCTGGAGTGTCCATTTCATTTCTTCCTCTTCTTTGGCTTCTCTTTGCCATACTCCCTCCTTGCAACTTCCACTCCACCCCAATCTTCTCTGCCTTGGTTTTGTATGCTCATTTTTCAACACTGAACCCAGGATTTACGGTGCATCCCTCACTCCCACCCCCCATGACCCTCCTATGAAATATTTTCTGATCTATGCCACTTAGGAGGTTTCTTTCTTCCCTGTCACTAACCATTCCCTACAGATCCTCAGTGATGGCTAGATTATGAGCTTCATCAGGCCAGCCACTGTGATGTGTGCTGTATAATTTATCCCTAGCACTATTTTATCCATGTAATTATTTGAATTCATAATGTATTCATCTTGTGAATGTTGAGCCAATTTGCATTTGTCTACCTTTTAGATTCAGGAGAAGTCACAATCGCCTATCCTTTGGATTATGAAGATGCAGCCACCCCCCATTCTTGGGTTCTGAATTTTAGAGCTTATGACAATGGACGAGTGCATTCCACAACTGGAACCCTAACAGTGATTCTACAAGATATTAATGACAATCCACCTCACTGCACCCAGGATATTTACATGTAAGTTTCATAGCCAATGTGTCCTTCGATTTTGGCATAGAGAGAAAAAGAGAAAAATAAATGGGCAACCAACCTACCATTTCTGGAATGAAGAGTAAGCCCCTGCTATATTCCTTCCTTAACTATATTTTAAAGAATTTGCAGCTTTTTCTTTTTTTTCTCCCTGATGCAATTGGATGTGCTTTATTTTGTCTCAAAAAATTACAAAAATGAAAGTTAGAAAGGACCCCAAAGGATGATTTTTGTCTAAGCCCTTGCTTTCAGGGGCCTGACAGCTATCACATTATTAAAAGTTATATATTTGTAAATATAGCAAAATTATTCATTAAATTTTTTTATTGATATTAAAGACAGCTTTAAAGCCCATGCAAAATCACATTCCCTGGTGTGGCTTTTTAATTACATAGAGATTTAGAAATGCAGATTGTTATTAGTATTATATAAATGGGGTATCAAATCTGTAAGATTTCATTTACTTAAAAAGTTTGTATAGCTAATTAGTAGTGAACTAGATCCTAAAACCTAAATTCCCTGATCTTTAGTACATTTTTCTCTATAGACTACTCGAATGCTCAGAGAATTCTTAACCTAGCCTGGGAGTATTCTGATAACAAACTCTTCTTTGGTATTCTAGTTATATCTCATTCCAACAGTGTATGTAACACTCCATTCCTGAAGAAAACCATAGAAATGCATGCTTTATATCATCGGGCAACAGAATAATCTAAATGGAGCTAAAATCAACTACATGGAGTAGAACTTTGATAGTCCCGCAAGTTGAGCAATGACAGCTCCAGCTTAATCAGAATTTTCACTTGCACAGCAAATGTTTTATACAATGCCATAAAAGTGTTTTTGGTAGTCTGCTCTTGAATAACTTAACTCCCTCTTGAAACAATATTTTATGACTATTATTGCAAGCATATATTCGATCACTTTGTGGTTACAAAACATAGTCCAAAATCCACATATAGAAACACTGCCATTGCTCTGTTGCACTTCAAAAATTGACTTTTAGTTTGCAATCTTTTTGCCAGAGATAATGTTTACTAAAAAAAACCAAGAGGTAGAAATAATAAACATTAATTCTCTAGCCACTCCAGTTGTAGTTGGCTCTCCCTTTCTATTTCACCTAGTAGTCTACAGATTCTTATTGGAGGAATATTAGAAGTTCGGTTTCTAGAACGTTCTTTTTGTTAAAAAATTAGACAATTCACATTTTATTCCACTATTTTTTCAATCTTATGGTATTTTAAGTAATTAAAATGGGAAATATTTAAAATAAAAGAATAATACAATCATAACTGTCTTTATTGGTCAGGAAACTTAACACTAATTGCTATAACAAAAAATAAAATTAAAAAAATATCAGTGGCTAAACCCAATAAGCATTTCTCTGTCTCTTATGCAAAGACAATGAAGGTTGGTTGGCTCTACTGAGTGGCACTCCTGTGACTGAGGGGACCCAGTTTATTGGATCCTCTCGTTTTGCAATATTGCTGCCTTGTGCTTTCAACCACATGTAGAGATCAGAGAGAGCAAGCATATATAGTAGGTGCCCCAAATATTTAATTTCCTTGCCTAGACTGATTCGTATCTTTGCACTTACATTTCATTTGCCACCACTCACTTTTCTTCCCCTCCCCTCATTAGCCAGCTGTGAAATTTGTAGGGAAACTGGGATATAGAGAGAGTGCCCCCCAAAAATGTATACACATTTTAAAAAAGTAAAAAAAAAACTGTATTAACTGTAATACTCAATATACACTGATGACAAAAGAAGAATACAAGTCACATTTGACTTCTACAATTATAAGAGGTGCTCAAAGTGGTTACCTTCTGTGTCCAGACCCTTCTGATTATGGTAAACTACTGCTTGAGCATAGATAACATCTCTTTAAATGTGTAAACATTTTTTTGGGCACCCCTGGTATAGAGAGGCAAATGAATATTGGTTAAAATTAACAGTCGCCGCTATTAAGTAGATTTAATACACAATTAGTAGTAGGACAACTGTAACTTGAGCTATGCATGGAGATCAATCCATTAATTCAAGTCTAATATTAATTTAAGAAACTTCCTAACAATAAGACAATTTTCAAGAAAATCATACTATACAGGAAGGCAAGATGTCAAGGATTCATTCTTTTTTCTAGCCTGTATCTTTTAAATTGTCATTTAACCTCTCTAGTTTTCACTTTATTTATAAAATGGGGTAAATAATAACTTATGTGCATAAAAGCAAAAGTATAGAGTAAGTAATGTCAGATTACTTTCAGCTCTGAGATTTACAGATAAAAATTGTTATTTGAGGTACAAACTGCCATTTTTCCTATCATAATATATGTGTTTCTTATTACATTTGCTGCTTATTAATCCAATACAACCATAGCTCATTTTCCTTAGGCCTTAGGAAGAATGCCAAACAATTTCTTATCTTTCAAAAATTTTCACCCACACTTTAATTTTATCATGGCAGAAGTGGCTATTTAAAATCTGAGCACATTTTATTATTATTATTATTATTATTATTATTATTATTATTATTTTGGCTTAAAAATATGTTTTTCTTCATAGTACAATTTTTTTATTAGTTTCAGGTGTACAAAACAATGTAATAGACATTTCACACCTCACCAAGTGACAACTTTCCTCCTCCAATCGATTACCCCTCTGACATCGTCTATAGCTGTCACAATTCCATTGACACTGTTGCCTATGCTGTACTCCACATCCCATGACTATGACTAATTGATTCAGATTTTAAAACATAATTTAAAATTTTTATCATCTGCATAAATCTAGATTAACACGCTATACCACCTTTTTCTCATATTTTACTCTTAACAGAATTGAACTTCGTGAAAACATCCCAGTTGGAACTCTTTTAGTCCCTCTAACTTGTACAGATAAAGATGGAACTGTTCCCAATAACTATATCACTTATCATTTGATTAAGGATGGTTTTGCCAATGAAACCTTCACCCTCACGAACAATGAACTGAAAGTAAGTATTTTAAAGTTGCTGTCTGACTGTGGCCCTGTGATTAAATTCAGATTAAAACAAAATTTTTATTATAATAAAATCCTTAATGAACTACAGTAGTTCAAATAGCTTGTGGCAGAATGTGTTCTTGTATTTTTAACTGAACCTTAAAATGCCAATACAATATCTTAATTTGGGATAAATGCTGGAATGCAATTTTGGTCTCGGGAACTGAACTAGGAAGGTTATAAATTTCTTAGAACAAATGGTTCCGTGATAAAGTCCTGGCTATTCCTTTGGAATGTGTTGAAATTACTATAATTGCCATTAATAAGTATATTAAATAACTATTGAGCATTATTTAAAATATAATAAACATGCATACTTTATTACTGCATCTTGGAATATACAATAGCTTAAATATCTTACCAATTCAAGAAATATAAATTTATTTTTAGTAATTTTTGAGATCAAGTCATGCTATATGTTGCTATATTCACATATTCTTAAATAGAGTAGGAAAGGTTGGGTTAGCGTTGTGTTCAAACAGGATCTATGGCTACTGTCTGGATATTATTATGATAAAAAATTGTTCATCTAATTGATTGGCTAAGACAACAGACATGGATAAGTAAGATACACGAGTACATATGTAATAAGCAGTTTTTTAGCCTTGATTTGACACAATCCCTTGCAAGTGGACTCCTACCCAAGACCCAAGTTGAATTTCATAGAAACCCCTAACACCCTGACCATTCACTGCCTCACATTCTGTTATATGATAGAGGCACGCAGGATCACTTTCACAACCTTGAAACGCTATACCCTTTCAACTCTGGCTTTTAGTCATACTGTTCACTGTTCCACTGCCTAGAAAAATGCACCCTAAGCTATTTTGTGCACCCGTTACCTGCACATTTTGCCCAGCCTTCATAACTTTGTTTACACATTACTTCTCTTAGGAAGCCATCCTGATATTTCTTCTCCCTCCTATCTGGGTCAGGTGCTTCTCGTTGTGTTTTCACAGCTTTGTATCTCTTCCACCATGGCATCTATCATATTTTTGTCTCCCCAGTTACAGGGAAAGAAAAAATCCGTTATTAAACTAGTGCTTGGCATATATTCAGTAGTTGTTAGATTTATGTTAATCAATGGGTAAGCTAATGAGAATAATGAACAGAATTAAACTGAAATAGTTTTATAAGACAACTGACAGGATTTAGCTAACAATTTACTCCCAAATGAATCAATACCCCATTTTCACAATTCTTTGCAACTAAAATTTATTGTTAATGTGACCAGAATTATTAAATGTAACATTTCCTCATAAAACATATACATGTGTTAATTTATATCCTGATAATGATGGAAAATAAAATATCAAAAAAAATTAATTAGGAATATGAAGATCATGGCATTGTATAACATTTCTTTGAATCCTCCTGTTCAAGCGAATTTCAATACAATAAAACAAGCACACAAAATGTATGAACAAACAACAAGAATGAATAGCTGTATTGGACCTGTGCTAATTTTGACAAAACCCATAAAACTTGCCACACAAATTTCCTAGAAGTAAAATCATTGAATCAAAGGACCGCATGATGACTTTTTCTATCTTTTCTGTAAATTATGAAATACTGATCTCCTTTAAACTTACTGATATATGGTATAACCCTTTTTCTTTTTTTTTAAATATGTTATTGGAATAAGAACAATAGTATTTTTCTCAAAAGGTGATTAAGTTCAGAAAGAGTTATTAAAATGCCCACATTCTTATCTTGCTATAACAGCCAAAAAAGAGAAGCCAGTTTGTAGAAGAAAAGAAACTTACCCAACATGAATGCTTAATGAGTAAAGCCTTTAAGAGAACATAGAACACATTTTTGGCTTTTCAACAATGTTTGAGTTTTAAACTCATAAAAGGACATAATTAAGATAATTAAAACAAAATTGAATTGTTTTTAGATAGTCATACGTTTGCATGTTTATTATACTAAGGGGAGAAAATAAGAGTCTTAACAGTCACGCAAAACTGGGATTTGTAATAAGCACCAAAAGGTTTATGTTAAAATAATGAATAAAGCTCTAATAGACTAGTAGATATCAGTAACTCTGAATTAATCTTAATTCACTGAGGAGTGACCTTCACCTCAGTACTGGCGATAGCCATGTAGTTTTAATGTTGAACAATGAATTGCTATATAATAAATCCAAACTATTTCATATACTTAACTTCTTAATAAAATAATAAAAAATAAATGTTGCTTTATATTAGTATTGCTAATGATGTATTTTATTAAGTTATTTCTCTTTAATGAGCATTGACCTGAAAAATCACTCCAATATATTTTTATTAGTCATTTCATTTTTAATTACTATTTTATGATGCAATATTTGATATTTACAAGATAACATGAGATATTTTTAAGTTACGACAGTAGCAATAAAATGAACCCTTGTACCCATCACCTCTCTTCAGAACTAGAACATTACTAACAGCTGTGCTATTACCCTTTCTCACCCCTGGGGTTGTCCTTCGAATGTAACCAATATCCTGAATTTTGTATTTGTTATTATTGTTTGGGGGATTTCATAGTTTTGTCATCTATGTATATATTTCTGAATAATATTGTTGGTTTGCTTAGCTCTTGAACTTTAAAAAAGTGGCATCACATCCTACCCTCAGTTTCCTGTGACTTAATTTTTTTAAATTTATGTTATGTCTCTAAGAGTCATCTATGTATGGTGAATATCTGTCTGTCTATTATTTTTCTATCTATCTATCTATCCACCTACCTTGTTGTTGTAGTATTCCATTATATGCCTTCATATTCCATTGTGTGACTACGAAGTCAGACAATTAAGTTCAAAAACCCATTCTAGAAAAAGTGCTACATACCTCATTGCTGAATATCACTATGGTCACCTTTGAAGTCCTCCCCTTGGGAAGCTATGCACCGACACCAGCGCCTACTCCCCCCTTCAAAGCACTTTTGGAACTCTCTGAAATGGTCACCAGAGCTGTTGTTGTTTTACCCTTGATATCCAGAAGGTCATAAAAATGTCTTCCTTTCAATATTTCCTTTATCTTCGGATAAAGAAAGAAGTCATCTGTGAGTAGGGAGGGTGTTCCAATACAGTTATTTGTTTACTGGCTAAAAACTCCCTCACACACAGTGCCGTGTGAGCTGATGTATTGTCATGATGCAAGAGCCATAAATCGTTGGTGAAAAGTTCAGGTCATCTAACTTTTTCATGCAGCCTTTTCAGCACTTCCAAACAGTAAACTTGGTGAACTGTTTGTCCAGTTGGTACAAATCCATAATAAATAATCCCACTGATATCAAAAAAAGCTTAGCAACGTTGTTGCAGCAAGTTCACAAACTTAATTGTCAGACCTGGTATAACTATTTTCCATTGATAGAGATTTAGATTTCCTCCTGAATTTTGTTGAAGGTTGTAACGAAAATTCTTCTGTGTTTTTCTTGGTGCCTACATGCAACACCTTATCTATGGTTTATACTTAAGAACAAAAGTGCCTTGTCATAGTGTATGTATATGGTCAACTACATAAGGTACCATCATGCACCTCATAACAACATTTCGGTCAATGACGAACCACGTATATGACAGCGGTCCCATATTATAATGGAGCTGAAAAATTCTTATCACCCAGTGGCTTCGTAGCCATCATAATATCACAATGCCATGCATTTATGCAGGTGTCTGTGGTGATACTGGTGTAAACAAACCTACTGCACTGCCAGTAGTATACAAGTATAGCACATACAATTACATACAGTACATAACACTTGATAATTATAATTAACATAATACTGTTTGTGAATTAAGTATACTATAGTTTTTATTATTTTTTAGAGTATACTTTTTTAATTATTAAAAAAATTGCTGTAAAAACAGGAGGCCATTGCGCTGACAGCAGCCTTATACATCTAGTGTTTAAAGCATCTCTTGATGGCATCATTTTCTCTTGTGCCTGATTTTAATCTCGTGTTTTGTTCACATTCCCTAAGTGTAATGTAGTAAGTGTAGTGCCAAGTTATTTTCCGAAGTTGGTGCGTTGCATTAGACTCTCACCAGCAATGTGCAAGCATTGCTCTTGATCAATATCCTCATTATGATACCTGGTCCGTACACACTGTAACATTCTTTTGCCTGATGAGTAACAAGGTATCACATCTTTTCATATATTCACCAATTGTGTGAAAAAACATGAAATATTTATGTGTCCTTTGTGTAAAAAGCAAATGTGTATTTGCCCATTCTTGTTTTGTTTGTTTTCCCTATTGATTTGTATGATACATTCACATGCTGTGGAAAATATCCTACATTTTCCTGAAAATATTTTAACAAGTGGACTTTCATATTTAAGTTTTCCAAACACAAGGGAACTAACTTTGTGATTTGGAGTAAAGGAGGAATTCAATTGATTTTTTTTTTTTATCCTCTGTAATACCAACTCGCACAGTTTTACTTCTATGGTGACTTACAATGCCTTCTCTGACATATATCAAATTTTTGCGTATGTTTCTGTCTGCCTCTGGTTATTGTTTTGTCGTAGTTGTTTTCAATGCTCAATTCATTTCTACTTTTTCCATATTATTTAAATATAAATAGGACGAGAGAGGATAAATTAACAGTAGCACTACCAGTGTTAATTATTAACTTCTTGACTAATGTCTGATTCAGTGCCATCAGTGTTCTTCATGTTGCCCTTCTTTATCTACATTTAGAATATAGATTACAGAATTATAGGGTTGAAAACTACTTTAGAGATCACCTAATATTCTACTTCATTCACACGGAAACTATTTTTTCCCATTTGACTATTTACAATTCCCAATTTTTACAATCCTTGGTACATTGTAGAATTTTAAGAAAACCATGCTATTCACCTATGCTTTTCTGCAGCAACTTGTCCCCTAGTTGTCACACATAACTTCTCTCCCTAATAGGTGTTGGCTAATTTTAAGGAAAATAGTTATTGTGCGTGTGGCCAAGGCAAAGAAAGAACCTCAAAAGAACGAGACAGCACGCAATCACATTCCTTCCACTCCTCTTGGATTGCCTCAGACCGATTCTAGTGATGGCCACCCTGAGGATTGTGTGATTATGCCTGAGCTGTGAAGGGGGAGATCTTCCCCTCGCCCTTTGTTTAACATTTATGCAGACCCTGCCTGCCATCATGCTTGCCCTGCCCTCTTCCCCGGAGAGTTAAAGTGACGCCCAGAATCTGAGATGCCTTGACCTCTCTCCAGACTGGATCTCCCAATTTGTTTTTGCCTATTTCAGCCTGCATTTAAGCTTGCTTCTGAGAGATCTTTCTCTTACAACCTTGTACCTAACTCTATTTTTAAAACTGCTAACTTCATGACAACTACTTTACAAAACTTAAATACACAACAGAGCTTCTATTTATGAAGGGAAAGACAATCTATGGCAAATAAGTCAATGTGGACAGATGCATATCAAATATGTAACCCTAGTTTTGCTCGTAGTATACTTTTATAATATGTAATAATTACAAAATGCCAGACTATACAGTAATATTACCTTAGTTTTTGCAATAAATTTATAGTTTATATATTATAAAACATTGCTCTCCAGTGTGGAAACCATTAGCTACATGGGCTTTTGAGCACCTGAAATGTGGCTTGCCTGAATTGTGATGGGCTGCAAGTGTGAAATAACAATGGATTTTAGAGAATTAGCATTCCCATAACAAACAAATGAAAACATCATCAATATTTTTTGGTGCTGATTACATGTTCAAATGATAGTATTTTGGATATGTTTGATTAAGTAAAATACTTTATTAAAATTAATTTTACTTTTTTAATTTGCTTTTAAAAAATGTGACTAATAGAACTTCCAGTACAATGTTGAAAAGGCGTAGAGATATGGGACACACTTGCCTTGTACCTGGTCTTAGTGAGAAAGCTTTGAGTTTTTCACTATGAAGTGTAATGTTAACTGTAGATTTTTTTGTACTCATAGATTATCTCTTTTGAGGATGTTCTCCTTTAGTCCTAGTTTACTGAGAGTTATTACCATGATCATGAATGGGTGTTGGATTTAGTCATATGCTTTTTCTGCATTTATTGATATAATCATGTGGTTTTCCTTCTTTAGGCTGTTAATGTGATGTTCATGTCACTACTTGAAATGGTGAAATTTCATGTGTGGCTTGCATTTGTGGCTCACGTTACTACTGAATATACCTCTACTGAACTGTACTGTTCTAGAATATTCTTTTTATTATTTTTTTTTACCAAAGGTTTCAAAAGTCTTGGTTTTAGATTAATGTAGATGACAAAATAGATGTTTAATTAAAAAACAATAACCATCAATGTAATATTTTTTATTTGCAGATTGGACCTGCACAGCTAGATTATGATAATGCTATTTTGGCAGGAATGCAGTTCAAATATACATTGTTTGTAAAAGTGACGGATGAAGGAAGTCCTGTACTATCAAGTAAGATGTTATTTGAAATATTAAAATATTCTGAGTTATATAAAATAACAAGTAATTTTAAAAATTAGTTCTTAGAAATTTATCATATTTGCAAATGTTCTGATGATCTGTTATAAAAAGGCATAAAAATTATTGCTCTTATATTAATTTATCTGGTGCATATATACTAGTATTTAAAAAAAGAAAGTCCAAATAAAAACTAAAACATGAGTGAGAGAACTATGTAAAAATGTTATTTCAGTACATTGCAGCTATTTAAAGGAAATGTCAAAGTTGGACTTTTCTGAAATCTTTATTGTTTAAAAGATATTTCAGGTAATAATATTTTTGCATTAGAAAAAACGCTAATATTCACATTATCATAGTAAATTGCACACCCTTCATACTTCTTTATTAAATTGTCATACTGAAGTATTTTAATCATATATCAATTAGGGAACAATGTCTGCTCTTGGAAACTATGATCTTTAATTCCGAATAGTAACATTTATATATAAACACATTATAAAAGGCAGTTGTTTTGACAAGTATTCAATAGAGTGCTTTAATCCTAAACTCATTTTCAAATACTCTATAATTGAAAAGGTAATAATTTAATAACAGAACTTCACAATATATATTTGTATAATCTACATACTTAGAATTTAATATATAATATTGCTGTTAACTGAAAAGGAAAAGAAATGTAAGAATTATAGAAGACACCTGATCATCTCAGCTACATACGTATGCACTTTTTTCTCCATAGCAGTTATTACAATCATCATAAGGGTGAGTCGCATAAATGAATTGAATCCAGTTGGAACTACATCAGCATTTACTTTCAATATATTTGAAAATACTCCAGTTGATACATTAGTTGGAAAAATTACATTTACAGATGCAGACTGGCCATTTGATAATATAAAATATACCATTGTTGGAGGCAACTTGGGATCACCTCCCAAATTTTACATTGAACCAGACACAGGTACTGTAAAAATGCTGATATCAAGTGGTAATAAAAATAATGAGCTCATATATACCTATTTGGAATTCATTTTATCGAGAAACTGGTTATTGGAAAATCTTTAAAAACAACTTTCTCTTAAACTATGTAATGTTCACATTGGTTTATTAGCTGTGTCCATAAACTCTTAGTTACTGCAGGAAAAGCTTTGATCTTTGCCAAAGAGATGTTCAGAAAGCCTATGAAGATGTATTTCTTCCATATACTAAGACATCTGCCATGATTTTGCTGACAAATTACATGCTGGGTGTATGAATGTACTACCAAAGTTGATTTGTATTAGTTATATTCAATTTGTGATTACAGTGATGATTTCATTTACATTGTTTATAATTTAACATAAATTAAAGATATTTAGTTATCCCAGGATAACAGTTCACCTTTCATTTTTGTGTCAGGAATGATAAAGCTGTTGGATTCACTAGACAGGGAAACTGAGTCACAGTACAAGATAGCTGTGAGAATAACGGACTTGGACAATGACGCTGTTCCTGACCCCCTCCGA
The DNA here is from genome assembly GCF_004115265.2 of Rhinolophus ferrumequinum. Lineage (NCBI taxonomy): Eukaryota > Metazoa > Chordata > Mammalia > Chiroptera > Rhinolophidae > Rhinolophus > Rhinolophus ferrumequinum. Next base: position 42,748,801 of record NC_046303.1, read on the forward strand.
CAGAGAAGTGGTACTGCTCAGGTGACAGTCAATGTTCTGGTAAGGATGACTCACTGTTTGTTATGCTCTATCCCTTAGAAAGCATATTCTTGGGAAATAAAAACAAAGGAAAACTGTGATTGGTTAAAATTCAGTGCCCTCAGCACGTACCTAATTCAGAGAGTAACATATTGGGTTCAAAAACATTGTAAATGTAACATACAGTGATAAAATTGCCATTATATAAAAATTGATCTCTGTGATTTGTGAATCTGATCATCTCACAAATACGAACTTAGGTTAAGAGTGCTTGAAACCGAAAGCTGTATTTAAGAAGTTGTTGGAAGAATCATTCGGTTGTTACACACTCTTCCATAAAGAAACAAACGTATGTTCCAAAATTTTAGGAGGTTACTGTTTGATACTCTTAAATCTATTTCTCTGCTCCTCTGGTTGTTCTCTCCCTCCATAGAAATATATTTTTTAAGTTAATACGGTTACTAAAATTACATAGGTTTTAAGTGTACAATTCTGTAATACATCATCTATAACTCACATTGTGTGCTCACCACCCAGAGTCAGCTCTCCTTCCATCACCACATATTTGACCCCCTTTACCCTCTTCTAACATCGTCCCTCCCCCCTTACCCACTGGTAACCATTAAACTGTTGTCTGTGTCTATGAGTTTTTGTTTCTTTATTTGTTTGTCTGTTCCTTTGTTGCTTTCAGTTTTACATCCCACATATTAAGAAATAGTTTAATATTTTCACTAGAGAAGAGTCTGAGAGATCAGACATAGACGTTCATAAATATGATACATAGAAGCAAGAATTTCTACCTTATAAATATTTTGTAAATAGTCAAAGCAAAAAATATATTTGACTTGATTTGTTTAACCCTTACATCAATGCAGTTGTGTACATTATCTTACTGGGAGAGACACAAGAGGAGACATACCACTTTATAGATAGTGCCAAATTTCCTTTATGTTATGATTTTGTGCTTTCTTGCTTCTTGAGAGCAGTAAGAATTCCAACAGTGGATCCTATGAATCAGGCTATGACTTCTAATAAAAATGATTTAAAACCACAAACACTGTTTAGAGTCTATGCATACTCCTACATGGTGAAGACTTTCATATGTGTTCTTGGTGAGCTAAAATCCTTAACCGTACCCATGACTCAGTGTTTCAATCCCCACTATAGGCTCATTATGTCTGGAAAACATAATAAACCAGGCCAAAAATCTGTGGAGGGAAATTTAATGAAGTGACTTGAGTGGTTTCAACCATGACTCAGAGGATGTCATAAGCTAACGAACCTGCTGTCTTGAAACAAGCTTTCAATAATACACCCCAAGTGCACTCTAAGTTACATTATGAGTTTCAGTAGATGTTCTCTGCATTTGCACTTTCATAACCAATCATTTCCACGTTCATTTTGTTTGTGAACTCCTATATTCAGACAGATATAGAACAAAAGATCATTGTTCTTCAGCCTTAAAAGCATTTACATTTCTTTCTCTTATGGGGCTAGAAGGACTTATTCAGGAATGAATACTTGATTTCTTGGGACTAAGTAAAAGGCTATACATTACCCACTGTAAGACAGGTGGGCTTAACTTTTGACTAAAACATTGTTGATGAATTCAAATACCTTTCCTCTAAAGATACTTTCAACCAAAATTTGGGTGGAAAGTACCAATAATGTTTTGTTCAGAAAAATAAAATAAGGACAAAATTCCCAAGTACAATGTCATTTTTTGTTTATACTACACTTTGTTCCAGGAAAGACTGAAGCTCACAGAAATGATAAATTCAATATAGCAATACTACTTAAGTTAGAAGTAGATGAATGAATCTAAATTTCATCTGTAAGAATGAATAAACAAGAAAAAGATATATTTCACAAAATGAAAAATGAATAAAGTTATGGACTGAGTGTTTGCATCCCACCAAACTCCTCTGTGAAAGCCCTACACCCCAGTGCAATGCTATTTGGAGATGGGCTCCTTTACAGGTAATTAGGATTAGATGAGATCATGAGGATGAGGCCCTGGTTGATGTGATTAGTTTCCTTATAAGACGAGACATCAGAGAACCTGCTCTTTCTCCACCACATAAGGACACAGCAAGAATGCAGCCATCTGCAAGCCAGGAAGAGGGGGTCTCACCAGAAATCAAAACCTGCTGGATTTTCTGATTTAAGACTTTCTAGACTCTAGAACTTTGAAAAAACATAAATATCTATTGTTTAAGCAACACAGTGCACAGTGTTGTGGCAAGCCAAGTAGACTAAGATAAATATCAATTTGTTTTAACAAACTTAAAAATGTTATAAGCTATAATATGAAAAGATGTATAATCCTAGTAAATAATAGATACATAGCTAGAGGAATGAAACATACTGGAAAGTCTAGAATTCAAGATATCAGATTATAGGTTAATGATAAATTCTTACATAAATGGGGTTAGAATAACTAATAAATCTAGAATAACGAATAAACTCAAAATGTATACAATTTCCTGCTATATCCTTCAAGATAAACTAGTTTGAAAATATATGTCAAAATATTTTAGTGAGATGAAATTTTATAGGTATCATTTCAAATTCAGATTTGTTCTTGTCAATTGGCTAGTTTATCTTCAGTTCTTCTCTCTGGAATAATTATCTTCTTGGGCCATATGTTCCTAAGACAATCCTTAGATTATAATAATGAACAGCATCATGATGGTAATCTTGTTTGCTGGAAAATGCATATTCCAAGCAGGATTTGGGGGGACATGTTTTCACTTTGATAAAACTGGGCCCCAAATTTTCAGGGAATGTTTTACAAAGAAGTGAAGTAAGAACATTCCGTTTTCACTCTACATAGTATTATGATTTGTTTTATAAAAACACGATTCCTCACCACCACGACGCTCAAGGAAATTCTCTCTTGGTGATTGTGTCATTAACTAGTGCCATCTATTCATCTAATACCTCTATTCATCTGATACATCTTGGTGTCCAAGTACCAGAACATGTGCTTTCTGGCTTCTGGGCTTTGCTCTCAATGTAATGTGTCCTTTCTACTCTCTTCTGTATCTACTAAGTGTTCTATGAGGCTTGCAAGGTCCACTGTATTCCTGCTACAGGAGCCGTATTTTTCCAGTTAAATGCAAATGTTGCATGAAACTGTATGACAGGGCCTGGGTCCATAGCATGACCTAATTGCTCGACTCTCTAAAAGCTTGCCACCTGGTAGAGTTATTCTTACCCAAGGTGCGGATCACCCAGGAAAGTACTAGTACGAAAGGTACTGCTTCTGGGGTTGTGAGACCCACACATGTGTTCACAATGTAAATTATAGAAAACACAAATTAAGTCTTCAAAGAACAAATTGACGCTGCCTCCTGTTGCTACTCAGCTCAGGAGTTCCCACATGAGCAGGATTACAAATTCCACAATTTCTAATTTATTTCCATTTTCATCTACAAGGAAAGTGAATATTCCAAAGAATTTCCTAGCAAAAACACCTTGAAATGTATGATAAAATGTAGCAAATAAATCTTTCAAGTAGAAAATTGACCTCTAAAGAAATTAAGAGAAATTTCCCGGGGCCAAAAATAAAGACTACTCAAACCTGCCAATTGTGCTGGGAGCATCTTTATTTCTCTGGAAAGAAGAGGGTTACAGCTACATGGAAACAGGAAATAAAATTCGGGGAGTAAGAAAGTCAGGGGGTTGGAATCCCTTCTAACAACGGGACTTTCACAATGATAAAAAAAAAAAAAAAAAAATCAGACAGCTTTCACGTACTGGCCTAGGAAGGCAACAAGAAAGCTTGCCCATGTAGGCTTGGGCTCTGAAGTAAGGGGAAAAATGTGTCCCTTGAAACTGAAGGTAGATATATTCGGTTTGAATTGCCTAAGACAAAACAATAGAAAAAAGAGATCCATGGTGTTTTCTCTCGTTTTGAGGTGTATCTGGCAGAAACAGAATCTAAATTTCTTTGAAGAGGCTTAACCTCTACCTAAACTGTAAAATAGTCTCAGTTAAAACCTGGCTGAAAACGACCTCAGAATGTAAACTCATAGATTCTTAAAAAAAAAAGGTCCCAACATACAGAGCGCTAAATTCCCCAATGCACAGTTATTTCACGTCCAGATCACTGGCTGCAAGCTGAAATGCCTGGAGTGACATGGTTTGTGGCCTGTGTGTACTGAACAGCCGAGCACATCTTTGTGAGGTCGTTCTGTGACCAGGAACGGTTTGCTTGCTTGTGTTGTGTTGTACATTTCTGACTCACAGATGATGGCGTGACAATGCTATGGTTTTATACCAGTAAGCTGCTAATTGTTATGTCATTTAGCTGCTAATTATTAACAATATAATGTTTACGTCATACTAACTCTGCATAATTCTACGTGGTATTGGCATATTTGAGGGTGCTTTTGTAGAAGGAACATGTGTGGAAAAATAACTATATTGTTAATAGAGCATTTGTACATGGAAATAGAGCTTAGTGACTACAATGCTTGCATGGCACTTGGTCTCAAATCATCTGGGCATTCTGAACATTTAAGAAAGTGCACAGTAGTGAAAATTAGATGTGGTCCTGATATTTAGAAGGGCACTAATTTATTGTGGTGAAAGAAGCTAGAGGTCCTTTATTAATGTTTTGGTAGAAAAGTTGTTATTACAAGCATCCAACCAAGTTGCATTTTCATGTGCCAAGGAGCCTCCGGTAGTACTTAAAAAAAAAAAAAATGACCAATGGTCTTGAGACTAGATGCACCAAAGAAATTTAAACAGGTTTTCTTATCAAATGGTAATTTATGAATTGGATAATAGCTGAAATATGTTTTTAAAAGGACAGAAAAACGTGTCCTTTTAAGTGGATTGGACCTGAGTGGCTTCAGTCAACCGTCAGTGGAGTGCCTTATGTCAATTAGAAAGTGAACACAGAAGGGGGTCTGTCCTGTAACAAAGCAAGTAACTAAAGGAAATGTGTTTTAATCCTGTCAGTGACAAAATATTTGCATCCATAATACTCAAGGTAAGTAAATCAATGTTTACCAATTATGCTGGATCTGAAGAAAAACAAAAACCAAGAATTTCTTTACTGATGTAAATAATAATAGTAATAATAAAACAAGTTTCTTAGCATGATTATACATTGTACTCACTGACAAGAATTTGCATACAGAATTAAAAGCTGTTTTGTCTCCTGCAAAGATCATGATAAATTTCCTCAGAGGATAGTTTCTAAATCATCACTGTCTCTTTAGTGATTCTTTTAAAGAAATTATTACCAAACACATTCCCTTTTTTTCCAAACCAGAGTACGGTGGCTTTCCCAGGGCCAGATGCTTACTTCAGTTCTAGAACATATGAAAATATGAGCCATTTTCTTTCCTCTAAAATATTAGTAGAATGAATTACTTATAAATTAATGTTTATCTTTCCTTGAATATGGTTGTAAGAGTAGTCAAACTCTTAGAACTCATTTTTGTTCTAAAGGAACATGGAAATGACTGCACTAAATTTATCCAGTTTTAATAAATAAACTCTTTGGTAGGCAAATTTTACTAACTTTGTTTTCTAACAGAGAGGTGTTAGAAAGCACAGAAACAACCACCTGAAACGACAAGGCGTTACCAGGAGTTGAGTTTCTCTCTATGGCTATTTTTCCTTTGGAGAACTTTGTGTGCCAGAGAAATGGATACCGGACCTATTACATATATTTAACCTGGATGCCTATTAACCATAAGAGCCAGTAATTGTATCCATATGTATTTAGAAATGGCGGCATTGCCAAATATCTCTTATGACTTTGTATGGTGATTAAGAACAAGATTTTTTTTAGCCAGGTGGCCTGGATTTTAATCTCAGCTTCACCACTTATTATGTTTGTGACCATGTGCAAGTTACTGAGCCTCTCTTCCTCATTATAAAATGACAGTAATAATAGCGCCTACCTAAAAAGTGAGTATTTGTAATGTACCGACTGGCTCTTAGTAAGCACCAAATGTCTGCTGAATGAATAAACTAGAATTATTTCCACAACTGGAAAAAAAAGTGGAATTTTGTTCTATTGAGTCTACATACTTGATTAAAATTGGATTTTCATCATATAATTATCCAAGCAAAGGTCAGAAACCACTTAAATGTGTCTGATAAGCTCTTCAAAATGTTCTTATTTCACCAGATTATGGAATAAAGCTACAGCATAAAAGTCACTAAGCTTACATATTTTTAACAATCATAATGCTTCTTGAATTGTGTATATTATGAAACAAACTATAAATCATTTTTTACATTTACTAAACATGGTATAGCTTAAAGATTTTGAAATATAGCATAAAGAACTAACCTACAGCAGATTTTATTTAAAAAGGTGTGAGATCACATTTTGAGAAAAAAATTTAAAACAATGCAAGCTGAAGGAAGCAAGCTGATCTCTAGAGTTCTCCAGAGATCAATAGCCCTATCTGTCTGTCTGTCTATCTGTCTATCTATCTATCTATCTATCTATCTATCTATCTATCTATCTATCTATCTATCTATCTGTCTATCTATCTTCTATCTTTCTATATCGATTCATTGTAAGAAATTGTCTCACTCATTTATGGAGGCTGCAAAGTCCCATTATCTGTTGCTGGTACACTAGAGGTATAGTTACAGTCTGAATCAGAAGGCCTGAGAACCATGAGCACCAATGGTGTAAGTCCCAGCCTGAGGGCAAGAGAAGACCAATGTTTCAGCTCATCAGTCAGGCAGAGAGAGCAAATTCTTCCTTTTTCTACCTCATCAGTCTACTCAAGATCTCAGTGCATTGGATGATGCCCACCCAAGTTGGGGAGGACAATCTGCTTTACTCAGTCTACCTATTCAAATGCTAATCTCATCTAAAAAAATGTCCTCTCAGGTACACCCAAGAATAATACCTAACGAAGTATCTGGGCATCCCATGATCCACTCAAATTGACACTTAAAATTAACCACCTTACCCACCATAATTTTAGTAAATCACTGAATTGGAAATTAATTGTTCTTTTCTTAGTGTTGCAATGTTTTTTATATCTGTATTTTGTTACTTAAATCTTTCTGGCTTACATTATAAAAAAATACGTTTTTTAATTTTATTAAACTGTGAAATCCTTGAAGGCAGGATTCTTATGTATATTTTTGCTATGTACTATGCATAGTATTTCCTTAATTATTTACTGAATAAATATATGTGACTATATATTCAATAGGAACTCTGAGTACAGAAAAATACATTAGGGCTTTATTGTCATTGAATATGAGAATTTTGGGGTGGGGGAAAATGTAAGAGAAACCTGTACCTCTCCTTCTCTCATTTTATAGCAAAGAGACTTGCCTTTTTGGAGTTGAAAAGCAGTGTGATTATCAATGGTTCCCCAAATCTGTAGCTTTCAAGTTAAACTGTTTTGTGCTCACCAGATCCTGATATATTTTCTGAGTACACAGGAAGACTACATTATCTGGCTACTTTTCAGTGAGATTGGGGCCATGTAACTGGGAAGTGGGCTAAAGCTATTTCCCAAGTCTGGCCATGGAAGTCCAGGTACAATTGTCCTCTGTCCCTTTGCAAGATGATTTTTGAAGGCCATTTTTAAAGGCAGAAATATTAGAAGATGAAAGTCACTGCCTGAAAAAGAACCTCCAAGAAGACGCATCTAACATGTCTGACTGTGATGTAGGCAAAAAGGAAACTCATTTCATGTTTAATCAAGCAGATTTCACGTTTTAATTGTTACTGCAACATAGTCTATCTAGTCTATTAGGACTGGTGAAGAATTATTTCTGGATGACAGTTGGACTCTCCCAAATCATTAAAATTATCACAATTTCTTTCCATCTTTATATTCATATGGCTTTGAGAATAGACAACAATTTTTTCATAACATCAAAATGCACATCTTAGATGCCCTCATGGTTTTATTTAGGTTTTAAGAGAATATAAATATTTATATGAGAAACTTTTTCTTGGAAAAATTAATATAAATTTTTACTGGCTAATTTTCTTTAAAACTATGTGTATTTCTAATAGCTTGATATTTTTTTCCAGTATAAGTGAATGATCATATTTTTAAAAGCTCAGAGGTTTCATGATAAAATTCTAGTAATTACTAATTTTAACAAAAATTATTTCCATTTCAACAGCAATAAACCATAACAATGTTTTGAAAATCATAAAAATTGAGATGAAATATCTGTGCATTTTCAAAAAATTATTATCTATATTGGCGCTTTTATTCCAACATTAAGTGACGTAGGGGATCAACTTCTTGAGATGAAGATTGTCTCTAATTTGCTTTCATCTTTTACTTTTACTGGAATACAACTATTCTGGTGGTAATGATTTAATGTTAGACATGATTATTATATATGATACAAGAAACCAGTGTATTTGTAAGAAGATATAATTTTGAGAGAGAGAGAGAATGAATTCAGTGATTAAACAAAAACCATGAAATACATAAAAGTTAACTACATAAAATTACATTTTCTGTCTTAGCAATTTAAAATTCTTCTCTAAGTAATTCCATTGGTAAATGAAGGAGAAATTGTAGAGAATGAGTCCTGGGATTTACGAGTATATTGCAATCTTGTGGATAAGACATATTTTACGTATAGCAAATGTCTACTAATAACCTGTAAACATTTCTGCAAATTTAAGAAATATGTATATTCTATTAGCTTCAAACACTGAATTTAATTATTATCTGTAACTTTTCTAGGACTCATAACAAAGTACCACAGGCTGGGTGGCTTAAAGGAACAGAATATATTTTCTCATAGTCTAAAAGCTAGAAATTCAAAATCAAGGTGTTACTAGAGCCATGTTCTCTCTGAATGCTTTGGGGGATCATTTGTTCTATGATTTTCTTTTAGTTTCTGCAGACTCCAGCAGATCTTGGTCTTCCTTAGCTTCTAGATGCATTATTACAATCTCTGCCTTGGTCATTATATGTGTTCTTTCTCTTCTCTGTGTCTGTCCTCTTCTTATAAGGATACCAGATTGGAATAAAGGCCCACTCTACTCCAATATGACCTCATCTTAAATTGACTATATATGAAAAACTCTATTTCACACACAAAAAAGTCAGATTCACAGATATCAGGGGACCAAACTTGAGCACATCTTTGGGGGATGTACATACAACCCATAACAATCACATGTCATCTCGGTCAATTTCTATTTTAGAAAGGAAGTTTAAAATAGTAGTTAGAAACATGGATTCTAGCACTAGATAAACCTCGTAGAAATCACCATTTGCTCTTATGGACTGCACACCTTAAGAAAATTACGTCACTCTGTGGGCCTCAGTTTCCTCACAAGTAACACGTGCTAACAATAGTACTCACTTTAAAGGTTTGGGGGATAATTGAATCCTGAAAATGCCAGAGATATATAAATGCAAAGTAAATTTTAGCGTTTATCATTATTTTTGCTATTACTACAACTACTTGAGTTTTAACCAACTTTCATTGAACGGTTCCATTCACAGGGACTGAATTCCCTCAAATGTATACAACATTATGTATGTTTACCCAGTTAATATATAATAAACATACTTTTGGTGAAAGTTATGTTAAAATTTGACCAGAATTCAGTAACACTGATCAATTTAGAACTAAACCAAAATGTAGTGTGGATAGACAGACAAACAGACATATATATAACAGAGTATGGAATCAGTAATTACCAATTTTTTTTAATCTGTTCAAATTCTCAGGGTATTTAGTAGGCTAACAAGCATATGAATGTCTGAAGAAGTTGGGAGTACTAGTTTATAGTTCTCAAACTCAGTGTCCATGGACCAAATTTTTATGGCATATCTCGGGAAAGTTATGTTCCTTAGAACATGCATTGGGGAATCACGTACAACAGATAATATATAACTGAGATTAAAATAAAAATAAGACATTTAAATACAATTATACTGCTTAAATTATACAGATATTAGTGAACATTCTAACCTTTTAGACATATAATTTGCTGCTAATACATTTAAAAATTTATCTATTACAGTATTCTGGGTGGCAAATTTAGAGATTAATTTGAGGAATTTTGTTCTTGTAATTATTTGAACTAAAAACTACAAATAAAATGTTTTGGCCAGAAGACTCAATATTGTTGATTTGGTCCTTACCAACTTGATTTATAGATTCAATGCAATCCCAATCAAAATCTTAGCAAGTTATTTTATGGATAGCAATAAGTGATATTAAAGTTTATATGCAGAGGTAAAAGACTTAGAATAGCTAGCACATTACTGAAGGAGAATAACAAAGTTAGAGGACTGACACTACCCAACGTCAAAACTTACTATAAAGCTACAGTAAACAAGACAGTGGTGAAAGAATAAATTGATCAATGAAACAGAATAGACAACTCAGGAATAGACCCATATAAATGTAATTAATTGACCTTTGAAAATGGAGAATAGATATTCCTTTCAACAAATGGTGCTGAAATAACTGAACATGTACATAAAAAAAATAAAAAGAAAAGAAAAAGAAAACTCAATCTAAACACAGACCTCCAGCTTTCATGAAAATTAGCTTGGAATGGATTACAGATCTAAATGTAAAATGCTAAACTATAAAACTCCCAGTAGATAACTTAGAAGCAAACCAGGATGGCCTTGGGCATAATGACGACTTTTTAGATACAACAAAAAAAAACGTGATCCACGAAAGAAAGAATTAATAATCTGGATTTCATTAAAATTAAAAATTTCCGCTCTGCAAAAGATAATATGAAGAGAATGAGATAAATCATTGACTGGGAGAAAAATCATTGCATAGATTTTCTGATTTGAAAACATATCTGATAAAGGACCATTATCCAATATGTATAAAGGACCCTTAAAATTCAACAATAAGAAAGCAAACAACTCAATTAAAAATGGGACAAAGACCTGAATAGACACCTCATCAAAGAAGATATGCAGAGAGCAGGTAAGTATGTCAAAAGATGTTAAACATCATGTGTCATTAAGGAGTTACAAATTCAAACCATTATACAACTATTAGAATGTATGATGTTTGATATTAGAATGTATGCTTTTTGAATGGCCCAAATCCAAAAGCCTGTCAATATCAAATGCTGACATTAAAGTTGAGCATCTTGAACTCTCATTCATCTTTGGTAGGAATGTAAAATGGTACAATCACTTTGGAACATAGTTTGGTGGATTCTTACAAAACTAAACATACTCTTACAATATAACTTAGCAATCATGCCCCTTGGTATTTACTTAAAGGAACTGAAATGAAAAAAACCTGAAGATGGGTGCTTATTCATAATTGCCAAAACCTATAAGCTACCAAGATGTGCTTCAGGAGGAAAATTGATGAATACACTGTGGTACATCCAGACGATAGACTATTACTTAGTGCCAAAGAAGAGAACTATCAAGCCATGAAAAGATGTGGAGAAACCCTGAATTCATATTACTAAGTGATAGACACCAATCTGAAAAGGCTATGTACTGTATAAATCCAACTATATGACACACTTGGAATTTGCCCTGGAAAGGGCAGAATTATAGGTACAGGAATATCATCCGTGGTTTCCAAAGGTTGCGAAGGAGGGAGGGATGAACAGAAAGAGTTCAGAGGAGCTTTAGGGCAGAGAAAGTATTCTGTATGACACTACAATGGTGGATACTTATAATTAGACATTTGTCCAAACCCGTGGATTGCACAACACCAGGAATGAAGCCCAACTTAAACTATGGACTTCAGGTGATAATGATGTGTGATTGTAGGTGCATCAGTTGTTACAACATTCCACCGTGGTACATGATATTGAAAGTGAGGGAGTTTTTGTGTGCGCTGATACAGGGGTTATATGGGAACTCTCTGTACTTTGTACTCAATTTTGTTATAAACCTACACTGCTCTAAAACACAAATTTATTTGTTGTTCTTTTAACAGGTATTCACAGATCAAAAGGTGACTTATTTCCAAAAGGTAGTTGTAGTAACAACTGTTTTATATTTTGATTTAGTTGTTTTTTAGACTCCCCCCCCAAAAGGATGGGGAAAATACAATTATATAAGTGCTACAAGGATTTATGGTATATTAAAATTAACCTAGGCTCTTTGTAACTACTTATGAGAGAATTCAAAGTTGGGCACAATATTTGTGTAGTTTTAAGTATTTATTTATTTGGGTTTTTATGTTTAACACTAATAGATTCACTGGTATGCTGGAGAAAACTCTGGCTCAAGGGACCCCACTGTTAGGTCTCTTCCTAATTTTGCATTGAATGATGTCTTGTTGGTAGCTTGAAATCAGCCATGACAGGAGTATTTTCAAAGTATTTACACTATGGAATTTGGTAAACTCTATAAATCTGAGGGGGTTTTGGGGGGACAATGGGAGGTAGAGTCCGTTGTTAAATAGCATACCACTCTGTAAGTTCTTTGAAGTGTCAAAACGACCAGATCTTCTTTTTCTCATTTCATACCAAGTGTGTGGCACAGGGCCTACCCCATAATTGGGGTTCAAAAATATAGATTAAATTAATGAAGCCATTTTGGAAATGACATACAGTGATGTTGTGATTGACTAGCACCAAAGGTAGAATTCAGTCTCCAAAGGCAGAAGTGTAGTGAGAAAATAAGGCTGAAATGAATTTGATTGAGCATCTCTCTTAGACAGTTAAAGAGAAAAAGAAAAGTATTTTAAAACGAGAATTAAAATAGGAAACTCAATGTTGTGGCATTGTACTGGAAGGGAGAGATATAAAAGAAAATTGAGAGTTTTATGTACACTAAAGAGAGTGAGCTAAACTCTTCAGTTTTAGAAAAGTTGTGGAGCAGAAAATCCAAAAGGCAGGAAATTGATGAGTAAGTTGGGATGTGGAAATGGAGGCAGAAGAGTGTGGGAGTGAGAAAGAGCAGTATTCCCTTGAGGGGACCTGACAGGGTTTCAGTGTTTCATCCACTGCTTCGGGTAAGGTGCTCTGTTTCCCTGTGCAAAGTGCTAGCTTCTCTGAGCACTATGTGCCTAACGTTAGGTTAAACAAGAATGACGAACTACAAGGTCATTTCTAGCTTGAAAGTGAAATGATTTGTGGCTCTTTGGAAAAAAATAAAGGGAGAGAAAGAGAAAAGTGAGACAGTAGCAATGATTGTTTTCTTGAGTATAAGAAAAAAATCCTGACCATATTGGTAGACAGAAAAAGACCCAAGGTAGAGAAAAGGATGATTGATTGTTTAAATAGGGGATGATACTTATAGACTGGAATGGACAAAGGAATACAAGTAGGGGAGCTAGGGTTACATGAGAATAAAAACAGTGTCATCGTTGCTCAAGGAATAATAACAATAGCTAACATTATTAAGGATAATACAGGTGCTATTCTCAATGCTTTGCATATAATACATGTTTTAATTCTCACGATAATCTAAAACATAGGAAGTTTTTATTCTTATTTTGTAAGTAAGGAACTGGAAGGTTCCTTGCCCAGGAGCATGCCATGGAGATAGGATTTTAACCCAAAATTCTGACTCCAGATTTGTATGCTGGTAGGCAGAAAGAAGCCTGTAACTGGAGACTTGTTTGATCACTTACCAGACCAGTAACTTAGCCAAGTCACTCACTATTTTGCACTTCTGTTTCCTTATTCATCAAATAGTCACATTGTTTTCATCAAATAGTCATACTGTTTTCTTTCTCATCTAGCTTCTAGGGCTATTTCAAAGCTTACTTGAAATATACTTTATAAAAGGCAAATTGTGATAGATGTATAATGTATTTTTATTAAAAAATGGACAAAGAGAGATAAAAGCTTTTAGTTTATTTGATAAAAATTTAGTGACTTAATCTTGAATACCCTTGATTAAGTACACTAATTAGACAGGGTCATATTTGAAAAGTAAGAAACAGATAGTATTGGAAATTTAAGGGGCATGGAAAAGATTTGGACAAGTTAATACTGTATTATCCCCAATAGTACTACTATTTTTATTCTATTTGATAATGGGAAATTTGCCAGACCATAGTGAAGGAAATTCCAGATTATGATTTAGCAGATTCTCTTATGTTGGGTTCAGTGCCATTTTGCTTTCTTCATAGTCTGTCAACATTCATACCATCTTATATTAGTGCAGCCTGTCAGATATACAATTGCACTCACTAAGGAAACCAAGATTTCTCACGAGATTCTGAACACAAGAATGACAACTTTGGACACACATACCCACACAAGAGCTTTTCTTTCGGAGTTTTCTCTTTTTCTTCTCTGGCTAAAACAAGCAAACGCAGAAATAAAGACTGAGGGATTTGGAGTTTTCTTTTCATTATTTATTTGAACCTGAATGAGACTGCTTCTATTTTCAATGCTGTTGTTTTTTTTAACACAAACAGCTTTATTTTTATTTTTACAATGCAGCAAATTTTAACATCATGATGAAAACATGGGTGGGAACTATTATCATTACTCTTTTTGTTACTTTGGCTCAAAGAAACTGTGTGGGGGAAAAAAGACAAAGGGAAAACTGTATCTATGCCCACCCACAACTGGAAAGCCCTCCTAAGTGAAAGTAATTAAAGTCCAATCTCTCGCTTGAGGCTGTGTGTGCAGAAACCCCAGAGATAACATAAAAATGGCGTTCCGGGCATCCTCCGAGACAGATGCTGTTCAATCAGATTCCAAGAACTCAAGAACATGTTTTTTTGTTTGTTTTGTTTTGGTATTTTTTTTTATGAGAGAGAAAGCCAAAATACAACTTTCCTGTAAGAACTACAAATGCCATATGGGAAATTGATCCCATAAAACTAAGCAGAAAAACATAATAAAGGAATAACATTTGAATCCTACTGTGCCAATGAAGTGGTACAGTCCCAACTTTTATCCTACTTTTCAAAAATATATGAGTGTAGTAAAGGGGAAGATTTGACTAATAAGTCAAGTAGCATTTCTTGCTCTCTTAGCAAACCTTATTCAGAGTACTACCTTGTTGTTATTTGCAAAAAAATAAACCAGTTTTTAGAGATAGAGAGAGAGACAGAGAGAGGTCATTACTTTCATTGGTTTCCTGTATTATATGGTATCTTTGGTTAGTGTTTGTGTTTCCTTTCCAGTAAAGCTGTAAGATGGTAGCAAATTAACTGTAACTCGTAAGGAATCTCTGACATAAAGAAAATAAAGAAGTCGCTGTATTTGGGGAATTATTTCTTATTGTATTTGTTTATAATTAGTAAGGCAGAGTAGAGTTCATGGTGAGATTATAAACTACAGTTAACATAAACTCCATCCTTATATAAAATGATGTTTTTTACATAGTTTTTACTATTATTTCCAAATGAAACAGGAAATAAAATCAGCCTTATGCTTTACTTGTGTTTTGTAATATTTAATTTTTTTCTCTAGTCAATATAAGCATACTAAATTTTATTGTCTAAGTGATAATTTTATCACTTCCTAGAATGTTACTTCTATTTGTGTTTTGTGATTTTTTTTTTCCCCTTGTGCTCTTATCTTTTCACAGGGGCTTTTGTTTAGAATGGAAAGTCTGTTGACTGGCTTGTAAAATATTCCTCTATAAGAGTTTGCCTTTATTTCTGCTCTGCACTCCATGACTATCATGAGTTCTGGATCAAACTTTATATTAAACTTTTCTTCAGGATTCTGACAGTGTGAAAATAGGGTGAATTTGAACACCACACCAGAACAAACACAGGGTTGTGTTTTTATTTATTCCAAGGAACTTTTTTTCCTCTCCCAGAGGTCTGGGGAGAGATAAGCTTTCTTGCTATGGACAGAATGTATGCATATTACTTCCAATGAAACCACCAGCTTTCATGATTACAGACTTGTCAGTTTAACTCCTTGCCTCATACAATCTCAAGGCCTATTTCCCTATCATCCCTGTGCAGACGTGAATGCCAAGCTTCTTAGTGTTCGATCCCTGTGCAAATCTGATGATCTTCCAGAGCCTGGGCAAAAATAAGTTTGCACCCTTATTGCTCTGCCTTTCAGTTTCCTCTCCATTGGTAGCATCAACAGATTTTCCTTTGTTTCCTGTAAATTCAACTCAGGAAGCTCAAATGCAGCATTTCTGGCAATTTGTAGTAGATGTTCCTATCATTTTTCTGGAAATCTGAAAGTCTTTTTTCATTTATTTTGTAAAATTGACATCAGGTGAACAAACTTGGATACTTTTGTAATCCTTTTTTTTTTTTTAAGTATTATCATTGTTCTTTCATGACCTGCTTTTAATAGTTATTTTTAATAATATAATTAGTACTTCAAACCTATCACATAAAATAATATCCAGGATTTTTAAGGATAAGTTAGAACAGTGGGTAAACGACAATATCCAGTCAAAATAAATGAGTCACGGTAGTGCCCAGCCGTATGCATGGATCTTAGCAATATGCTAGTGAGTGTTAATAAGTTCCAAAAGAATACAAACATCATATGCCCACTTTCAAAAGTTAAAAAAGAAAACAATGCAAGATGTTGTTGAGTACTAGCTTCAGGATGAAGATCATCTCTGGTGATATCTGGAAGGCAAGTATAAGAATAGAATGGTGGGAGTAGGGAACACTGCATGGTTAGATGTATGTTATTGTTAAATTTCTTTATTTCAACTCAGAACAATATTATGCAGAGTTCTGATATTATGTAGAGTTCTGATACTGCCACATTCTGTTCCACCCTCTGATTGTGGAATTTCTTTTTTATTTGCATTCCCAAGCCATTCTGGAATGTCTACCTTTGTGGGATTGCAAACAAAAGTGTCTACTGTAAAGTAGGGAGGTACTCAGGTCCTTTTTATAGCCTCTTTATGGCAGAAATGACTGGCAATGATGAGATCTATTCATAGGTATTTCTTTTGAGGAAGATTCACTGAGTTGGGCAGACATTTCACAGTACTATGGAAAGAGAAACTGGAACAGTTTTTGGACAAAGATGTTGCACAGAAACTTGGTAAACAAGGCATAAACCATTTGTGGCAATAATGTGAAATTAGTGTTTTGAGAAAGGTGGAGAAATATCTTAATGTGATTTTATAGAAAAAAAACAATGGACAGGAAAATATTTGTTATCCCCACTTTTTTTTTTTTTTTTTCCCAGAGAGAGGAAAGAAATAATCAAATGTTCGGTGAATGTCTGGGAAATCCACAAGTGTTAAGTAAACAAACAGTACCCTGGAACTAATTGCAAATTAAGATACTCTCTAACTTTCAGAATGTTCTCCCTGCCTTCTCCTTGGTTTGGGAATTTTCAAGGATAGACTAATCATTAGGTACGTTTTCAAGTAGCCGGTTAACCTCTAGTCAAGATGGTATAGTCACCTTTCTCCCTGCGCTTCTCTGCTAAGCACAACTATAAACCCTGGAAATAACACAAGAGACAACCAAATGAGAGCTCTCAAAGGTTGTAAAAAAAAAAAAATGAACTTGTTTGGAACCCCAGGATTTGAGGAACAACATAATGGCCGGTGTTTCATGTTTCCCAACCCAACAGAAGGTGACTCAGCTCTCTCATTTCTCAACTCCCAAACTAACAACAGAAGGCAGCTTGGGTAGGCTCATTGTGCCTCTGGATGGAATGAGCATCTCTCTGACAACACCAATGAAGATGGACATGATCTCCGCCAACAATAAGTGGTCATTGGAAATGCCTAAGAGTTGGTTGGATCAGCAAATGCTCATTCATTAGGCCGTTTTCCTCTGTGTGATCTTTGGTTTTGACTCATAGGTGAATGATCTCTCCTTCATTCTGAAGGAACCCTGGAGTAAAAACTAAGGATGCTTTCTTCCAAAAAAAATTTACTTTTTGCTTTTGCTTTGAGAAAATACTCACTACGCATTAAAAGTCACTATAATCTTCACTCAGCCTGTCTTAATACAAATATCTTAGGCTCGTCTCTCACATCTTTAAGTCTGCATCTCAGGATCTCAGTACTGATATGATCACTGCTCAGCTTTTAGCACTTATTTAAAAATCCAAATTCCAACCTCTCTCTCTCTCTCTCTCTCTCTCTCTCTCTCTCTCTCTCTCTCTTTCTTTCTCTCTCTCTCTCTCTCTATCTCCCTCTTGCCCATAAAATATTAATTCTGTTGAGACCATGAATGCTTTAATCATCATATTTTATCTAGAATCTATTTATTTGTAGCAACATACCTGTAGAGCAACTAGTCTGATTATCGCACAAAGCAAAATTCTCACTGGACTTTTTGATTACTTAAACTCAATTAATATATATTAGTGATTCTACCAGAGCTCGATGACTGAGAATTACTGGTGTACATAGCCAATGCATTGAAGAATATTTTAGGGTAAAAAACATGCACTATGATTAAACATTTTTTTTTAATGTTAATGAAAATATTATTAATTTAAAATTATAGAAAAGGAAGAAATAAGATTGAGATAAAATTGTGTGTTAGTAATAGTTGTTCAAGGTGTGAATAACAACTTCTTTTGTGTTATAGGTGCTTAATTACACATTTTAAAGAATTATCTACAACTGTCCTTAACTTTAACTGGATGTGCATCATCATTTTTCCCTGAATTTCCACTTGAGATTTTTTTTAAAGGTTATTTTAAAATATATCGATATTCAACTTGAAGAGCTATTTCAACGCATGTTCCAGATGATTCTTTTTAATAGCTACCTAAATATTTTGCCACATAGACAAAATAAAAACAAAAATTAGTCTCTATTAAATTTAGGAAGAATTAGAAGCCAAATTCAAATGCATACTTTTATGGGGACAACAAATCATTCATTTTAGAACTAAATTGAAACTTCATTTATTCTAAATGAAAGGTGTCATATGAATAGTAGTACTGCTGATATAGCTCTTCTTGAATTAAATTATTAATGTCCAACATATAATGTGTTATGTGAACCACTATAATAGCACTAGAAAAAAATAAAGCCATAAAGCATGCACCAAATATAGTTTATATTGAAAATTGCATCACTTTCTAAAAGAGAAATGCAAAGTACAGATAAACAGTAAGTGAGAGAAAATCCTAAACCTAAAATCTAATTGAGGAAGTGAGATACCTTAGCAATTTGTAATGTGTTTTAAATCTGGAACCCTATTGCAATGACTTAGAATATTCCATCAAATCCTCAAACATATTTTCTAGGATATGTTTAACAATTTTTATGAATCATGGTCTCTTATATCCTGCACACCACAGTCCCATGAGCAACTTGTTCAAAGTAGGCACTCTTGGAACTTAGTGCAGACCTATGAAATCAGGATCTCTGAAGATGGAAACTGAGCACCTTTAATTGTTAAGATTTTCAGGTAATTCCAGAATAAACAATTTGAGAACTCTAAACTAGATGATCTCCAATTTAATTCTCACATTAAAATCTATGACATAATATGGATCGTGAATAATATGGATTGTGAATAATATGGATCATGAATTCAAATCTATGATATAATATGAATTGTATATGTCCAACAATTGGACATATATTTATTTTTATTAAAATTAAAATCAAATCACAATTATGAAAAGGTGACCATTCACAATGCAAAAAAAGAAAAAAGAAGAAAATTTTTTTTTCTGGCCTGTGATGAATTTCTGTACTACATTCCCCATATTCCCTGTAAGAATTATTTTCCAAGTACTATCTCCATGTCTTCTGAAAGCCTATAACAGTCCATCATGATTTAGTATACATTTTTCTGTAGGTTTAGTATAAAAACATTGTATCTCATAGCTAGAATATTAGCTTATCGGAATTAAGCACTAACGCCATACACAAAGGGTGTCAAAAAAAGTATATACATTTTAAGAATGGAAAAACCGTATTAAAATTGTAATACTCAATATATACTGATAGCAAAAGATGAATACAAGTCATGTGCATACATTTTTTTGGCATCCCTGCAATTATGTTTTCATGCAGTTTCTAGAACGATATTTAAACATGAATATCAATGGACATGATTGATAACAGATACAATTACAAATACAGCAATTACATTTAAATTTGACGTGTTTTTGTTTTTTCATTTAGGGGAGAGCATGCTACATTAAACAAATAAGCAAAGAAAGAAAGAAAGAAAAGAAATTATACTATTATTGTCCAGTTTAGGAGCTTGGGAATTAGTTGGTTTGCTCTGTTGTACACCACTATACCCCAGAGGGCTCATGGCATCTCTTTCCTCTCCAAATCCTAGTTTATGTTCTTTTCCAGAGATTACAGTTATCCTCACCTCTAGGTACAATAACTGTAATATTGTCCTCTGTTTTGAGAAATAAGAGAAGGCCCTTATCCCACCTTTAGTCAAAAACATTTCTTCTACTCAACAGTCCCATCTTTAAAATACCGATTAGAGTTTTAGAGGTTTTAAAGTATATATTAGCGGTTATTAGCAATGTTACATATATAACATATTTCCCTTTGGGTGTTTAACATGTTGAATTGTTTTTAAAAATGGTAAGTCTTTAGGGTCATATGTATAAATTTAGTGCAGGAGAAGATGTGAGTGGTTAGAAGGAGTCTGAGCAGCTATGTTCTAAAAGCTCACTACTGATTTTTCTGTGTAGATAAGTTAATGACTTCTGATATTATCACTAAATTTCTTCTAACTTTCAAACTCAATTAAATAATTTGGGTTTACATTAACTGATAACTGCATATACATTTACTTTTAATATAATGTACAATCAAATCCTAATTTGGTTGGTGATTTTTTGCCTGATTATTCAAAATGCTAATAAGCCACAAATATTTCTGAGTTGTGGGATAAATTTCTGAACTGTATTGCGTTCCTACCTCTTCTATAAAGTGTTTTCAACTATTATCACTATGTCTTCTGAACTTTAATGAACACATGTTTTAGCACACAGTTTTTCTCTGATTGTTTCATGTTTCTCAATTCTATCTTATCAAATAGAAATAAACTCCTTGAGTTTAGGCATTATGTCATATATTAACTTTGATTATTAAGGTTCTTGTTAAAACTAAAACATTGTATCACTGTAGATAATACTCGTAGAAGTTGACAAGTTTAAGGAATAATTTCAACAAAAATATAAGCAGACAAGTTTATATTAATGAACAATATAAAGAATCATTTATCTGAAATAAGTAATGTACTAATGCACTAATGTAAAAATGATTGCGTTTGTAATCTTTAAAAGTAATTCTTCACTTTTGTAGATTTGTTCTAGATAGGGTTTGTGCAAAATATAATTAAAATAACAAGAAATATAGTGTGATTCATCAATAGAATTGATCATTTTGTGAATTGGAAACTTTACAAATCCTTTTGCCCCATTTAGTAAATTAACAATTCTATTATTATTGTTGTTGTTGTTATTGTTATTATTATTATTATTATTATTTTCTTATTATTATTTTGGTGTGTAAATGTATAGGGACTCAATGAAAGCTTGAAGAACTTGTTACAACCTTGAACATGATATAATTCATAAAATGTTATTTCATAAAGTCTTTGCCATTTCCAAAATATGACCATTCATTTTGTCAATTTGTTAGAGGCAAGATTTTCAAAACACTTTGGATAAAACATATCTGCATTTATCTCTATAAATTCCATGGATATTTATGGAGATGCTTGGGTATCATTTTAAATTACATATTAAAGACTCACATTTTCTCTAAACATTTCTGTGAGAGATTGCCCTGTCTACAGATATCCAAGCTCTTAATCCTATTTTGCAGAGTAAGTTATGTATTAGTTTCATTATTTTATATGTACTACTCTCATGTGGATAATCAGAATTAGTGCAGAGTATCCATGAGAGCATAGCACGTAATATTAGAAAATTTACTTAATTTAATTAAGTTTCCATTTAAAAATTTTTATTTAACTGTGGTTTATATTAAGAAAATGGTTCATAGCTGCCAAAATGACCCAACAGTTTATCACTTATGTACCTTAACAATTGATACACTTTCTCACTTAAATAAAATCTATCCTATCTCCAGAATATAAAATGAAAAATAATAAATATTATTAAAATTATAATTTCTATATTGATAATAATTTATTAATTAAGAAATAAAAAATATAGATAGTTTTGGTTTCTTCACCAGCAAGAGAGAAACTGAAAATGAATTTTCCTTATTATTTAAACATAACCTTATTTGTCTTTAATTGGTAACAGGTTTGAAAGAACTTTCCAGATAAATTGGTTAAGTTTGTTGTTCATTATTGAAATTTAATTAGTAAATATATGTAATAAATTCTAGAATATAAGCAACAGTGCTATGGATTATGTTAGCTTGTCTTATTTATTTACATTTTTGTATTGCAAGTTAAGAGAAAGGTGAAGCATTACGTACTCCTCATTTTCTCAGTGAAAAGAGTTTCTCATTAATCCACTAGCATTTTCAAAGTTTAAAAATTCTCAGTTTCTGAAATGTATAAACAGCTAAAACCTACTTTTTTGCTCTCTTATAGAATTTGTGTATATTAAACAAATTTCTGTAATCCAATAGTTACACTTTTAATATTTTAATTGGGAACATTTAGAGAAGTGAATGTGCTATATTATCTTGTAATTGGATATTCAGTTAGTCAGGATAATGATGGTCTTTTGCTATAATTAATTCTGACAAGCAACATTGGCAGAATATATTAAATGCCAAGCCATAGAAACAGCACTCCAGAAATAGGAGCTGATGATTCAAGTTTGGCAGAGTCTCCTGGTGCTCAGTGTTAGGAACTAGCTTAAAGGCTGGTCATAACAATGTTGGAGAAGGAAGAATTCCTCCTTCCAGTGTGTTCCTTGAGTTCAAAAACATAATAGAGATGTCAAAAAGGTTTTTGAAAGTTACAGCTCTGGAAAATAAGGTCAAGAACTGAACGTGGAAGCCACCAATAAATAAAAACCTCAATGCTCACAGAACAATTTTTTTGACAGAGCATAAGGGAGAAGGAGGACTGGTAGAAGAGGGGAAAAGGGGTCGAATATATGGTGATGGAAAGAGAATTGACTTTGGGTGTTGAACACACAATGTGATATATAGATGATGTATTATAGAAATGTACACTTGAAACCTATGTAGTTTTACTAAACATTGTCACCCCAATAAATTAAAAGAATGATTTTTTGAAAGCTTTTTTTTGGACAGGATCTGAAAACTATTTGTTCTTATCCTCTATCCTCTAAATTATGAAATGGATTAATTGTAAAGGAAAATATAAGAAAATTCATGGATTGGTTCAACTCAGTAATTAACTATGCCCTTACAATTTGATTCTTGTCCTTGTATCCATGGAGTGCTTTTTTAACTTATTAAACAATTTAGGGGTGGTAGATGAGGGTAAATGGGGTCAAATATATGGTGATGGAAGGAGAACTGACTCTGGGTGGTGAACACAAAATGCGATATATAGATGATGTCTTACAGAATTGTACACTCGAAACCTATGCAATTTTACTAACTATTGCCAGCACAATAAATTCTAATAAAAAAGAAAAAAAAACAATTCTAACCGTGTCCTCAGAAATTCAAACTATACCTGCAGTGATGGTACTATGTAGTTTGCATCAAAGTATCTCCAACATAACTGAGCAGTCTCACTCTCCAAAGGAAGAGAGCTACATAGACTACTTGGCCAAGATAATACCGTTTCCTGAAAGACTGTCTCTGCTTACTCCATGTTAGGGTAGTAAGCACTTACTACATAGAAGGAATATCATCTTTCTAGCCTGGATCTTAAGAATAATATGGAATTTTAATAACAGTGTTTTGCACATGAAAATACTAGATATTGCTGAGTAGAGTTCAGTGTACCTGAGTATTAATACGATATTCTCTATAACCAAAAGGGAAGCAGTTTTTCTAAAATCATTGATTATACTCCAGAGAAAAGTCAGAATATAAGAACATACAATAACTCAGATTATGATAAAAAAATATTTTTGACGAATAATAACTTCCACCTACATCATACTATATGAATTACTTATCCATTTCTGCAATTTTTTTTCTGTTTGTGCCTCCAAATAGCTTTTCTATATCTGGTTTTCTACAGGCATTTTTTTCAAAATGTATCTGTACATATTTTTTCTTTTCACTAAAATTGAAAAAAAAAATCTAATAGAAAGAAATGAAAATTTAGATTGAGTACTAGACAATAATTTTTCTTTTTATGGAAAAATGTAGATGCATTTTATTTAAAATGTATTATTTTATTTCTTTATTAAATTTTTTGGGGTAACATTGATTTAAAAAATTATATAGGGTTCAAGTGCACAATTCTATAATACATCATCTATATATTGCATTGTGTGTTCACCATCCAAAGTCAAATCTCCTTTCATCATCATATATTTGACCCCCTTCATCCTCTTCTACTTCCTTCCCTCCCCTTTTACCACTGGTAACTACTAAACTGTTATCTGTGTCTGAGTTTTTGTTTGTTTGTTTTGTTTGTCTTGTTTGCTTTTTGCTTTCAGTTTTATATCCCACATATGACTGAAATCAATGGTTCTCAACTTTTTCTGTCTGATTTATTTCACTTAGTATGATAATCTCAAGATCCATCCATGTTTTCACAAATGGCAGTATTTCATCTTTTCTCATGGCTGAGTAATAACCAATGTTTCAGTTTAAAATATTTAAAATATGTTTGGCTAATTAAAAATAATATTTGATTAGCAAGAGAAACTTATCTGGGATTTTATTAAACATTTCAGCTCAAGTATGAACAAGTGTTTTATAAAACACACCAGCCATGGTTTCTTAGAATTGGAAACAATTTGAGTGCATATAAACTCAAATTTATATGAGTTTTTAAACCATCATTTAAAAGATGAAGAAATATCCTCTTCAATGAATTAACACTAGTGAGACCATTTTTTAAAGAGTAGAAGGGACTTTTTATGAGAACATATAACAGAGTAGTAGGATAGTGTT
This sequence comes from Rhinolophus ferrumequinum, assembly GCF_004115265.2. Taxonomy (NCBI): domain Eukaryota; kingdom Metazoa; phylum Chordata; class Mammalia; order Chiroptera; family Rhinolophidae; genus Rhinolophus; species Rhinolophus ferrumequinum. The sequence goes on from NC_046303.1 coordinate 42,773,697, forward strand.
GTAAACTCTGATTATGATTAAGTAGAAAGCAGTATTAAATAGTGTAACACAGGATAATACCTTGGGCTTAGGAGTTAATCCCTTTTCACTTTCTGATTTTGGGTAACAATACTATATTTTTCATTGAGTTGTTGAATATACATTAATGTAGGAAAATTAGAGTCTAGTACACATGCATTCAATAAATATTGTAGTTAATATTATTTATTATTACTTTAGCAGTTATGGAAAATTGTGAAAGATCAGATACTACTTTTTCCTTTTTGGACTATAGTTGGAGGGAGAAAGGGAGAATAATGATTCAGTTTCAGAGAAATATCGTTATCGAGATTTTAATTTTAAATAAATTGGTACTTAATTAGTAAAATAGAACTTAAATATTAGCAAGTACCCTTTATGTTCTCTAGTTGTGATCCAACAAAGCTGCGTTGTGTTGGAGTGAAAAAAATGATAGTGGAATTTGCTCTGCACACTTAGGTGGCTTCTAAGGAACCTACTGTTCAAAGTGAAGGAGTCCAAGAAGATTTAAGAAACCTTACTAAGGAAAGAAAGGAAAGCATAAGTGAAAGTAGGCACTTCATTTTCCTAAATCAAAGCCATAAATTGGTTTCATTTCACATTCTATTCTGATAAATTGGTAGTGTCTTCATTGAGTGCTACTTTGAAAATACCTCTGACACTATTTCACATTCTTCAGGAGAGTGGATAGATTAGCAATGTCTGTTACAGGTGAAAAGGAGAGAGGCGATAGTGGCAAGCAGCTTGTCAGATATTCTCCCTACTAGATTACAGACTCAAAGAGCCTTAGAATTTGGACATTCCCAGAGACAATATAGTTCCTCTTTCAACCTAATTGCTAGAATCTCCACATGTTTGAAATATAAGTCACATGCTTACCAGATTTTGAGTTTCTTTAGAACAAAAACTAGGAAGAATTGGTTGAATGGTAGGCAAAAATTGAGATGAATATAAATGAATATTTCTAGCAAGTAAAGCTGTCAATAGTGAAATATGCTCCCTTTAGGTAGTGAGCACCCTATCTGAGGAATTTTTTCTCAGATTGAGCACAACTCTCTGAGAAGAGAGTTGATAACATATATATTCTAGATTAAAGGAAAGTGATTAGATTAAATAAGATTCAGTTTCCAATTTAATTTTAAAATCCAATAGCCTCATGATTGTCTGAATACCTGTCCTAGCAATATTATGCAAAAATAGGCATTTGTTAAAATTAATTCTGCATTTATAAAATAAAAATAGAACATGGACTATACTGCTGGATAACCCCAAACAACAAAGTTGATATGATGAAACTCTAAAATATAATCTTTAAATGTAAAATAGTTAAGTCGTAAAAATATGCTTGAACAATATTGTGAGGGTGAAAACAATGAGTAATATAAATTAAACAAGTAATTGATTATATATAGCAAAAACTTTACGACATAACCCAAAATATATAATATTCTTGTGTTATAGAATATGAATGATGAACCACCTGTATGCAATCCACCACATTTGGAAACTCAGATTTATTCCAGTATTAAGATTCCTTTTATTCAGCTCAACTGTTCAGACAAAGATTCTCCACAGGAACAGCTGAGCTATTCAATTGTGGGAGGTAAGACATATAATTTCAAATAAGTCACTTCTATTCTATTTAAAATATACCCATGTGAGATATTTTATAATGGTTGAAAACCTATTATAACGAAACATTTTAAAATAAGAACGTAAGACAATAAAAACTAACATAATATATAATGTACTTTTATTTCTGTTTTATTACCTCATCTTTCTCAGGAAATACAAATAATCAATTCACACTTTGGAGAGTAGGTGTTGATCCTCCTTCTCTAACCACCACTCAGAATTTCCAATATGATGCATTTCAAGGGATTCAGGACGCTCTGACTTTCCAGCTACTTATTGAAGTTACTGATGAATTAGGTGGGAATAAAGCTAGTCAGCTGTCAGCCACTACAACAGTTATAGTTCATGTGTTTCCTTGGACCACAACGCAGCCAACTTCTATCACAAAACCAACAAAAACTACAGTAAGTACTTAGTGATGAAATATAATTCTAAAGTAGTCTGAATTAGTCATAAACCTAGAAGATATTTGGGAACTCTCACAGGAGTTATCCTTATATTTTGGCAATGAAAGACATGAACGAAGCAGTTACTTTAATAATTAGAATTTCCATCATCAAAATAAGGAGAATGTATTGTAGCTGTTAGTCATTAATTTACATCAAGATAAATATTCAATGCTAGTAATTTTTATAGGCCCTTTTGCTATTATTTAGTTTAGATTCTTAGTAATTCTATTGATTCTTATCATAGTATACTTTTGTCTATTTAAATGAATACTTATGAAGGTTTGTTATGTACATAGTACCATATAAGGTTTACAAAAATATTTGACAAACTTGCCTTGAAAAGCATATAGTCCCACTGAAAGACAAGGTATATACACTTAGAGCAATTTAAGTAAATATTAGAAAGTGTCAAATGATAGTGCAATTATTATTTAACGTTGAGGTTGAAAATAAGTCTATATTGAGATAGGCAGTAAACTCTCTACATAGAGAATGAAAACGATAAAGTAGTTTTTAAAAATCAGATATTTTCTTTTAATGTAATGAGAAGAAAAGCTTTACAGGAAAAAGTCATAGAATTACGCCTGGAAGAGTATCAATGTATTTGGGGGAATGTTGAGAAAACAGTAAAGCTTGAGGCTATATTTGTGTCAGGGAAAATGAATCCCATGGTAGGTATGTAAAATATTTGTGCATGGGACATCTTGAATGTAAAGATGATTTTGGGGTGATTACTGAAGACCGCAAATTATAATAGTTTCACAGCAGAAAAGCTAAGACTTACAATGCCTCATAAACTTTGCTAATATGGAAACAAATAGAAAATGAATGATGTGATAGAATTGGTTTGTGTGGAATATGCTGTTTCATTTCAGACAGGTGGAGTTTAAACTTCCAAGTAGGTATCCATGTCCATGCTTTCACTGATACTACGATGGTGTTCTCTATATAATTGAGTTAACACATGAAAAATATTGTGATTAAAATAGCCATTTGTTAAGAAAGTTATAGAAAATTCTTCCCAAATGCTTGACTGCGTGGTCAAAAGGTTTTACATTAGCTATACAAAATCATCATATTACAATTGGAATATTTTGGATCCAAAGAAAACAATAAATTGGAGTAAAGTGGTATAGGACTGGTAATGTTCCCAAGTGCTTTGCAGAAGGAAATTAATATTGTCTTTGTGTGCTTCCAATTATTTCTAACAATTTTCAATCTAGAAAACAACACATGATTAAATACAACCAGGCACATGAGGAAATAGGATTCCATAACCAAGAAGCAACAAAACCACAAAAAGCAGAAAAAAGAGCACAGTAACTACAGAAATTTTCAAACATAAACTGTAAAATAATGATGCCAATTATATTCAAGAGATGTAAAAGAAGTTTAAAATTTGGTCAGGTTATTAGAAACTGCAAAAGTAACATACACTATTTGAAAGTATATCAAATATATCAAGAAATCAAAAAAACAGTAACTGAAATTAAAACTTGACCCTATTGACATATAGAATATGTAAACACTATACCCAGCAATTACTGAATATAAGATTTTGGGGGAACACATGAACACCTACAAATTTTGATCATATAAAAGGTTATAAAGCAAATCTCAACAGATTTCAGTGGATTGAAATTATGCTGAGCATTATCTGTAATCTTAAATAATTATCCTGGAGAACAAAACAAAGAGGTATTCAGAATATTTCTTATATCTTTAGAAGTTAAAAAAATAGAGAACATTTTTAAATGATTAAATAAAAAATACTACAAAATAAAACTCTGAGATTCCATTATAACAGAATTGAATGTTATGTTTCTCCTAAGTATCATTTTAACTGCATCTCACAAATTTTAATGTAGCATTTTTATCATTTATTTTAAAATGTTACTGATTTTCTTAAAACTTCTTTTCCCTGTATGTTACTTAAAATTGCTATTTATCTGAAGTTAGAAAAAGAACAACAAAATAAACTGTAAGAGATTTTTTAAAATGAAATAAGAACTGAAGTTAATGAAATGGAAAGCAAACATACAAAAATAAGGCCAAAATTTGGTCATTTGAAAATAATAATAAAATCTATATTACCCTGAGGAGGCTGATAAAGACTGGAATGAAGTCATATTTTACCAATGTTGGGAATGAAAAAAGAACATCAGTAGGTCCTGCAACCCTCCAAAAAAAACCTATCAGAACTATCAGAATGCAAAATTGCTCTTCAGGTTTATCAACAATTCAACAAAAAAATTAATGGAACTTTTTAAACTTACTTTTTGGATATGAAAACAGGAGTATATGAGCAAATAAAATTAATGTTAATTATAAAAAAAAGGAATCCTAAGAGAATATTATGAACAACCTTGTTAATAAATTTGATGAAGAAAAATCACGGTGGGAGGACCTCTTCTATCCCAACTAAAGACTTAATACAATGCATTAATTATGACAGTGTAGAAGACAAATGGACAAGAGAACAGAATAGAGTCCAGCTAATGATCCATGACATAAGGACCTATGATTTATGTCAAAAGTGGCACTACAGAGCTGTGGTAAAAGGATGATTAGTTTCAATAAATTATATTGAGCAATCGGTATGCATATAGACAAAACAGGAATGATTCCTTACCTAAATTAAGTCCAGGTGAATTATAAACTTAAATGGCCAAACTAAGCAATTAAAATTTAGAAAGATTATAAGAGACTATTTTAATAATTTGGGGGTAGGGAAAGATTTCTTAAATAAGACAAAAAAAGAAAGGAAAAAAAAAAAAACAACAAGCCATAGGGAAATTTTTAAAAAATTGAATATATTAAAATATTTATTATGGATGAAATGATAGTATATTTGACTATGTAACTTTTGCTTCAGAATAATTTAGTGGAGAAGACTATAAGTAAATTTAAACAAAACTGACAATTACTGAGATTGTGTTATGGACATCTGGTAGATTATTGTACTATTTTTAATATTTTGTATATATGTTAGGTATCACAAAAAATAGTTGTAAAAGAATTGAAAGGGAAATAATTTGAGATGTCTATGTACTTTGTTAAGCTATTCGCATTTAATGTCTAATTTTTTTTGCAAATAATCTTTACAAATAAAATATTCTCACTTATTTTGGAGCTTCATTAAAATTGTCTGCCTTGGAGCTTTTAATCATATACACTATATAGTCAAACCCTGCAATTTGTTATATGAAGCATGGATATTCTACTGGTCACTCAGTAAATTAGTTCTTAGTCCCTCCTCCCACCGCCGTGCGTGAACATGGGACTTTCTGTCATATTCTACAAATATAAATTCAAATCATTTTATGTCAAATAATATTGCTTAAGACTGAGCTGTAACATCAGTAACATTGTAAGATGTTGTACCAGCATTCCAAACAGTTAAAATGTGTTGTTTTCCATTTCTGGCTTAACATAAACCTCACCTACCTATTCTGAGTCAATTTTCTCTGCTGGATTTTACTCCTTTGGGAGAGATTATTTTAGCCTGTGGAAAAAAATATCTAACTTATATTAACATATGGATTTCTACCATCCAAATTCCTGATTAATAAACCAAAATCTAGCAAAGCAGAATGCTTATAATAAAAACACACTAGACAAAATAAACAAATTCTGTAGCAAAATGTGAAAGAATTTTTAGACTTGTAGTTGAGTGGTATTGCAATCCATATAATTCTCTTGGCAAACTACATTCAACTTGCTAAAAGAGGCAAACCAATTAACGCTGCCTGGAAATCATTACCAATCTATGATTTAGAATGTACTCCCAAGGACTGTGGCAAATAGTCTTCGCTATTCTCCATAAGACATATCAGCTTTTATGTTTATATGTGAACTTACACAATACATGTGTCTCTATAGGGAAATATATGTGCCTCTCTTTGCAAAAACCAAACCAGTAATGACCTTAGAAATTCTATAGTTCAATTTGTCCATTGTGCAGGAAAAGAAAATGATACCCAAACAGGTTATAACTTCCATTTTATTGTGAGTGAGCAAACAGACATACAAAAAAACACCTGCATATTTTAAAATAGGCTTTAAAAAGATAATATTTCTAAAGGTTTATTTAATGTAATACTGACTAGCTATTTTTCATATCTGAGTATGTTATAAAATTACCCAGTAAAGATCACTTATATCTCCAGATATCTATTTATTAACTCCGTGGCCAAGCCTTGTGCGAGTTGCTGGAGTACAAAGATGAATATGTCAGAGAAAAAACCTTCTAGCTACAGATAATAGCATACCCAACTTGAAGTGTCCTATATAACTCAGTTTCAGAAAAGTAGCAAATTATTAGGGCAAAAATTTGAAGACCTCTCTGTACCATCCTAAGGAATGTGGGCTGTGTCTTCCATTCAGAGAAGTTCTGAAGAGGGATTACCAGAGAAGGGTGATAGGATTAAATATGTCTGGTAAGTGTGAGTGATTTTAGAAAAAGTATGGAGAAAAAAATGAAGGGGAAATTGGTGATTGAGAAAGCAGTGCCCATGAAACCAGTTAGGATCTTATTTTAATAATCCAGATAAGAGAGTTAGATTCTAAATTAAGCAGTGGTAATTTATGTGGAGATGAAGTACTAGATCTGAAATATACATAAACAATAGAATTCACTATATATTGTGTTTAAAATGTGTGTGTTACAATATATTGCTAGAAAGATAATTTAACTTAGGATTAGCCATTATTATTAGACTGTAATTATTATTATTATAAGGCAGATCTTTTCATTTAGAATGTTGAATGAGATATGAAAACTTAAAAACATTTCTAAGTGGTTAGAATCTACTGCCAGAATTTTATCTGCTTCTAAATATAACTATAAAATCCCATTACAAAACAGAACTTTCTTAAAGCCAGATTACTAACAATGTGTGTCTATGAACTATAAAGAAATTATGGCCTGTGGATAACATACTCAAAGTTATTAAAAATAGACTCAATCATATAATAAATATTATAGGAGACATCATCAGCATGAAATTCACTATAAATGCAGATTTTTTTTTTTTTTACAAAAAAATTCTTCTAGGCTCTTGAAAAATAAAAAAAAATAGGGCATCCCATAAATTGTAATCTAGTGAAGGCATTCAATAAAGACCTCCTCATCTTTTACAATGCCAAATATGGTACTTGATAAGTAAAAGACCAATGCCATATGTTATATGAAAGGTATATGATAGCTCTTAATTGGGGGAAGGGGGAATTTATGAACTGTTGAAGAATCTGATGAAAGTTATGGTCTCTCTCTCTCCAGAACAAAAATGTACACATGTATATGTGAATACACTTTTATACTCAACATTGGAGGCCTATAAAACCCATCCCTGGAATCCAGATTAAGAAATCTTGACTAAAAACAAGGGTTTATTACTGCTTCTGAATTTACAAAAAAAAAATTTCCATGTGCAAAATATATTTCTATTATTATAAAGTAAACAAAGCAATATAAGACACTAAAATAACTATAGAGAAAACTTTACATAATATATTTCTTAAATATGTTTACACTCGGCGTGCTCTTATAGACATTACAATAAGTAAAATAATACCGTGAAGCTTAGAAAGGAAAACAGAAAAAAATCCTTTATCTTTAATGTAGAATGACTTAGTCAAACAAGCTAATAATAAATCAGCCCAACCCTAGACTAAAATAAACAGAACTTCTATAAATTGTCTCCTGATTAACCTTTGTCTTTGAACCCATCTCTGCCTATTCAGAGGTCCCTTCAAGGCAGGTAGAGAAGAAGAAAGAAACTGTCATGTTTCATGAACTGAACTAAACTTGCCCAATTTAAATCCAGATTGGCTAAAGAGACAATGAGGTAACTGGCTAGACACCATTTCCTGCAATATAATCCCCAAAGAATTATGAATCAAAATTCCTGAAACTATCTGCATTCAGCAAATTGAGTCCATAATAAAAAGCCCGGAATTAATATCCATTTTCAAAGTATAGAAGATAGTAGAAACCTTAAATCATACTAATTTATAACTATGTTTTTACTCTGATTTCAACATAAACAATACATGGATAAAAGAGTAGAAAGGAAGAAGTCACTATAAATAACTGTCCAATCTTTCCATCAATTCATCCTGTAACTCATCCAGTTTCGTGATCTATATTAGTATAATTAAAAGGTTTTTAACCCAGCAATGGAGAACTGAAAAAGGCATTAGCTGTATATAGTGACAGTGTTTAGTGTTTAGTGTTTCACTTAAATCAACTTTGAAGACATTAATCCTAAAGATATAGTAGGTCCGAGACAAAGACTTTACATCTTTATAACCATGTGTTTGACACTATTATGCCCACTGCAGAGGCATATTACTTTCCCAAGGCTGATTTTGACTCATCAAGACCAATCCTTTACTAGCATATACCTCACAAGCTAATTTGCAATTAATATGTCTGGAACTTCGTTTTCAACTGATAATTTAGAAGAGTGGTATGCTGGAGCTGGTTCCTTTAAGCTAAAATGAGCCTATTGTTAAATATTCCGAAATTTTGTCAGCTGGGTGTTAAGCCATTAGTAGCTTAAATTCAGTCACAGTGGGAATATTAATACTATGAAAATTGGTAAATGCTACATTCCAGGGTTTGTTTTTTTTTTCCTTTTTAAGAGTTAGTTTATCAACACACTATAAGACCTGTCCATCTTAGCTTTTAGTAGACTTAGAAAGGCAAAAGAAATCAAAAATGGGTAGAAAGAAGATTTCAGAGATATTAGCAAATACTTACGTATGGTAAGTAAAATTTAGCCACCAAAAATGAAAGAAAATTTACTTTACTTTTTCATCCGTCATTTCAAAGACAATATAGCCATACTTTTTAATAGGTCAAAGTATCCATAGATGCCACTGGCACTTTCTGTTGATCTGAATTTAACCTTTACTTCATATATATATTATATATATATATATATATATCTTTTTTTTCTCGTATGAAGAACAATGACACCACAATAGTGGTAATAGTGGGTACTGAGTACCTACTAAATGCTATAAACTTGCATAAGGTATTTTTATTTCTCATAGCAACATTACTAACTAGGCAGAATCGTTCCAAACAGAAATTAAGTTTCCCAATTTCAGTAACGGTCATAATTTTAGCCCAGATCTAATTCCAGAGGCCATGTTTGTTCCACTATTCCACTTTAAAAAAAACTACTGTATTTTTAAACTTGATTAACCCATGCACCCCTTTTACAGGGGAAAAAAAAAAAAAAAGAAAGAAAAGAAAAAGAAAGTAGAAAGGAACCTCCCAAACACCCAGCAGTGTGTGTTGTCATGCGCTACTGATCAGCTCCGACTCCTGTTGACCCTATGAATGAGAAACTCCACAATGTCCTGTCCTCACAGCCCTGCTCAGCTCCTGTGGACTCATGCCTATGGCTTCTTTATGGATTCAATCCATCTCATATTTCATCTTCTTTTCTGGCTGCCTTCTACTTTTTCCAGAATTATTCTTTTCCCAAAGGAACTCTGCCTTCTCATGATGTGCCTGAAGTAGGAAAGCTACAGTTTGTCATTTTTTGCCTCAAATGAAGTTTCAGACTTAATTTGCTTTAGGACCTACTTGTTCATCTTTCTGGTGGTCCAGATTATCCATAGAGTTCTTCCTCCAACACCATGTTTCAAATAAATCTTTTTTTTCCCCTATTAGCCTTTACCTTATGTTTGTAAGAAGAAGGAAAATATATTAAATTGTAACTTTTTAAATATAGGTAGTAGCAGAATTATAACAAATTCATTTCTCTTATCTTAAATTATTTCTAAGAATAAATCAGTAAAAAAGCATTGATGCAATGGGTTGACAATGTTGAATATAATACCCTATGGTAAGCCAGAGTGGAGAGAATGTGAAGAAACATATAAAAGGGAAAGGTGCCTGTTTCTATATGTTCTCACAGAGCATGCAGGACAGATGTATTATGAGATATGATGTATTTACCTCTGTGTGAAACAGCAATGCAAGTTCCCTTGGACCTATGGGGACATATGGAAATCTTTGCTTCATATCTTGAACCATTCTGCTTTCAACCTCTACCTATAAACCATGTAATTTTTCTTAAGTTGCAGACATGGGAACTAAGTGGCTAAGTCACTGTTCTTTCTTCAGGTGTGGCTTGGAAGTAAAGTCTCTTGGTGAGCCTCAAAACATTTCACTTTCTTCTCTGTTGAGAAGTAACATAAATTATGCAACCATTTGGGCATTTATTTCCATATGTTTTATGTGTTACATTTACATGCACATGAGGAAACTAGCTCTGGGAAGAATAGTGAGAATCACATTTTACATTCATTAATTCTTGGTCTGTGTCCATCCAACTCCCAGTGGGAAATAGACACAGAGTAACAGAAGACATGGAAGGAACTACAGTTGATCCTTGAACAACACAGATTTGAACTGCACAGGTCCTCTTACAGCAGATAATTAAATAAATACCATAAAAGTATTTTCTCTTCCTTATGATTTTCTTAATAACATTTTTCTCTTCTCCAGCTTACTTTGTTATAAAAATATAGTATACAATACATATAACATACAAAATATGTGTTAATCTACTATTTATGTTATTGATAAAGCTTCTGGTTAACAGTAGGGTATTTGTAGTTAAGTTCTGTGGGGAGTCAAAAGTTATTCAAGGAGTTTCAACTCTGCAAGGGGTCGGTGTCCCTCAGTTTCATGTTGTGCAAGGATCAAGTGCACTTTAAAAGGTGTAGGTTGAGGTAAGGAAAAGCAGCATGGCATAACTCTGCTACTTCATAAGCAAATTACGTCTTAGGCAAATGATATATATTTTCCTTTTCTGATTCTATTTGACCATTCTAGTACCTGACTAAGTCTTCCTGAGCTACTCAGCAGAAGAGCTAGGATTTATTTTTAAGGGATATAGTGTCTTACCTCATTAAAAAGAGAAAATTACTTATATTAGTCTCTTGATTGCTGGCTTATATGCTTTAAGAATAACACTCTTAATCATAAACACTCCCTTACACTTAGTAAAAAGATAAGATTGTTTGGTCATAAATACAGAAAATCCTACATGGAAGTCTTCGAAGTTGTAGGACCTTCTGTATTTTGAAAAAAATATATAACCGTCTACTATGTCTGAGTTTCCTTATGCAAGAAGAACACTGAGTCAAACTTAAAAAAAAAAAAAAAGGTTTGTCAAATATTCAAATATAAAAAACAATATTCAGCTTCATGATGTGGATCATGAATTTTTACCCAATGATATTTTACATATTTGCACATTTAAGCACACTGATGTTAGATTCAATGCTTCTTCATTTTATGATATAATATAACTTCCTCTGGAGCTTTTTATTAGTATGGTTCATTTATTTTAAAAAGTTATTCATAAACTAGAAAACAACAGTATATTTAATATTTCTCAAAATATAAAGAAAGTCTCACGGTCTTCAAAAGTAATAAATGGGTAATCAAAGTAAGACAAATCGTTGATTTAAAGGGACTTAGGGAATGTATTTATTTATTTATCTGTTTGTTTATTTATTTATTTTGCTTTCCTAATAATGTCTGTTTTACTATTGGCCCTGTACTTCATTCTAGGAAAATCACAGTTGGGCAATTCATCACTTTAAACTTCTGTTTTTATACTTTTAAGTAATTTTTGCATTTATTCTCTATTGTACAACATATACTAATTAATTACCATCTCAGATATGAGAATGAATAAGAAACTCTAGGAACAATATCATAGTAAAAGATAAAAATGTTAATTTTATAAGAATAACTTAATGGTCTTAAAACACTTTGACAGCATTACTTTTTAAATTTCCACCTTACTGATTCATTCATAGTATGACCAGGACTGCCAATGAAAAGGAAGTAAGTTTTCATTTGAAAGTTTGAAATGAAAGAAACGATATTGATATAATTTCACATAGATTCTGTCAAAACAGTTTTTACATAGACAATAAGTATTCTTCAGCACAAGTTATGTAACAGAAAGAGTGTAGCCCTGGGAATAAACAGAACTTGGTTTGAATCCCAGGTCTTCCACTCATATATCTGTGAACCTGGACTGAGTTATTTACTACTTTTGAGCCTCAGTTTCTAATCTGTCAATGAAGATTATTAAAGGCTACTTCAGAAACCTCTCTTAGTGTGCCCAGAACAGAGGAGGTGAATAATAAGTAATAGCATTATATTAGTTATTTTATAACTGTTTATCAATTGAAAACAGAAACAGTTTGAAAATATTGGTCATAAGTCATGCCTGATATGGTTATCGAACTTATTGAAGGGTCATAGAATTTACCACCACAAAATATGCCTCTTTGGCTTAAGGATTATTTTAGGCTGATTATAACAACCTTACCCTTGATTATGTTTTCCTGTTAGCCTCCAATAACTGGCTCCCTCACCCCAATATCTTGTCTTCAGCTGGGGAAGGTATTTAAGGTGGTGGCTTGGGCCATTTTAAAGAGTCACACGGTTTTTCTAGGTCTCTCCCATGTATACAGGAGTCATGTGTTAGTAAAAGTCTGTTTGTTTCCCTGTTAATCTTTTAATGGTTAGAGGGAGGAGTGCGTCTCAGCCGAGAACATAGAAGGGTAGAAAGAAAATTATTTTTCCTCCTCTACCTACTTCTCACTTGTAATTCCCACTAAAAAAATAAAATTTTCATGTTTTCTTTAAAATACTAATATTTTAAAACTATATTTAATGATATTAATTTTTAGAGTATGCTTTTGGCAAATGGGGAAAACCTGCATTTCTACTTAAATTTTCAATGTTTTATTTACCACTAAAAAGTATTTATTTTCTATAGAAATCGGGTCTATATTTGACTTGAAGTATTTGAGACATTGCACAAGAAGCAACTATTATATAAATGTGAATCAGAATTTCTTATTGGCAAACTATTAAAATTTTTTCTTCAACGAGAGCTGATTGAAATAATTTGAAAGTCAGCAGGAATATGTAGATTGTACTCTGCTAGGATCTAGCCTTGCACATCTGTTATGACCCAAATACCTAATGAGGAAAGATTTCATGACAGCAAGTATATTATTGTCGTTTTGTAAAATATAACAAGTTAAATAATTAAGGTTATGAATCAAACCAAATTAACTGTAAAGATCCGTAAGAGGCTTAGTACATGACCAAATAACAGAGGGGAAATTCTTTTGTTTTCACTGGTGATTTACCTAATGGTGAGATAAATGTCTGATGACATACATAGTCCAGTGTTCTGTCAGTCCTTAACCATTTATCATGTTCATTTCAGAGAGGAGTAACTGCTTAATTGTTCAGCTGTAAGTATCTTCATGGTTTCTGCTTATGGAAGCCAGGAAGCACTAAAAAAATGTTTCAAGTTATATTTAAAGTTTAAATGTAAAAAGAGATTATTTCACAGGATAATATATACCCTGTTTTCCCAAAAATAAGACCTAGCTGGACAATCAGCTCTAATGCGTCTTTTGGAGCAAAAATTAATATAAGACCCAGTATTATGTTATATTATATTAATTATTATATTGTATTATATCATACCTGATTATTATATTATATTATATTATATTATATTATATTATATTATACTATATTATATTATATTAGACCCGGTCTTATATTACCGTGTTTCCCTGACAATAAGACCTAGATGGATAATGAGCTCTAATGTGTCTTTTGGAGAAAAAATTAATATAGGACTCGCTATTATATTATATTATATTACATTACGTTATATTATATTATATTATATTATATTATATTGCCCCAGTCTTATATTATAGTAAAATAAGACCGGGTGTTATATTAATTTTTAAAAGATGCATTAGAGCTGATTATCTGGCTAGGTCTTATTTTCGGGGAAACATGGTGTATGATCTAGAATGATATCCAGGAATTTTAGGATACGGTTATCAAATCAAATTTTAATAATTTTTCTTATGAGAAAACAATTCCATTAATATATTAACAAAATTTCTAAGCTACACATGGAATTTATGTTTATAAATCTATACATTAAATTTTTACGTGGTTAAATAAAACCGTTATATGAATCAATCAAATTCCAAGTTTCAACTACTTTTGTCCACATTACAAAGGACGAAACTGAGATTCCAGGGGTTTAAATAACTTTCCTAAAGTCACAGACTTACTAAGTGGTACAACCAAGAAGACCGGCAAAAAAGTATAGACATGGTTGAGGTTTGAGCAATATTCTGACCAGTGTGGTGAGTTAAAAAGAATGAAATAAAGTGAAGAGATTGGCAGGGGTCATATTATTAAGTGACTTATAAGCTACAATCTGTATATAGATTTATTTCAAATTAATCAAATTACGACAAGTACTGTAAAGGAAGAGGAAACAAATGTCTCATAATACAAACAATGTCAGATTCTGGGTTGGAGAATATGAAAATTTCCAAGAAGAGACATTTGAATTTTATGTAGGTCTTTAGTGCATAGAACAAGAAGCAAAAACATTTAGAAATAGTGGAAATTGAGGAATATAGGTGTAAGAATACATGGTCTGTTCTTGAAAGAAGAAAAAAACAAGTGTGTCAAGAGCCTGTGAGGAGGCTTGGCCACAGGTCAGCCCAGAAAGGTAGATATTAAGTAGATTGATATAGGTCTAGAGTCAATGCTATAGATTTTGGACTTTGTTTTATAGATAATACAAAGTCAATTTAGATTCCTGGGACGTGTAAATGAATAGTTTAAGGATTAAAACTCTACCAGCCGAGTGGAAGATAGAATTTGGAAGAGGAGAAAAGCAGAGTAACAGTTAGGCTGCTATTGCGAGAAGGAAGGCAAGAGTGAATGTCCTGGACCTCATGATTATTGTGTTTTGGGGACACCAAAAAGTTACAATTAAAACATAAGGTGATAATGTAGTAGGTTATAGAAGCCCTGAGAGTATCAAACGCTAACCTCCAATTTTTAAAAATTGTTTTGAATCACCAGTTGACGGAGTATATAATTGAGAGAGAAAATCGTGCAAATGATACATATTTAAATATTTACTCAGTGTACATGGATTACTAAAGAGATTAAAATAGCTGTATGTATTGTAAAAAGGATCAAATGAAACAAGAGACATGAAAGCTCTTGTAATAAGTGTGTTATATAAATACAAGTCATTAGTATTATATTTAATCCCTGTACAAAAAGTTTGTTCTTTTCACATAATTCCTGAAGAAAAGTAATATCTCAACTTGCCTTAGACTTTGAAATATGAAAAAAAAAAAGATGCACTTTTTAAATAAAAGCTTTAGATATTTTTTGGTGTGTGTGTGCCTAAGAAAAGGAGGGAAAAAAGACAGACTAAAGAAACTGCAATATCTACTTTCCTGTGTCAGGCAAATCAAGTACAAGAAGTAAGGATGATTCTTTCATCTAACCTCTACACAATTTTCAAACACCTTAAATTGGATCAATACAGTTGAACTCTCATAAAAAAAATTATAATGCTGTTTAGATGATAAAGGAATTGATATTTTTTCTCAAAATTCTGATAATATTCTCATTTTCTCGGGAGGTAACATTGTCTACTGGAAAGAGCAAGATGTTTAGAAACACAAATCTCTAGGTGAACACCATTTCTGCCACTTAGTAACTGTGGAACTTTAAGCAACATACAAACTTTAAGCAACATCCTGGGCCTCACTAAGTTCTCCTTGGGAAATTGGAAACAGTGAGCACCTTTCTTTTAGGACTCGCATAAGGGGAAACTTAAATAATACAGCTATTAATAAAAGGCTTAGCATCAATTATGCACATAGTGGCTGTTAAATAAATGCTGCTCCTACCCTTTTCACTTTTAAGGTTTCATATTTCCTTTATGTAGCGATTCTGATACATACTTTTTGAGATACAGTAGGTGTTCAATAAATATTTGTTGAGAGAAAGAAAAAAGGAAAAGAAAGAGAAAGAAAAAGTTAGCTAGCTAACTTAATGGGGTTAGGCTTGGTATCTCTTTATATATATATTAGTTGTGGTATTCTTCCCTCATGTGTTTGGTAGAGATACATGATCTTAAAGAGCTGAAAATAAAGCTAGGTGATTAAATGACAGAAGCAAATTGTTACCCTTTTGGTCTATTTATCATTTGGAAAGAGATTATTTAATTAAGAAAATAACATCATCGTATTTCAACTGACACTGCTGATTTCTTGATCTTTCTTTGCCCAGACATGACCAGGTTGCTGTAGTGTAAAAGAAAATGTTTAATACTTAATCGCAATAACTACCAATATTCAACAAGGTAATCAGGATTCTGTTCACTGAATTATATGAAGAGTGCTATTTCTGTTACTACCTCTGATGATTGATAGTTATTTGCAAAATATCCCTTTTTCATTTCTGTGAATCTAGCTCCATGACTTAATGCTACCTTAACTGGCACCTTTACTGCCTCAGGATCCCTAAATGTATCCTATCCTATGCTGCCATCTGCTGGGAATATAATGTTTCTTAGTCAGGGAAATTAAACTACACTAAACTTTATATTACTATCTTCTTAAATGATAACATTTTAGACAGGAACTTATCTGAGAAAAAAACCCTTTTGTGCTTTTATGATAGGGAACTAGAAAGGACAACAACTTTTTTTTTTTTTTTTTAAATAATACTTTGCCCTGTAAATGACTTGCTGATTCATTCAGACATCCACTGATACCTTCTCGGTGACAAGAACCCTATAGAATCCATATCTCTATAGATAAACCATATCTCAATGGTCTTGGTTTAATAGAAGTTTATTTGCCAGTAGAAGAATCACAACTAAAGGAAATAATTGTGGTAAACTACTCTGGATATTACAGTAGAAATATGAACCAGGAGATGGGGAAATTTCTGCTGAGAAACCAGGCTTCTTGCAAAATCAACTATGGAGGATAACACTGATTAGCGACCAGGAGTTCACCATGGTGACAGGAAACAGGATTCTAGCCAGAGGCAATATTATGAACAAAGACATTTGCTTCTAAAGAAAGACATGTTGTTTTGGTTGCAGAAGGAGGTGTTAGTTTAGTATGCTTTGTCATTTGCTGAATCTGTGCTTTTTATGCTTCAAATAAGCATCAGATGATAATCTTATTTTAATAATATAAAAAGAAGAAATATAGCGAAATGTTCAAAACACTCTACTCAGACTATACTGTTCATATTTTTGTCAACTGGTATTAATACTTAATACATATTTATTATATTTTTCAGATTACTACTTCTGTCTTAATAAAGATTTCTTATTATTGGAGCCCTGATAACTGGATTCCTGCAGTGCTAACTCTAACAGCAGTTCTTTTTGCGATGTGTCTTTATGCTATTGCATGGTGCCTCTTCAAAGAGTAAGATTTGAATTTCTCCTTATATTTGAATTTGTTTTTTGCTCATGAAGTCCATCAAGAATGCCTTTAAAAGGCCATGATGAAAGGGGAGAGAAGAGATTAGGAAAAAATGTATTGAGCATCTACTACTTTTATGCTTTACAGATGTTATCCTTGCTGATAATCACAACAAAACTGAGAATTAGATAGCAGCCTCACTGTTTTAGATTTGGAAGATTTAGATCTTCTGGTTCCAAAAGCAATCCGCTTTCCCTAGGCAACCAATCAAATAGTTCAAGCTAGAAAACATTTTTCTGGAGATCCAAGATGGCAGAATAGATAAGCACTGTACCTGCTTCCTTCTGTGAACACATTAAAATTATCAAATTATAGAATACACTAAACTGTAGAACAATTACCCTGGAGAACCATCTAAAGTCTAGCCGAACAGAAGTTTTATAATTAAGAATATAAAGAACAGGTCGCCTTGAGACTGGTAGGAGCAGAGATACAAAACATTTTAGACAGGAACTTATCTGAGAAAAAAACCCTTTTGTTTTCAAAACCTGTGTGTGGCAGTTGACCATTGGGAGGGATATCTCGGCCGCAGAGGTTCCCCTGGAGGTGTGAGGGACGCCAGCACCACACTAGCCTCCTCAGCTCCAGTACTGGTGCTGGGAATAGGAGCACCCACAACATCTGGCTGTGAAAAACAGAGGGGATTCTGACCATCCAGGTGGGATGGAAGGCTGTGGGAAACCCAGGCACCCTCTTAAATGGCCTGCACACAGACTCACTCGTTCGCAGGCACTCACCTTGGGCTCCAGCGGAGGAACGGTCACTCGGCAGGTGTTGAAGGCATCCTGGGGGCAGACTGAGGTGTGTGGCATCGGGCGAGGACTGGAAGACAGTAAACATTTTCCCTGTGAGGAGTCCTCCTTTTGTGTAGCAGGCAGCCGGCAGGCGGGCACCATCTTTCCTGTGTTAAGCCCGCCCCCAAACGGCCAAACCTGAATCTGATTGGCCTGGTGAGCTCCATTCCCTCCACCTTGCTGACTCACTGAGAACCTGCCCTACCTAACTCCCCCACCCCTGAAGCACCTTCTCGCAAGCAGCTAGCCCCGCCTGTGTTAGACTCTTTCTTGGAAAACTATTGGGGTCTGTGGGCCCTAGGCAGACAGGAACTGGCCTCAGTGTACTCTGAGACATGTGCCAAGTAGTGCCAGGCTCAGCACTGGTACCAAACCAGAATCTACATTAACCTGGTGACCACAACTCTTCCCACTCTAGTGATTCCCTGAGACCCTGACTCTCCCAACTCGTGTACAAATGCGGCTTTATCAGCTGATGAACCTTAAGGGAGCCAGCAGGTGGTAGCAGGCCTTGAATTTTCCTGGCTTTTTGCAGAGCTACGCCAGGCCCAGTACTGGTGGAAGCTGTCCTTGGTTCACAGCCTGACCTCTTGCATAAAACTCCAGGTTTAGCACAGGCAGCAAATAACTGTGGATTGCTTTGTAGCTTCTACCAAGCAGTCCCTGGCAGGTCACAGGCAGTGAGTAACCTGGGCTCTGCACTGGAACCCCTCCTAAGAGGCCCCAGAACCAACATACTTGGAGGTTGGCTTCAGACCACAGAGGATCACCACCCAATTATCCCCACAAGCAGCACACACAAAGGGCAGTCTCAACAGGCACCAGAGTCTGCTGGGGTGAACCCCCACTCAGTGGGATAAGACCCCTGCACAGCATCCCTTAAGCTATGGACGTGGCCAAATCCCACAATCAGCCTGAGAGTCAATCCCACCCACTGACATGCCAATAGCAATCAAGGCTCAACTATAATAGGAGGGCCAACACAACCCACACAAGGAACATTCCTGGAGCAGGTGACCAGCGAGACTGTGCCAGGGCCCCACAGGGTACCTACTACATAAGGGCACCCAGCCAAGACTGGGAGACATAGCAGATCTACCTAATACATAGAAACAAACACAGAGAGGCAGACAAAATGGGGAGGGGGCATGTCCCAAATAAAAGGAGAAAACTCCAGAAAAATAACTAAAGGAAATGGATGCAAGCAACCTTCCAGATACAGCGTTTAAAACAGTGGTTATAAGGATGTTCAAGGAACTTAGTGAGAACTTCAACAAAGAGATAGCAAGCAAAAAAGGACATATAAACCATAAAAAAGAATCCATCAAAGGTGAAGAACACAATAACTGAAATGAAGAATGCACTAGAAGGAATCACAAGCAGACTAAATGAAGCAGAGGATCAAGTCAGCAATTTGGAAGACAGGGTAGCAGAAAACACCCAATCCTACCAGCAAAAAGAAAAAAGAATAAAAAAAAAAATGAGAATAGGTTAAGGGACCTCTGGGATAACATCAAGAGTACCAACATTCACATCGTTGGGGTACCAGAGGAGAAGAGAGAGAGCAAGAGATTGAGAACCTACTTAAAGAAATAATGACTGAAAACTGTCTTAACCTGGCAAAGGAAATAGACATACTAGTCCAGGAAGCACAGAGTCCCAAACAAGATGAACCCAAACAGGCCCACACCAAGACCCATCATAATTAAAATGACAAAGATTAAAGACAAAGAGAGCATTCTAAAAGCAGCAAGAGAAAGGCAACTAGTAACCCATGAGCTAGCTCCCAAAGGACTATCAGGTGATTTCTCAACAGAAATGTCGCAGGCCAAAAGGGAGTGGCAGGAAATATTCCAAGTGATGAAAATCAAGGACCTACAACAAGATTTCTCTACCCAACAAGGCTATCATTTAGAATCTAAGAACAGTTAAAGAGCTTCCCAGACAAGAAAAAGCTAAAAGAGTTCATTATCATTATACCAGCATTACAAGGAACGTTAGAGAGACTTCTTTAATATGGGGACAAAAAGATAAAACTTATAAATAATAAAACATATATATAAACAATTACTTTCAATGTGAATGGATTAAATGCTTAAATCAAAAGACGCAGGAGGATTGAATGGATAAGAAAACAAGACCTGTACATATGCTGCCTATAAGAGACTCACTTCTGATTGAAAGACACTCGTAAATGGAAAGTAAATGGATGGAAAAAGATATTTCATGAAAATGGAAATAAGAAAAACAAAAAAAAGCTAGGGTAGAAACATTTCTACCGGACAAAATAGACTTTAACACAAAGGCTATACCAAGAGTCATAGGAGGACCCAGTAATCAATCCCACTTCTGGGTATTTACTTGAAGAAACCCAAAACAGTATTTTGAGGGCACTCGTGCATCCATATATTCATTGCAGTATTGTTTACAGTCGTCGAGATGTGGAGGCAGTCTGGGTGTCCGTTAATCAATGAATGCATAAAGAGTAGGAGGTACATATACAGTGGAATATTGCTCGGCCATGGAAGGGAATCGGTTATTGCCATCGGCAGTGGCATGGATGGACCTGGAGGGTATTGTGCTGAATGAAGTACATCAAACTGAGAAAGACAAATGCAATGTGATTTCACTTATAGGTGAAATATAAAGAACAAATTAACCAAATAAAACAGGAATAAACTCATAGATACAGAAAAGATTTTGATAGTTGCCAGATGGAGGGGTTCAGGGTATAGGTTAAAAATGGGGAAGGGATTAAGAAATACATATTGGTTGTTACACAGTAGTCATGGGATGTAGAGTACAGCATAAGGAATATAGTCAATAATATTGTAACAACTATATATGATATCAGATGGGATCTAGAATTGTTGGGTGAAATGGGAGGTAGTTGGGAGGGGAAGGTGAAAAGGAGAAAGGATTAAGAAATGCAAATTGGTAGTTACAAAATAGTCATGCAGATGTTAAGTAAAGCACAGAGAATATAATCAATAATATGGTAATAATCATGTATAGTGCCAGCTGGTTACTACACTTGTCAGGGACGTCAGTTCTTCAATTATATAAATGTCTAACCACTGTGCTGTACACCTGAAATTAATACAAAATAATATTGACTGTCAACTGCAATTGAACAATTTTAAACAAGGGGGGAAAGGTGAATAGGAATAAGAGGTCCAAATTTCCAGGTATAAAACAAATAAATCACGGGGACGTAATGTGCAGCATAGGGAATATAGTCAATAATATTGTGTTAGCATGGTATGGTGTCAGATGATTGTTGAACTTATCATGGTGATGACTTGTTTAGGTATATAAATGTTGAATAACTATGAATACACCTGAAATTAATATAATATTTTATGTTAGCTATATTTTTAATAAAAATCTTTAAAAAAATAAAAAAGATCAGGAACAAAGACAAGGATGGATGCCAAAGCCATTAGTATTCAACATAGATCTTTTGTAGAGCACTTAAGCAAAGAAATAAAAGGGATACAGATTGGGAAAAAAAAAGAAAAGAACATTTGTCTGAACAATAGTAAACTAAGACAGTGTAATAAGTGAGTTTAAAAGCCTGTGCTGCACCCATTTCCCACTCTTCTCTATAATGGGATTTCTGATATGAAATCGTATACCATGGAAGGGGATGTTTGGATGTGCTATCACCAAGAGGGGTGTGTAGAAATTATAATGCTACAACATGGTATCTGTTAAACGAGAAACTTCTCCCCACATGTTCCAATGCAAACTACCGTACTCATAGTGTGTTTTTTTTTTTTCCCCATGAATTCAGAAATAGTAATGTGAAATATCTTTAGCAACTAAGGAACTGACATTTTCCTATGGAAATTTTATTAAAATGGTTTAAAGATATTATTTTTAGTTTCATATATAACAGAAATATTAATTGGCATTTTGTTTAGATTAAGCTTTATTATTCGAGTGTGAGTGTGTATGTGTGTGTGTGTGTGTGTGTAGTGTTTGTTAACTATTAATGCTCTTTGATTAATGTTAAAGCCCAGAATTGATTTTGATAATTTTGACAATTTTAATAAAAAAAATAAGCACTCAGTTTATTTGTAAAACTCTCTCTCGCTGTTTTTTATTTATTTATTTATTTTTTATCTATAGTGCTCCTTCCTGTTCCAGGTTCTTTCCCCACTGTCAAAAACATCAGCAGTTCCTACCAACTCTTACTACCAAGGAGCCTGGGCAGGTACCAAGGTAGAAACCATCTTGATACTTTATAGAAAGAAATTTTAGGTTTTAAGATTGGAGTCTTTGTACTCGATTCGGCAGCACATATACTGGAACGATACAGAGAAGATTAGCAGGGTCCCTGCGTTGAACACACAACGGAATTTATAGATGATGTAATACAGAATTGTACACCTGAAATCTATGTAACTTTACTAACAATTGTCACCCCAATAAACTTTAATTGGAAAAAAAAAGATTGCAGTCCCTGACACTTCACTAAATTTCAAGTTAAGCATCATAAAATGTTGATTGACAAAGGTTTAATTTCACCTCTAAACTCTATCAAATTAACTTTGTTAAGTAGCTGTATATTCACGCAACAATATTGACTGATTACCTAATACTATTTCAGGCATAAGGACACAGCAGAGAGCAAAATCCGAAATGTATATGAGCATTAAGATCTACTAATGTTATTCTATTGCCAGCTGTATGTTATTACCATTTTCAAGTGAATTTGTTTATTTCACAATGAGGAAGCATAAATGCCCCTTATCATCAAAGGATGATAATAAATACAACTTTTATAAGAACCTAAAATGAAATTTATAAATTTTTGTCTTAGAACAGCATCAAGATTCATTTTCTCTACCTAGAAGAGATATTCACTAAAATTATCAATGATAATACAAATGATTTTATTAATCTGTACTTCAGAATGTAAAATGATTGTGCCTTATTATATAAGGGAGGGTATCAAGGGCCAATTTAAAATCTATCTAAATAGAGCATCATTCAGTGTCTGTTTAACTACCTAACTTAAGAACATAAAATGATCGTGATTTGTTAGATGTGAGAGGTTATCAATGGCCAATTTAAGGTCTACTTAAATATAGCTTAGGTAGTGTTTATTTACCTACTTATTTATAAAATTAAATTATTGAACCACGTATTATTTATGTATATATGCACAAAAATATAGTTTGGTATTAAAGATGAAACAAATTTTTTCATTATTTCTTTAATGCTTTGTATAGGCATGCAAGCTTATTGAATAGTGACCCAAAATCAAACTCGAAGCCAAACTTGTTGCCTGGAAATCATCAGGTAAGGACAAAGAGAAAAAAAATCACTTTATAGGTATCACAATAATTACTGTTTCATTTTTCATAACATCCAGACAATAAAAAGCACTTGCAAATAAATTAGAGTGAATGATAACTCATAAAGACAAATGACGCAATTTATGCATATCAGTTGAAAGTGGAAATGGAAATTGAGGGGGAAAAGAGCTAATATTCAACTTAAAGTGATTGATATTGATAACATCAGTGATGAGGAAGAAATATTCTAAGTCTGATGTCTCTGTAGAAATATAGATTGATGGTGTGTATTGATGAGGTGGCATTCAAATTTCTATTGCTTTTTTTTCCCCTTTTGATGTCTGCAAAAAAAAATAGTTGAGATTAGATGACATAGATAATATGATGAAGGTGTGACTAAGGATGCCTCTGATGCCCATTCATCTTTGTACCATTCAGATATTCAACAAATACATACTACACGGCAAATTCTCTTATAGTGTTTTTTCTATTACAGTATTCATTTAGCTATATTTTATTTCAAAATGGCGTTAAATATTAAAGCCAAAGCTCAATATTTTACTGAATTACAGAATTAATTTTTATGTAAAACTATATTTCGCTCAATGTCTTTGCACAGGTAAGATATTTTCCAGTTAATACCAAACTGAAAGAACTTAAAGAAGTACAAAGCATGGCCTTCAGTCGTCAAGAATCCATATTCTAGTTGGAAAAAGATATAAGTAAAATACTGTAGAATAATGTATGCTAGTTTATTAATTCCTGCCAACATGCACCAGGCATACAATAAGCTCCAAAGGAATTCAGCAAGTTTCTTCTGAGCTAGACCAGTCAGAAGAAACATTGTAGAATCATCACTGAGGTTGACATGAAGAATATGTGTCTTTTTATAAATGGAGAACAGTGGGAAAGAGGAGGACAGTGTTGACACTGTGCATGGTATACAAACACCAAGTCTTTTCACAAGCTTTGGGTCCACCTGGACAAGCTTTTCCTTCTTCTTTGCCTTTCTGATACTTCAGAACTGGACACACATCCTTACTCCCACCCTCTCCAATCCCACCATGTAGTCAAAGTTAGATGCAACTATAGAAACCTACATATACTTCTTCAAAACATTTATGACACTTTACTAAAATATATACTTGTCAGTCTCTCCCACCATGCTATTCCTTCACCTTTTTGCACTAATGGATTTTTTTCCTCAAAGAACACTGCTGCAGAGGTTATTTTTGCACACATCCCAATATCTGACAACCTAGAGGTGGATTAAATGACTTATTTCCAATTTCTTCCCTTTCTACCATGTTTCCTTCCTTCTTCACAAATTGCTCCCTTTGAGATACATATCACTAAATTTTAATAGGAATTACTGTTATTATTGTTATCCTCAAATTCACCAATGCTTTATTTTCTGGCTCAAAGGGTTTATTTCCACCACTTTTCTTGGCATATTTCATGGCATACTGAACCTCCACAAAAATGATCCACCAATATCACACTTGATCAGTTCTGCTAAATCCTCTGGCCCTAGTCTTGTCCTTCATTC